>NC_056740.1:539170370-539470370 GCF_019279795.1 Protopterus annectens
TTATCCCACTGTACAAGGGGGATCCACCTTGGATCCCGGGAACTACCACCCCATCAGTCTGACGAGCCTGATTTGCAAGGCCATGGAACGTATTATCATGGAACTTATAAAACTTATAAACAAAGACATTGGCAACCTTCAAACACTAGACCCCACACAGTTTGGGATCGTGAAGGGCCGATCTTGTCTCCTGAACCTGATTGACTTCTTCGAATCGGTCTCCAGAGCCGCGGACAAGGGTAAGGTGGTCCACACAGGCTATGTGGACCTCGCCAAGGCCTTCGACCCCATCCCCCACTCTGGGATTCTAGATAAACTTACTAAACTGGGCATTAATCCCTACATCAATTGATGGGTTGCCAACTGGCTTACTGACAGAGAACCCACACTGTAAATGTAGCCGACTCCAAATCCAGCTCCAGACAAGTGACAAGTGGAGTACCTCAGGGTTCAGTCCTGGGACCGCTCTTGTTTGGCATCTACTTCTCTGAAGTACAGGCCAACACTAAGGGACTCTGGCTAGCAAAGTTTGCAGATGACTGCAAACTGGGAGCCATTATTGAATCCCCAAATGATGTGGATATTCTACAAAAGGGCCTTACAGAAACAGATGCTTGGTGCCAGAGCCATGTTCTCAAGCTCAATGCCAAGAAATGTATAGTTATCCCCTTTGGGAAAAAACATGTACCCGTGAATTACCACATAGGTGGCAGTACACTAAACATCGAAAGTCTGATAAGAGACTTGGGGACACAGGTGGACAGTGATCTCACCTTCGATAACCACATTGCCACAACAGTCAGGAAATCCTTCGATGTGGCACACCTCATCACTAAGGGCTTTTCATCCAGAAAAAAGAAGGTCATTGTCCCACTGTACTCATCCCTCATTAGACCCATTGTAGAATACAATGCCCCATTTGGTATGTACCTGTCAAGACATCTGCAACAACTGGAAAGGCCGCAGAAATACCCCACTAAAAGAATCACAGGCCTAAAGCAGATGCCCTATGCTGACCTTCTAAAAAAAAAAACTCCACCTATACTGTGTCATATATCGTCTACTCCGAGGCGATCTCTGCTTAACGTACAAGGCCATGTCAAACCCAGAGCTGTTGGACATGCTACTCTTAAAGAAATCCCAGTCCCTCAGAGAGACGCGCTCCAGGGATCTAAACCTTGTCATCACAATGAACAAAACATGCTGGAGGGATAGGTTCCTGACCCAGAGACTCCCCAGACTCTGGAATAGACTGCCCATACATGTCAAGCAGAGCGCCTCGTTGGCTCTCTTCAAAAGGAACCTTGATTGGATGGGAGATAGGAAATTCACCCTGGGGATCATGTCAGTCTCCCTGCTAGACAGGGGTCCAGGTAAGTAAATACTGTGGGAAGAAATATCCAGGGGAATTGTTATGGCTAGGCTTGTATGGCCCTAGGGCCGATAGCCTAGTACCAACCCATGAACCTATAAATGCCCACCTTTCCACAAAATGCAACAATTTTATATCAGAATACCTGAAAACTGTCATACAAATAGTATCCCAAATCATACTTAGTGGTGATATACTCCCAAATCACAGTCCTACAAATAACAGGAACACCCCCAGCAACTAGACAAGTAACATTCTAAACTTACCCACAGACCCCTTAATATTTAACATCAGCATAAGGAAGATACTGAATAAAATATCAGAATTGCACGCCACACTGGTCCTATACTCCCTAACATAGTTCTTTTCACAGAGACTTGGCTAAAACCACAAGTCGATGATAATGAATTTGTTCCCCCTGGGTATAACATTCCTAGACAAGATGGGACAGCCAAAAGAGGGCGAAGTATTGCTCTACTCTTCAAAAATAACCTGAGCATCGATATGACAGACAACCACCCGCCAAATTTCAATAATGCAGAAACAATATTCACCAAGCTGAAAATCAATTAAAAAAAGCACCTACATATAATAGTTACATATATGCCCCCAGTAACAACATTACTACAGTAGAGTATATCCTAGACTGGCCATCCTAAAATCTCCTCCAAGAAACAATCATACTGGGAGACTTAAATATCAGCTGGTCCTCCTGTGACTCACTCTACATCACCAACCACATTAACCTACATGGCTTCACTCAGTTAATCAAAACCACAACCCCAGTAGATAAAACATCTAAAAAGGAATCCTTCCTAGATTGGATCCTCACTAACCGGCCAACTCAGTCCTACCTCTTCAGTTCCCTACCAGACATCCTCAGCAATCACCTCCCCACCTTTGTAATAAGACACCATGTAAATCCAATAAAGACTACCATCCTCCAACATATTCGGCATACTAAGAATTTCAAATTCCAAAACTTCGTATCTGCACTAAATCAATGCAGTTGGAGACCACTCTTAGTTCTCTCCCTGTATAGTGCTGTAGACTGCTTCAGTGATACTTTCCTTAACATTCTAAATCATCTTGCCCCCATCAGAACTGTTGGAACAATATCTAACTATGCCACTTGGCTTACCAAAGATACCAGACTACTTTTAAAACAAAGGGATAAAGCATGGGACTCATGGCGTCATGATAAAACACAAACTAATAGACAGGCGTACCTAGAATTAAGGAACAAAGCCAAAAAACAAATTAGGGTAGACAAAAAAACAACAAAAAAAAAAACCCACTATACTGGGGTCTACTACTAATGCCCGAAACGACGATTCCCCGACGGAAAACTCACCAACGCCAGATGACCGACAGGTAAGTGTACCGACAGGGTGATTTGCCAACAGCGGAAAGACCGACAAGGGAATGTGCGATCGCGACGCGGTAAGTGTGCGATGGTGACGGAGTTAGGAGCGGTCAGGTAAGTGCTCGAGATTGTGGGATGTCGGGTTAGGCTGTGGGAAAGGTGAGTGTGTGTTCATGTCGGAGGTATGGTTCGGGTAAGGTAAGTGTGTGCTAGTGAGGGACTGTAGTTTAGGGACGGGTTAAGTGAGTTAGGGTTAGGGTGCAGGTAGGTGATGTGTGCGTTAGTGTCGGAGCTTGGGCTAGGGGTGGGTTAAGTGAGTTAGGGTTAGGGTGCAGGTAGGTGATGTGTGCGTTAGTGTCGGAGCTTGGGCTAGGGGTGGGTTAAGTGAGTTAGGGTTAGGGTGCAGGTAGGTGAAGTGTGCGATAGTGTCGGACCTTAGGGTTAGGGTTTGGGTCAGGGCTAGTGTGTATGCTATGTAGTGTCGCGTGTTGTTTACGTTCCGTGTGTCGGTGTAATGGTGTTCGGTGTTTTGCGTTGTCGGGTTTGTGTGATGTCGGTCATCTGGCGTCGGGGAGTTTTCCGTCGGGGAATCGTCGTGTCGGTAATTAGTAGTAGACCCCTATACTGACATCCAATCAAAGCACAAAATAGGTTCATAGGTTCATACTAGGCTATCTGCCCTGGGGCAATTATAAGCCTAGCCCGATTCTGTATGGCTTACGCCACCCCTTGATTTGAGTATACTGTGCCCTTTTTAAGGTTTAGTTTACTGTGCCTCTGTCTAATAGTGACACGGGAGTAATCCCTGGGACAAACCTACGATCCCCCATCCACTTATCGAGATTCTTCTTGAAGAGATTCAGTGAGGTGCTCTGCCTCACATGAACTGGGATTCTATTCCAGAGCGAAGGGAGCCTCTGGGTTATGAACCTGTCCCTCCAGCAAGTTCTATTTATTTCTGTGCTGAGGTTCAAGTCCCTCGAGTGTGTGGCTCTAAGGGATTTAGATTTACTGAGGTGGAGCATGTCCATTAATTCTGGATTTGACATAGCTTTGTATGTCAGGCATAGATCGCCTCGATGCAACTGAGTAGAGCTGGAGTTTTTTTAACCGAGCAGCATATGGCATCTGTTTGAGACCCTTGATCCTCTTGGTGAGATACTTTTGGGGTCTTTCTAATTGCTGCAGGTGTCGGGTAAGGTACATCCCAAAAGGGGCATTGTATTCTATGATGGGCCTGATGAGGGATGAATAAAGTGGCACGATTACCTCTCTTGATCTAGATGTGAAACCCTTCGTGATGAGGTGGGCTATGTAGAAGGTCTTTCTAACCACTTTGGCAATGTGGTTTTCAAAGGAGAGATTGCTATCAACTTGGGTCCCCAGGTCCCTAATAACTTTCTCTGTACTTAATGGGTTTCCGCCTATGTGGTAATTTGTGGGCACATTGTTTTTGCCAAAGGGTATGACTATACATTTTTGGCATTTAGCTTTAAACCATGGCGCTGGCACCAGTTATCTGTCTCTGTGAGACCTTTTTGAAGGATGTTTGTGTCAGCTGGAGAGTTGATTATGGCGCCAAGTTTGCAGTCATCTGCGAACTTGGTGAGCCATAGTCCTCCCACGTTTGCCTGTACCTCGGAAAAGTATATACCGAACAAGAGTGGTCTCAGGACAGAACCCTGTGGGACGCCACTTGTGACCGGTTTCGAGTCTGACATGGCTCCAGCAACTCTCACTCTGTGGGTTCTGTCTTTGAGCCAGTTTGCGACCCATCTTGTGACATAGGGGTTTATATTTAAGCTGGATAGCTTATCTATGATGCCCGAGTGGGGTATTGTCAAATGCCTTTGCAAGGTCCAGATAGGCTGTATGGACTACCTTCCCTTCATCTATGGCTTTGGTGACTGTTTCAAAGAAGTCAACCAGGTTCAAAAGGCAGGATCTGCCCTTGACAAAGCCGAACTCGGTAGGATCTAGTGTCTGTAGGTCCCCAATGTCTTTGTTTATGAGCTCCATGATGATCCTCTCCATAGCCTTGCAGACTAAGCTAGTCAGGCTTATGGGGCGATAGTTTCCAGGGTCCGTAGAGGCTCCACCTTTGTGGAGTGGGACCACTGTTGCTGTACGCCATTCTGTGGGCACATATCCTGTAGTGAGGCTGAGATTGTATAGCTGTTTTATTTGAGGGATTAGTTCCTCTTGTAGTTCATGTAGGACGCAACCTGGGACGCCATTTGGTCCCATGGAAGCAGTGTTTTTTGCTTTAGAGAGGGCAGCCTTCACCTGAGCATCTGAGATGTTTGGGAGGCAGCCCTCTGCCGGGATAGATACTTGCTCTTTGGGGGTGGAGACGTTTGCACTGAACCTGTCTGCCAGGATATTGGTGATGTCTGTGGGTTCAGTGTATTTTTTGTTGTTTAGAATCAACTCAGAACAAGTCTGGGAGTTGCATCCCAGGTTTCTAACATAACTGAAAAAAGCCTTATGATTGTCTTTGGTGTCCTGTGCAATTTTTCTCTCGAAGCTGGCCTTGGAGGATTTTATGAGGGATCGTAATTTTTTGCTAGTACTGATCAGAGATGCCTTCCCTATTAGGGATTTTGCTCTATCATGTAGTAGCTTCCTCCTTCTGTTGTACAGTTTATTTATGGCAGGGGTCCACCAGACTGGACGCCTTCCTTTGGATGATTGGGTCTTGGTTTTGTTTGGGATAGCATGATCCATGCATTCCTGGAGATGTCCGTAGAATGCATTTATATAGGATTCTGCAGTTTGGGCTGTAGTTTCCAGTGGCCGTGGGGCCTTGAAGGATTCCACTTCGGTTTTGAGAAGTGAGAAGTTCGCTTTTGAGAAGTTTTTCACTGTGGTTTTCTGGGCTGGGGGTGGGGTCGGGATGTGGACATCCAGTGAAATTAATTTATGGTCTGATCTAACCAATGAGGGATATACTTCTGGTGTGGAGCATAGAGTCCCCATGTTGGTAATGATCCCGCAAAAATAAACCCGCAAAAGTTCTGGGCTGCCATCAATAAAATCCTGCAACCAGGAAAAAACGTCAATACCACCACCAGTAATATTGCTACCCAGTTCAACCACTACTTCACCAAATCCATGTTAGCTGTCACTAACAATAGTTTTCCTTCACATCCGTCCTGTCATCCTCACCTGTAGACCAAAACTGCTTCTCTTTACAAACTGTCCCTACTAGCACAATATGTAAGTATCTCAGTAAACTTAAACCCACAACCCTGACTGTTGTTAAATTACTTGCAGAATACTTTAAGATCACAACAAAGCCATCTGATATCCTGTCTGCCTTTTAATCGTTCTTTGTCAGAACAACACTTCCCACCACTGGAAAATTTCATATATAATACCACTTCACAAAGGGCACAACTTATTGTAACTATCTAACTGCCAGCCTATTGCCATTCTGTCTCCCCTGTCAAAAATCCTCAAAAAATGCATACATTCCCAAATAATTAACTACCTCCTACTAATAAACTGTTGACCAACACCCAGTACAGCTTCAGTCCCAATCATTGTACTACCATAGCCCTTATTAGCTTTACCAGTAAATCAACACCGGAACAACGGCAACCTTGTCTCCACTGTCTTCCTAGATCTCTCCAAGGCCTTTGACACAATCTTCCATGGCAGACTCCTTACTGCACACTCCGAACATAATCTAAGCCACTCTACGCTAGCCTAGTTTCAGGACTGTCTATTTAATCGCCCACAGGCAGTAAAATGACAAAATTCCTTATCACCCCTCATACCTGTAACATTATGCATCCCCCAAGGATCTGTCCTCTCCTCTTCACCATATTTACCAATAAACTTCACAAAGCTACCCTCCATGCCACTCTGGTCCAGTACTCTGATGACTCTACCCTAATCTTTTCCACCCCATCACTCCCTGTATTCCAGAAAATGACACAAATCCTTTGCAGTTGTTGAAACCTGATTAGCCAGCTCTCAACTAATACTTAACCCGAAAAAACCTAGCTAATGATATTACATCCCATAAAAGCCATAGACCCCATTCTTCCTTTCACAATATACTCAGCTAACAACACCACTATCACACCTGTCCCACACACCAAACTACTAGCAGTTATCATAGGCAACCACACGAAATTCGATTTGCATATCACACATACAATAAAAAAAAGTCCATAGAAAACTTGGAACCCTTTATAGATGTAAAAAGTATCTCGCCAATAACACTAAAGTTACCATAGCAAGAACCTACTTAGTCTTCACACTTTTCTATGCCTAAACAAATCAGACTTTAGCAAACTATACACCAAATTTAATAAAATCTCTAGCTCTAGAGGTTTTATTAAATTTGGTGTTTGGATCCTGGTTCTTTGTTGCATTTTTGTCAGCCTACAGTCTGCTGTTTGCTTTATCTTCATTTTTGTTGCCTTTGCCAAACTAAACACTTGGTAAAATAAAATATCAAAGTTTGCATATGACTCGCCCTTTAGGGCACATCACTGCCTAGCACTCAAGCAACTATCCTGGCTAGAATTACCAAACCTGCTCACCTTTAACCAACTTACTGCAGCCCACTAAATCCTATGTAATCATGAAAGAACTCCTGCATTACATGGCCTGCTTGAATATCAGTCCTAACAAACGTCTACTAAGATCAACTTACAAAGCATTAGTTGACATAACCAAAAGCAAAAATAACTCTGGGGACTCCCTCTACTCTACTTTTATCTCAAAACATGGACTGATTTCCCCCTAGAAATCAGGACCACAGAAAACAACAAATAACTTCAAAAAACTCCTCCGGTCCCAGTTAAATAGATCTTGGATATGTAACTGTTCAGAACATGGGTAGCTCCCCCATAGTGGAGTTTTAAGACTCTCTCTCTCTCTACATAATAGCACTCAACTATACTCTTTCATTATCAACCTTTCACTACTACCCACCATTACACAATACAAGCTCTCCTACTGCAACTGTAGAACGATATAACCCTACCCAGATAGTACAGTCTTTTCCCATTGTGGATTAACATAGACTATTAGCATTGTATCATTCTTTTTCGTTCTTCATATTTCTTTTTCTTCTGAAAGTAAATTAAAATGTTTCTTCCACAGTACCCTTGATCATAAAATTCATTAAGAAAGCCAGAAGGTGCAATTCCAGAGTGATCCTCATTGCCCCCCCACACACACACACACACACACACACACACACACACACACACACACACACACACACATGGCCCCAGCAAGTTTAGTTCCAATTCCTGTGGCTTCATTTACTACATCCTTCAGGGTGTTAGATCTGAATCCAAACCTTCTCAGTCACCCTTCTGAATTGCCTATACTAAATATGAAAGCCATGAAATTAACCACATGGTTCCTCTAATTCTAACAATAGCCAGAGATGCCAGTTTTTCTTCAGTTGTTTACATTATTTGAGCTTCTCAAAACAGTCCGACAAAAAGATATATCAAAGCAAGTGGGAAAAAATTTCTATTAAGGCCTCACTGAAAGGAATTGAACCCTTTCTCAGCACCTGTTCCTTCCATTTTTGATTTTTTGTCAGGACTTTTTTGGAAAGATTCCAATTTCTCAACTATCAGTGCACATGGCTACTGTCTCAAATTTTCACATAGGACAAGATGACACTTCCGTAGCCTCTCATAAAAGTTCTAAAGCTTTTCTTAAGGGAACCTTCTTACCCAGATCCCTGATTAGGTACCCAATTTCTCCATGGGATATCACTATACTGTTTCAAGCTTTGACCCAAGTACCTTTTGAACCAGCAGCTTCAGCAAACTTGAAGTTTCTGTCCTGAACAGCTATCTTTCTTGCTACAATTACCTCTGCTAAATGAATTTCTGAGTTATGAAAAAACAAATATGGTGTAGTGCTAGTAAAGATAGAGTGGTCTTGAGAACAAATTCATCCTTTCTGCCAAAAGTGACATCCAAAGCAAATCTAAACAAGTCAATTGATTTGCCAGTCTTTTTTCTAAGATTCTCAAACAAAGGGGAATATATGCTGCACATGCTTGAATATTCGATAGCTCAGATTTCTACTTTCATATAACCAAGGATTTCAGAAAGTCAGAACAACTGGTCATATCCTTTTCTAGTTGGGTAAAAGTATGTAAAAAGTCGCATTATCCAAATGGCTGTTGGAATGCATTTCCTTTGTTTGTAATAAACTGGGCTTGGCCTTACAAACAAAACCAAGAGCTCATTCTACAAGAGCAGTGGCTATTTGTTGCTTTCATGAGGAGAGCTCCCAATGATGACATTTGTGCAGCAGCAACATACTCCACTGTCCATACCTTTGTATCCTTTTATAAATTTGATATACAGTCTAAATCACATTCTTCTTTTGTTTCCACCATTCTGAGTCCTTCCTTGATACCACCCAGGTTTTTAAAAGCTTGACGGTCTGCCCCAAAGGTTGAATCAGATGAAAATGAGACATCAGAAAGGACAGTTGTGTACTTACCATAACGATAGATCTGTGTAGGCTCATTTTCATTCGGTTAAGCACCCCGCCCTCCTATTCCTCCCCTCCTTCCAATATTGTCATTGACAGCTTCTGGTGACTGGATGCACCTTATCTGAGACTCGAGACTCTGTGAATAATTCTGTATGCTGTACCATCATATGTATATTCATATCTCCCTTAGGATCTATATTCTAGATCATAGTTGGCAATGTGTCAGCAAACTTGATCTGAGGTACATGGGTGGAATGGAGGGAATTGAGGAGTCTGTATTAGTGCACCGAAGTCGCTCTTCAGTGAACACACGTTCATCAACCAGTGTTCAGCAAAAATCACTTCTACGATTTGCGGAATACTCCCAGAGCAACGCAATGCAATGGACCCAAATCAGGCTAAATCTAACCCACCCAATTGGGGGACTGTGCCCCCACCCACCCTCCCAACTATATATACCAACTCTAAGATCGCACTACAGTAGAGAAAAGTTGTGCTATGGGGCAAGTATTTCCTTGCCCTGGGAGTATTCAGCGAATTGCAGAAGTGATTTTCGCTGAATACAGGTAGATGAATGTGTGTTCGCTGAAGAGTGACTTTGGCGTACTAATATAGACACATTATGAGTAGGGGAGGAGTCAGAACCCTGGATCCACAGCCTCATAAAAGGCACCGAGGGCAGATCTGGCAATCCAGCTGTTAAACTGGACTAAGATGAGACAACATGGGTCTGTTTGTCAAATTACAAAGTATACCAAGATAAAATGCAAGCTGTACCAATTAATACGAGTCATGAGGAAATAGAATGGGATGGAAAGCAGGGGCTATGAAAAATGGAAATGAAATACCTCAGAATGTGGCTAAGAGGAACAGTAGAGTAGTCTCAAATCTTTGTGTGAAAAGAAAAATAGGTAGCATTAAGAAGCCAAGTAGAAGAATAGAAAAGTTTGCCATTAGATGAAGACCAAAAAATGTCAGTGATGCAGTTATTTCTTTTACCACTAATACTGTACCCTGTACAGGCTTTCTGGGTGAAGCTGCCCAGTGCTCTTATAAGGAAAGTAAATGCACTGGTAAAGAATTGTTCAAGGAAAACAGCAGACCCAGGTTAGCATGAGAGAGGGTGACATTAACAAAAAATGAGGACCTAGGTGCACGCGAGAAATAAGTGACTATCTAAAAAGCATGTCAAATAGCTAACAGAAGCCCTTTATCCACTGGGTTGGAAAGCAGTGATCTGTGAAGTAAAACCGATAAGGGGGTGAAGGAAAAGATGAAGGAGAAGATTTATGGGTGCTTTTGTTAGAAAATGTAAACACAGAGATACAACTCCCTATTTTAAAAGAAATCCAAAAGACAAGAAAGGAGATGTTTCAGAAAGTGGTATTACTGATAGGTGGAACAAAAATAAATGGAGAAAGGAACATGTTGCTGTAGAGGTGGAAGAGGAAAAAACGCAGTAAAATAATGTGAGCAAGTACTAAAAGCAAATACACTAAAGAACTGGGAAGAGTTGCAGGAAGAATTTTCATTGCCAAGAGAAATGGAATGGGGCTTTCATGGAGTAATAGCAAAATGGGAAGAATGGGAAGAGAAAGGATAGGAAACATGGAACTTCCCAAAATATTGACAAAAATAAACCAAAGTTTATTAAAGGGAGATTATATGGAGAAACTGGTCAAGAGGACTGGAGGTGGTGAAGTTGAAAGAAAAAGCCCTGGCAGGGCAAATGAAGCAAATGTGGAATAAGGAATTCTTACAAGAAATACCAGGCCACTTATGGAGAAGATAATACAACTAAATAGACAAGTGAAAAAACAAGAAAATTACATTTTTTTTGCCTGGCATTGTATACATAAATATTTTTTATTTCCCAGCTAGATTGATTAGGATGTTCCCAACAGTGGGGAGGGATGACTGATGGCACAACAAGGGAGAGAGAGGCACACAGTTGCATATTTTCTGGGAATGTAAGACTTCAGAGCAGTTTAAGGAAGACGTACAAAGATTATTAGAACTGTTATATGGGCAGAAAATACAACTGAGAAAAATGTGCTTGTGATGGGAATTAATACCCAAATAAAAAAGAACAAAAGAGCCTGTTAGCACTTACAATCTTGACAGGGAAAAAGGCAATTACAAGGAAATGGAAGTGGGAGCAAACCACATAGGTGGGGAGTGGTAAATAAAGTTTACTTTTGGAGAAACCAGAAGTACTTTGGCAACTGCGCCTGGGCTCTAGCAAAAAAACAGGTTTGAATGAAGTCGTATCCATTTCCTGTATATTGAAATTGAGTTGTCTTATTAGAATAACCTGCAGTTAGGTTTTGGATCAAGTTTTTTAGTAACATTGATGGTTTTTAAAGTTAATTTTACTGGTCCATTTTTTGAACCTGTAACCTTTTTTAAAAACAATGGATTTAAGAACTGTTTGTTTGTGTACATGTGTTTTTTAAACTAACCAGTAGGAGGGTGGTCACTGCAGCCTTATTATAAAGAGTAAAGGTTTTTAAACTGAACAGTGGGGCCCGATTGGCCAAACTGTCTGTGGGGAGGAGTTTGTATTGTAATTTAAACTTGGTGCCTGTAGTCTACATTTTGTCTGAAGGATGTCCGGTGACTCTACCGGATGAAAAGCACTTCACTTTATTGTTTGACTTGTCCTCAGAGCTCTATTAAACTTTTTTCTGTTTCGATACCTCTGGAGTGGTTTTACCGTTTCTTAGTAAATAAAAATACAGTAGAACAGATAGGTTTAAAGAAAAAAAAATATGGTTTCCAAAGGAAAATTACAAAAGAAAATGGAATGGTTGGTGGGAGAAGGTTGTTGCAGGTGAACAAGTTGAATGAACATGCAATAAGACCATACTAGACTGGGCACTCAGAAAAGGTCAGATGTGGAAGGATTATAATAGTAGAAAGTAGAACTGGGGACCTATGCACCCTTCAGACAGGCACAGGGAGAAGGCTGTTGGAGGAACACCTGGAAATGTGTTAAAAGTGGTGTATAGACTACAAGTGTAAGTATTGCTATCTGATTAAGCCTGCTTGTTAGTAGAAGAGGGGTGATTTAAGTAAAAATAAAGTGAAACACAGGCCAACCACCAGTGGAAAGCTCTGACACATGATTAAGGATTGTTACTGTTGTTAAAATGTGTTGAAAATGTAAAATAAATCTCTGACTTAAAAAAAATGCAACCAGACCACTCAGGCAAGACCCGTATGCACTGCCCAATTAGAGACCAGCAGGAATCAGTGCTGGTTTACTGAGAATGGAATCTGCCCGTCCTCTCATTGGAAACAAAGTAGTAATATTTATCCCAAGCTGGGCTCCTAAGAAGCAAATTTCTGGCTTTCTGGTGATTGGTAATTTCTAAGAAGGCTAGGAAACAATACTCCTTTTCCTTTTCTCACCAGGAGCGAAACAGAAGCACTGTTCCCAAGCTGATTCCTGAGAAGCAGTTCCAAGGCTGTCTAATTGTTGGTAGTCTAGTCCCAGATGTTACCAACTCATCAGTTCAACAAAGTTTTTCATAATATTACTGTTGCAGTACACCTTACAAATGGGACTTGCCTACTAGGATACCCATATGTCCAGTTATTCGAGCCAATGTACTAGTATGACAGACATATGTACATGCCAGAAACTCAAAACTTTCTTTCTGCTAATCCACATATTCTCCCATAGCCAGCACTGTAGAATGAAGATTCAGAGGCTTCTCAAATCTGTCTGGACTGATCACCAGCATCTTCTGCCCTTTGCAGTCCCAATCCTGGGCTTTGTCAGAAAGGAATTCTAATGGTGGGCAGATTATGTCCAGTTGAAACCAGATTATCTTTCTCCCCCCAGCCCCCATACCTAGTCAGTCTGTAACAACAAGTAATGTAAAGTTTGCCTGGTAGGAAACAGTATTCAAGGGAATTAAAGGTCCTGAGGACTTGGGGATCCATATTTCAAGAAACAGCACATCAACCTCAAAGAAATGATGACTGTGATAAAGGCATTAAAAGCCACGAGTCAGCTGAAGACTCCAAAGTCCACTGCTGGTTATTACAGACAGCACCTCTGATGTACATGGACAGTAGGGAACCAAATATCAACCCCCTGTACAGACTAGTCATGATTGCCTGGGAAGTCTTTTCCCTTCAGGCAGCTTGTATTCCATCTGAGCAGACTACTGTTGCAGATACACTGAGCAAATCCAGGTTAGACCCTCGTGAATGGATGTTACACTCAGAGCTTTTCCAGGTGATGGGTCTTTTTTCCTCCATTCACAGCAGACAGTTAAAAGAAATTCTGTGCCAGGACACTTTACAGAAAGGCTTAGAAAAAGATGCATTTTCTTTCTGATAGAGAAGGTTGTACCTGTTTGCCACTTCTGTGATAACCAGAGGTGTTCTCAAGATGCTTTTTGACCCGCCAAAGGTACTTCTGGTAACCTTTTGGCCCAGATGATATTGGTTTTCCCTTCTCATGAAACTGGCAAGAGGAAATTGCCACAGACATCTTCACAAAGTGTACCTACTCGCTCACGAAAAAGGATCGCTGCTGATTCTCAGAAAGTACATATGACTGTCTGGAAGTTAGTTTTTTTGATGCAGCTTAGGTACCATTTTGTCTGAGGATGTGCAGCTTGGGTACCTTTTTGTCTGAGGATGTGCAATTTGTGTTAAATGAGCCTAGAAAACCTACTACTAGAAAATCATACATGGCAAAGTGAGGAGGTTTTCTAATTGGTGCTGTAGGAGACGAGGACCATCCAGAGTAGAGCCCCTCTGGTTCTCCAGTACCTTTGTAAATTACTTAAATCAGGTCTGTCCTACACTTATTCCCACGGTGCATCTGTTGCATTTCTGCTTGTCTGCCATTGGATCCCCCTTTCTTCTTCTTTGCTCCAAATATGTAAGTGATGTTGCATATCCAATCACGTAGGAAACAAATGGCTTAATTCTGGGATCTTCCTCTATCTAAACCAGCTTCAGATGCTGCCTTGATGTTTTTGACACGGAAGACAGTTTTGCTTACTGCTCTGACTTTGGCTAGAAGGGTGTCTTAGTTGGAAGCCCTCTTGTCTATCCTGCCTGTTTTGATCTTTCATAGGTACAGTGTATCCTTAAGAACCAACCTTTCCTTTATTCCCAGGGTTGTGTCTAAATTTGCCTGTAACCATCCTGTACATCTCCATGTGTTCTTTCCTGAACCTATAAACAGAGGATAGATAATTTTGCATACTGTGGATGTCTACAGGCAAGTCTGGTACTGTCAGGACAGAACAAAAGACTTCATAATTTCTGATCATCTCGTTTTCTTTTAATGGAATGAAGAAGAAAAAAATCAACCAATGTCAAAATAGACCATTTCAAAATGGTTATCTTACATTGTACATTTCTTTTACTCTCACCATTGAAAGACATCCACCTAAGGTCAGGACTTACTTTGCCAGAACAGTGGCTACTTCTGGGGCTTTTTGAAAAAGGATGGCCTCTAGAACTATTCTTCAGGCAGCAACTTAGTCATCTATGCCTACATTAACTAAGCACAGCAAGATTGAGTCATTTTCAGGGTCAGAACAAGGTTTGATAGGTCTGTTCTTCAGGGGCGTTTTGACTTTCATCCTTCTTCCACCTTTGCTTAGTTATGGCAGTTGTCCCATGTAGCTTTGTGCTACTGCAACAATGATCTAATGATGAATATAGTACAGCTGTGTAAGTGAACTTACTATAACAGTAGGCATTCAGCTATATCACTGTGGAAGTAGTCACACCCACTTTTGATTTTTTTTTCTGTAATAAGATTTTTTCCTTTACCACTTACGCCTTAACCTGGGTAGGGTTTCCCTACCCCTGTGCTATGATATAGTTATAGAAGTGTTGGATCCCTTGGTTTGGACAAGGAAGCTCTGAATTTTGGCACCAGAGTGGTCCCTTTTATACCAGCACTCTTGATGTTCATCGTGTTTCACTGTTGCAGTCATTACCCTTGGGTTATCCTGCTGGCAGGCTACTCTAGATCGGCCAGAATTCCAAAGTCTAGGTCCAGCATCGGTTGCTGTCGCCTCTTCCCTGACGTCAGTGCGCCGGGGTATAAAAGATGCAGCCGACGCCATTTTCTTCAGTCTTTCTTGCCGCGTGGTGCCCGAAGCAAAAGCAGTTCACAAGTGCCGGTCGGCCGACTCCTGAGATTTTCAAATCCGAATTTTAGAACCGAAGTCTTCATTACAGCTAAGTACCCCATTGGGGAAACTTTTTTCTTGCTCCAGACCGATGTCCGAAAAAGTTAGCAATTGTATTTCTTGTGGGAAGCAAATACCTCATAAGGATTTTCACTCTTACTGTATTTCTTGCCTAGGCCCTGAACACAATGTTGCTAGCTGTCGGTTTTGTGCTAGATTTAACCAACGCACTATTAAGCGTCGGTTCGATTTTGCTTTTCATTACTTTGGCCAAAGATTTAATTATATAATGCCGTCGGAACAGCCGACGACCGGAGTTTACAAAAAACGCAAGGACAAGGAAAAGGATAGGCATCCGAGGTCCAAAACCGATGACGAGGCCAGTCGCCGGTTCTCAGTGAGGCGCTTTCGCAGCCCCTGGCGCCCGCTACCTCAGAGCCACAGACCGCT
This sequence comes from Protopterus annectens, assembly GCF_019279795.1. Lineage (NCBI taxonomy): Eukaryota > Metazoa > Chordata > Ceratodontiformes > Protopteridae > Protopterus > Protopterus annectens. Next base: position 539,186,221 of record NC_056740.1, read on the forward strand.
TCCAACTCCCACGTGGAGCCGACTGGGCGTCTGGATACTCAAAGTATTGGACACTCGGAAGTCATTCCCTCAGATGGGTCCGGAGCCGCTGAGCAGGCATCGGCTTCTGAGGGTGTCTTCAGGCCTACACAACTATATATTAAGCCATCTTCAGCTTCAAAGACAAAGACTAAAGCAACTCTAAAGACAAAGAAACAAGTACAGAATTCTCCTACTCCGTCTACCATGCCTAAAAAACAGATGCTCAAAATGGCCGAATACCTAATTACTTTGATCAGGGGCTCCTATCCCCCACCCGATAAGAGGCCTAGGCAAGAGACAGAGTATTATTCTTCTGATCAGGTTTCTATTTCTTCTGATCAGGATTATTCCATGCTTCCCTATGAGGATTCTGATGCTGAAGAATCCATTCCTTCAGCCTCTCCTCCTGAGGATTATTCTTTTGGGGAAACCCTACATACCATGAGGGAGCATTTCCACTGGGAGAGCCAAGATTATTTTGAATCTAAGAAAAGGCTCAGAGGCTTTCTGCTACTTCCTCAGCACAGACCCCTTGCTATTCCACCTGTTTTAGACATTGTAGATGATGTATTTTCAGAGTCCAGCCTATCCCCTGACTCTTTACCCCCTGCACCTGCTAAGCCAGACAGATACTACAGGGTTCCGGCGTCTCATAAATTCCTCTATAAAAACCCTGTTGCTGATCCAGAAACTAGATCTCAGAGTCCCAAAGGGGTTAAAGCCTCCACTGCAAAAAACCCTGTCCCCTCTGATAGGGATTCTAGGGCTCTAGACAGATGGGGGAAAAAAGTGTACACTTCTGCTACCTTGGCTGTAAGGGCTTTAAATTGTCAGTTTCATATGCTTAAATATCAGCAATATTTAATGTCACTGCTTAAACAGAAATTGTTGACAAATATTGAATGTTCTGAGAACAAGGAATTGCAGGATTTATTGCATGCAGCTGAACAAGTGGGAAAGCATACTTTGCAATGTGGTTATGATTCACTGGTGGCCTCATGCAGGGCCGCTGTCACAGGTTCTGTTATTAGAAGGCATGCTTGGTTAAAGGAACAGAATCTGCCTGATCATGTTAAAGCAAAATTATTAGATGCGCCATTGCAGCATGATACTTTGTTTGGTACTAAAGCAGAAGAGGTTTTGAAAAAAAAATGGGGGATAAAGCAAAATCCATGCAGACAGTCAAGGATTTCTTACAGGTACAGCCACCCAGGTTTAGCAGGAACTGACCTTCTAAAAATTGGTCCTTTCCAGTGTCAGACAGACCATAAAGAGGCAGATACAGGCGTCCCAGAGGCAGATCTCAGCCCCAAGGCTCATACAGGCCTAAACAGTGGGGTGCTCCTACCTCCAACAGCGGAGAAGACAAATCACAACCTTACAAGAAATGGTCCCAATAACTTTCTTCTGCCAGATCCAAGCACTTTTCTTTTGGCCACCACCTTAGGGGGAAAACTAGCACTTTTTTCATCAAATTGGCAAATGATTACCCAAGACAAATGGGTCCTGAACATAGTGTCCCAAGGCTACAGGTTCCATTTTCACACCCTACCAAGGTCAAAAGGTATGCCAGACCTGCCACACAATCAATGGGCATAGGCGCAAAAACTAATTACAGCCCTCATGGACATGAGGGCCATTCAGCAAGTACCACATCAAGAGCATGGGCAAGGATTTTACTCCAGACCTTTCCTAGTACCCAGGAAGGACAGAACCTGGAGGCCAATACTGGACCTGTCTATACTAAATACGTTTCTGGAAGTTCCAAAATTCAAGATGTTGACTCTACAGCGGCTACTGCCGATGCTGGGCAGGAAGGCTTGGCTCGTAACTTTGGACCTAAAAGAGGCATACCTGCATGTCCCAATCAGACAATCTTGCAGAAGATACCTCAAATTCATAGCTGGCTCAATGCATTACCAATTCTCTGCACTGCCCTTTGGCTTATCTAGTGTGCCCAGGGTCTTCACAAAGTGCCTGGCACCAGTAATTGCATTTTGCAGACAGAGGAATTCAACTATATCCCTACTTGGACGACTGCCTAATTCAAGCAGAGAATAAAGACATTATTCTAAAGCACCTGGCGTTTGTAAAAAGATTACTAACTGGCCTAGGGTACACAGTAAACGAAAAGAAATCAAAACTAGTGCCCTCTCAAGAGATAATATTCCTGGGTGCAAGCTTAAATACAACTGCCCAGATGGCTTATTTCACGCCAGACAAACAAAAGCAACTGACTTCTTACTTCAAGAAATTGGAAACAAAAACCCACTTATCTGCAAGGAAAATCCTGAAGGCCCTGGGTTTCATGGCATCCTGCATTCTACTAATTCCATATGCCAGACTGCGTATGAGGAAACTACAGTGGTATCTAAAAAGTGTTTGGACTCAGCATTGCCACAGCCTGGAGACAATAATTGCACTCATTCCCTGCCTGCAACAGGAGTTTCGATGGTGGGCAGAAGCCTGTCACCACAACAAGGGTCTGCCATTCAGTTTACCCACAGCCAGACTGACTGACAACGGATGCATCAGATTATGCCTGGGGGGCCCATATAGCAGGAAAATGTATTCAGGGCACACGGCCTGCAAACCAGATGCATTTTCACATCAATCAAAAAGAGATGCTAGCTGTTCAAAATGCCCTGACAGCCTTCAAGGATCTGCTTCATCCAGGACAAGTACTGTTAAAGACAGACAATACTTTGGTCATGTGGTACATAAACAAACAGGGAGGTACACATTCCTACACACTCTGCAGACAAGCAATGACCTTATGGGACACAGCATTGGCCTTTCAAATTCACCTGCAAGCACAATTCCTGCCAGGAAAAACAAATACTCTGGCTGACGAACTAAGCAGAAAACCTCATGGATCCCCACGAATGGAAACTGGATCCACAAGTTTTCAGCATGATAATAAGGAAATGAGGATGCCCAGACATAGATCTATTTGCCTCCCCTCACAACTGCCAATTGCAGAGATTTTGCACAAGGATTTATCACGAGCAAGCATGGAAAGTGGACGCCCTATCCTTCAGCTGGAAAAATCTAACAGTATATGCCTTTCCTCCACTGCCTCTCCTTCCCAGGGTACTCCTAAAGGTCAAACAAGAGAAGCCAAAAATGATACTGATTGCACCAGACTGGCCAAGCCAACACTGGTACCCAATCCTAAAGAGCTTGTCTCAAGGTCCTGCATTGGTATTGCCTCAAACTTCTCACTTGCTGACCCAACAAAACAATCAGATCCTGCACAGCCCACTCAGGACCTTAAATCTGTCAGCATGACTGATAATGTAACCAATCAGAACACTCCTCTTTCAAAAGCTGTTATGGATGTTATCTTGGAGGCCAGGAGGCCCAGTACCAGAAAATCTTATGCAGAAAAATGGAAGAGATTTTGTGCTTGGAACCAGGAACAAGGCATTGACACTTGTGTACCAAATATACCTCAGATTTTACAATACCTAACTGAGATGCTGAACAAAGGCCTTTCTTTCTCATAAATTAAGATTCATGCCTCTGCCATTTCAGCCCATTACAATACGGAACTACCTATCTTTTCTCATCCTTTAATAAGGCAGTACCTCAGAGGGGCCAAAAACATTAGGCCTCCAAGGAGAGCACCAATTCCGGCCTGGGACCTAAATTATGTTTTGGAAAAACTCACATTGCCTCCTTTCAAGCCAGCTTCAACAACAGATATAACATTTTTATCCTGGAAAACAGCTCTACTCCTAGAAATAACCTCTGCAAGGTGAGTCTCGGAGTTACAAGCACTCATGGCTGTGGAACCTTTTATCATTTTTCATCCAGACAGGGTTTCTCTGAGGACAAACCCTACATTCATGCCTAAGGTGGTATCCAGTGTGGCCCTCAACCAAACCATTCACTTGCCTACCTTTTATCCAAACCCACAGAACAAGGGTGCGAAAATTCCGCATTCTTTGGACATACCCAGGCAGTTACGTTTCTACTTGGACAGAACTAAAGCTTTCAGAAAAACTGAGCAACTTTGTGTCATATGCTGCAGGATCACAAGGAAAGACTATTTCTAAATGGATAGGCCAGTGCATCCATTTCTGCTGTTTTCAACATGGCAAATCAGTGCCTAAGGGCATTAGGCCTCATTCCACCAGAGCAGCAGCCACTTCAGCAGCCTTCCTCAGAGGAGTACCAACCAAAGATATCTTAGAGGCTGCAACTTGGAGTTCAGTGCACACTTTCACAAAGCACTACCACTTACCTCTTTACTTCTAAGTCCAGAGCAGGCTTTGCCACTGCAGTTCTGCAGGGCCTCATAGCCTCTCCTAATCCTATTTAGCCCAGCCACCCATCCTCAACTTTGGGATTCAACCCAAGAATAATGACTGCAACAGTGAAACACGATGAACATAGTACAGTTGTGTGCCTACCGTAAATGTAGATGTTCGAGTGTATTCACTGTTGCAGTCCAGGTTACCCACCCACCATCCCACTTCTCTTTGCTGGGACTTTTCCGCTTTCTCTACCCTATACAACCTATTTGGTGTATTTGCTTGTAGACAAAGGGAATGTTATTTTTATGCATGTATTTCTATTGGCATATTTTTTCAGCCTACCAATTTGGGGGCACCTGACATCTGGGGCAAGAAAAACTGAAGAAAATGGCGTCGGTTGCTTCTTTTATACCCCTGGCGCACTGGCGTCAGGGAAGAGGTGACAGCAGCCGACGCCTGACCTAGACTTTGGAATTCTGGCCGACTGAGGGTAGCCTGCCGGCAGGATAACCCAAGAGTAATGACTGCAACAGTGAATACACTCGAACATCTACATTTATGGTAGGTACACAACTGTACTTTCTCCACTGGACTTAGGGTACACAAGGAAGGCAGCCAAAGGCTTTTGTGTACAAGATAGGTGGCCCAGTCGTTGGCAGGATACATCATGTATAGCTTTATGCTACTGTAACAGTGATCTGTTCGAACATCTACTGTTTATGGTATATTTACTTACACAACTGTGATTTCTACTCTCAGAAATATGGGACTCTGTGACCCGTAAACCAGATTTATGTCAGAGTGAAATAATTGCATTTTGTCAGGGCCCTGCAAACACCTCCTGTATTGTCAGATCATGCCCCAGTAGAATCCTTGCTGGAATTGAGTAGTGGCATCTTAGTAGACAAACACCAGTAGGATCCCAGCTTTACTATCTGAAAAAGTCATTTAAAGAATGGGGAAAAACTGCTTTTAAAGAAGTTAATGAACTGGAGGGGATGAATGCAGATGTATATAACAGGTGGGATAAGGGTAAAAAAAAGTTGAGAAAGTCAATCTGCATAGAAGGTTACTATGACAAGAAGCTAAAACAAATTGGCTCAAAAAAGACAAAAATTGTGCCTGCTGCAGTCTGGGGGCACCAGGAACCTTCAACATGTTAGAGTAAAGATAAAGATTATGACGAGGGTTATTGAGGGTGACCTTAATCAAAGGTCAGAGTTTTTTTGGGGGGGGGTCCCAAGAGAGTTCCTCCAAATGCTAGATATCTGTAGCTGCAAGTTTTAGTCTACAGTGATCTCAGGGTATTTTGCAAGCTTTGAAAGACTTGGAGTCGAGGAGTAGGAAAGATAATCTGCTGGAGACTGTAGCTGTCTGTCATAATTTTGGGTTACATGGCCAGGCTTATAACAGCCTTGATTAGCATAGTATACACCTATGTACCTATAAATGTTTATGCTGAATTGTATGAGGCAGGTCCTTGGGGTAGAAGCGCTAAAGGAGAGAGCCCAGGAATGCTTAGATAAACTCTCAGTACATTCTTTGAATTGGGAGCTGCCACTGACCTTATTGTCTCCAACTCCATTTGAAGATGTGTGAGGCACTGTGAATAAGCAAGCCTTTAAGACGTCAGCAGGACCAAATGTCTTTCCCTTGGATTTACCAGATCATAGATCTGGATAGATTTTGCTGACTGTTAACGAAGGCCTTTAATGGTCATGATTGTATGTTTTCTGTGGCCTTGAGAGTGACTAGACAAGAAGACGTAAATAACTCATGTGGTATATCTTTTATGAGTGACTGCAGGTGCTACTCATTGTTGGTGGGGAAGGCAAATAACTCGCCTCCTGTGCTACCAGTGGTGAGGAGAACAAAGTGAAAATTAGCAGGTACTCTCCTGCCCTGCAAGCTTTGAGGTCCTTCTCTTGTGTGGTTTGATGGGGAGAGGCAGTGCTCTTTTGTTTCTTCTTCCTGTGCCACCAGGCAGTGTGCTTCAGGGGGACATTTTAATGCAGTTCTTCAGGTCGAGGCTCCAGCTTTTCACTTCTTGTGCCTGCAGGAGACAAATGTGTGAGCTTTAACCTTTTTCATGGATAAATAGTGGCTAAAAGAATGACTTAAAAATAGGCTTATGTTAAAATGCTGTAAAAAAATAAAATAAAGATAAAGCCAAAGCTGAAAAACTGATACGATCTACGAGTCACACTCAGTACCTTTGAAAATGAAAATCGTTTATTGGCATACTTGGATCATTGTGGGTTTGTTGAGGGGGATACACAGCAAACATTTGACAGCATATTAAGAACAGCTGTGGTTTTACTTGATAGTCCAGCAGAACAAGAATAGCAGTTCTGTGATGTAAATGACCAGTGACAAATCATGTAGTTAAGTCATCACCTGGGAAAATGGCATTTAAGCTTTGCCTTGGTTGCTTATGAAGGATTTTATTTATTTGTGCAATAACCCAAATCTGGTTATTCTGGATGTTCATCGTGCATACAGCTGCAGTCATAACAGATGGGTTCTCCTGCCATCAGGCGGGTCCTTGGTCGGCCGAATTCCAGTGTCTAGGTCCGGCGTCGGTCGTCGTCGCTTCTTCCCTGACGTCAGTGCGACAGGGGTATAAAGGAACCAGACGACGCCATTTTCTTCAGTCTTTCTTGCCGCGCGGTGCCCGAAGCAGAAGCAGTTCGCAAGTGCCGGTCGGCCAGCTCCTGAGATTACGAAAATTTGGAAACCAAAGTCTTCTTAAAAGCTAAGTACCCTGTTGGGGAAACTTTTCTTGCCTCAGACCGATGTCAGACAAAGTTAATAATTGTATTTCTTGTGGGAAGCAAATACCGCATAAGGATTTCCATTCCCTCTGTATACCTTGTTTAGGCCCAGACCACGACGTCTCGGTCTGTCGCTTTTGTGCTACATTCAACAAACGCACTATTAAGCGTCGGGCGGAGTTCACCCAGCATTATTTTGGGAAAGCATTTAACTATACTATGTCGTCGGATACTCCGGTTTTGTCTAAAAAACGCAAAGACAAGGACCGACACACGAGGTCCGTGGCCTCTACCGACACCACGCCAAAGCCGACTACACATGGTCCGGTTCTCAGCGAGGTGCCTACGCAGCCCCTGACTACCGACGATGCTTCTTTGACTGTGTCTCCTGTGCCCGAGGTCGCAGGCTCCTCGGCCCACACCCCGACTACAGATAACGAAGCCACTCTTGGCGTTGAAACTCAGAGTGTGGACAGGTCCACCTCCACTCAAGGTGTCTTCAGACCTTCCTCTTCTTTCTCCATCAAGGCTTTCACAAAGTCTAAAGCAACCATGCACTCTGAGACCAGCTACACAGGGCCCATCTCCAGGCCCCATTCCTAAGAAACAGATGCTTAAAATGGCTGAGGATTTAATTACTCTTATTAGAGGTTCTCAGCCCCCACCGGACAAAAGGCCCAGAGTGGAGGAAGATTCCCCCTCCTCTGATCAGGGCTCCATTATTTCAGAGCACTCTGATGATCAGGAACATTCTTCCTCCCCTTTTGAAGACTCTGATACGGAGGAGTCCATCCCTTCTCTATCCCCCCCTGAGGATTACTCATTTGGGGAAACTTTGCATACCTTAAGGGAACACTTCCACTGGGAAGGCCAAGATTATTCAGATTCCAAGAAAAGGCTCAGGGAATTTCTATTGCTACCTCAGCACAGGCCTCTGGCTATACCTCCTGTCTTGGACATCCTAGATGATGTTTACTCGGAGGCCTGCCTTAACCCGGACTCTCTACCTCCAGCTCCAGTTAAGCCTGACAGGTGCTACAGGGTTCCTGACTCTCACCAATTTTTATACAAAAGCCATGCTGCTGACCCAGAAACCATCTCACAGGGCCCCAAGGGAGTTAAGGCCTCCATTGCTAAAAATCCATTGCCTTCCGAGAGAGATTCCAGATCATTAGAAAGGTGGGGAAAAAAAGGTATATACCTCGGCTACCTTATCCATGAGGGCCTTAAACTGTCAGTTTCATATGTTAAAGTACCAACAGTTTTTGTTATCACAATTGAAAAGTAAAATGTCACAACCTGAACAACCAGACTTGAAGGAGTTGCAGGATTTGATGCATAGTGCAGAACAAGTGGGTAAGCATACCTTACAATGTGGTTTTGATGCTCTAGAGGCCTCATGTAGAGCTGCTGTTACAGAATCAGTCATACGTAGGCATGCCTGGCTCAAGGAACGAGCCTTGCCTGATCATGTCAAAGCTAAATTACTAGACGCCCCTCTTCAAAAGGATGTACTATTTGGAGCTAATGCTGAGGAGGTATTGAGGAAAATTGAGGAAAAGGCTAAATCAATGCAAACTGTGAAAGAATTTCTACAGGTTCAACCCCCACGTTTTAGTAGAAATTGGCCTTCCAAAAACTGGTCCTTTCCTGCCACAGACAGACCCCAAAGAGGCAGATACAGGCGCCCGAGGGGCAGAGGACAATCCCAAGGATCGTTTAGAGGCAGACAATGGCAAGCTCCTACACAAAGAGGTGGTGAGGATAACTCACAATCTTTCAGAAAGCAAACCCAATGACTTTCCCCTTTGCATGCCAACCAGGTCTCAAATGGCAGCCCCCTTAGGAGGAAAGCTGGCATTATTTTCAAAAAATTGGCATATTGTCACAAAGGACAAATGGATCCTGGGCATTATAAACAGAGGCTACAAATTCCATTTTCACACCCTTCCAAAAATGAGAGGCATGCCAAACTTGCCACACAATCAAAGGGCAGAGGCACAAAGGCAAATTACAGAGCTCATAAACATGAAAGCTATTCAAGAGGTACCTACGCCCGAACAAGGTCAAGGTTTTTATTCCAGGCTATTTCTGGTGCCAAGAAAGGGAAAAGATTGGAGACCTATTTTGGACCTAGAACACATTTCTACTCGTACCAAAATTCAAGATGCTCACTCTACAGCAACTTCTTCCCATGCTGGGCAAGGAGTCTTGGCTGGTAACATTGGACCTCAAGGAGGCATACCTGCATGTCCCAATCAGACAAAATTGCAGAAGGTACCTCAGATTTCTTGCAGGTTCAACCCATTATCAATTCTCTGCATTGCCCTTTGGCTTATCTGCTGTGCCCAGAGTATTCACAAAATGCCTGGCATCAGTAATTGCCTACTGCAGACTTCAAGGGATACAAATATACCCCTATCTGGACGACTGCCTGATCCAAGCGGACAGCAAGCACATTCTTCTGAAACATCTGGCTTATGTAAGAATGTTATTGAACTCTCTGGGATACACAGTCAACAAAAAGAAATCAAGGCTGATACCCTCTCGGAAGATAATTTTCCTGGGTGCCAATTTGGACACAAACACCCAGAATGGCCTACCTCACGCCAGAGAAGCAGGGGCAACTAATTCAATACTTCAGAACACTAGCAAATTACACCAGGCTGACTGCAAGGAAAATCCTGCAGGCTCTGGGATTCATGGCATCTTGCATCTTACTAATCCCATGTGCAAGGCTGCATATGAGGAAACTACAATGGTACCTGAAAAACATATGGTCTCAACACAGCCACAGTTTGGAAACAATAATACCACTAATTCCATGTCTGCAAAAGGAATTTCTGTAGTGGGCTCAAGCATGCCAAACAAACACAGGTCTTCCATTCAGCAAGCCTCAAGCAAATCAAGTCATCACAACAGACGCCTCGGACTACGCCTGGGGGGAGCACATGACAGATCGGTGCATTCAGGGCAAATGGTCCCAAAAAGAAAAGCACCTGCACATCAATCAAAAAGAAATGCTAGCAGTAATAAATGCTATTATAGCTTTCAAGGACCTTCTACAACCAGGTCAACTGTTGATAAGAATGGACAACACCACAGTTATGTGGTACATAAACAAACAGGGAGGAACACATTCTTACCCCCTATGCAGACTGGCCATGTCACTTTGGAACATGGCCATGGACTTACAAATGGAAGTACAAGCACAGTACTTGCCAGGCAAGGAAAACACGCTGGCAGACAACCTAAGCAGGAATATGACAGATCCACACGAATGGAAATTGCATCCAAAAGTTTTTACAGAAATAATCCAAGAATGGGGAAGGCCAGACATAGATCTCTTTGCCTCCCACAAAAATCATCAATTGACAACATTCTGCTCAAGTATCTTCCATCCAAAGGCCTGGAGAGTGGATGCTCTCTCTTTCAGTTGGACATCAATGACAGTTTATGCCTTCCCACCTCTTCCTCTGCTGCCCAAAGTTCTATTGAAGACCAGAGCAGACAGACCAAAGATGATCCTCATTGCTCCGGACTGGCCAAGGCAACACTGGTACCCACTCCTGAGGAGCCTGACGCATTCCCCACCATGGACCCTGCCTCTAATGCCTCTTCTTCTGACTCAGCACAGCTTCAAAACTCTTCACAGTCAGCTAAAAACACTCAATCTAGCCGCATGGAAGATTCCTTAGCATCACAGCAGGCCCTACTCTCCAAGGAGGTGCAGGATGTCATTTTGGAGGCCAGAAGGCCATCAACTAGAAAAGCTTACTCCATAAAATGGAAACGTTTTTGTGTCTGGAATGAGAAAAAGGGCCAGGACCCTGGAAAACTGAATTTACCTCAAATACTACAATATTTGGCTGAACTGCTAAGCAGTGGACTTTCTTTCTCCTCCATCAAAATCCATGCCTCAGCCATTTCTGCAGAATACAACACTGATCCACCTTTATTCTCTCACCCTCTCTTAAGACAGTTCCTCAGAGGGGCTAAGAATTTAAGACCTCCAAGGAAACAACCAGTACCTGCTTGGGATCTTAATTTCATTCTGGAAAAACTGACCTTGCCTCCATTTGAGCCAGCTGCCTCAGCAGATCTGCAATATTTGTCCTGGAAAACAGCTTTCTTTCTGGCTATCACCTCAGCTCGTAGAGTTTCAGAACTACAGGCTCTCATGGCTGTCCAGCCTTTTATCATCTTCCATCAGGACAGAGTTTCCTTACGAACCAACCCGTCCTTTATGCCTAAAGTGGTATCCAGGGTAGCTTTAAATCAGGCCATTCATTTACCTACTTTTTATCCTAATCCTCAAAACAAAGGGGAGAGATTACTACATTCCTTGGACAACCACAGACAACTGCGTTATTATTTGGACAGAACAAAGCCTTTCAGAAAGTCAGAACAGCTCTTTGTGGCCTATGCGGTAGGAGCTCAAGGAAAGCCAATTTCCAAACAGACAATTTCAAAATGGATAGCCCACTGCATACGCTTTTGCTATTCCTTTCATGGCAAAACTGTACCTACAGGCATCAGAACTCATTCCACCAGGGCCACAGCCACCTCTGCAGCCTTCCTCAGAGGAGTTCCTACCAAGGATATTTTGGAAGCAGCCACTTGGAGTTCTGTGCATACCTTCTCCAAGCACTACAACCTACCATTATACTCCAAATCTAGAGCAGGCTTTGCCACTGCAGTCTTGCAGGGCATTTTGGCTCCTCCTAGTTCCACCTAGTGCCTACCACCCTTTTCTTAGCTTTGGGATTCTACCCATCTGTTATGACTGCAGCTGTATGCACGATGAACATAGTACAGTTTTGTACCTACCATAAATGTAGATGTTCGAGTGCTAGTACAGCTGCAGTCCAGGTTTCCCTCCCTCCTTCCCCTCTTGGGACAGGCCTATAGGCTAACACATCCTAATACAACCTGATTGGGGTATTCATTTATGATGTATTTGCTTGCAACTACTGTATTTTGATTATATTGCACTGCATTATTACACAAATTTATGTATTGCCTTCCTTCTGGGGGCACCTGACATCTGAGGCAAGAAAAACTGAAGAAAATGGCGTCGGCTGGTTCCTTTATACCCCTGTCGCACTGACGTCAGGGAAGAAGCGACGACAACCGACGCCGGACCTAGACTTTGGAATTTGGCCGACCGAGGACCCGCCTGACGGCAGGAGAACCCATCTGTTATGACTGCAGCTGTATTAGCACTCGAACATCTACATTTATGGTAGGTACAAAACTGTACTTTGCCTTGATCAGCCACAAATCTTGGCTGAAGAAAATTATACCATTGTGAAGCATTCCTGCTTTTCAAATGCCCTTGATGCAGATTCCTTAGCCTTATGGAGCTCTCTTAGTGGCCTTTCCTATGGCTTCTTTTATTTTAGGGGTTTTCACACAATGTTCTTTGGATGATTGAGATTTTCATTTAGCCATTAAACTCACAAAAGACTATTGAACGTAAGGCTTCTCCAGAAGAGATCTTAAAAACATAGAGTTTAAATACGGAGCACACAGAGAAAACCTTGAGATTTTTTGGTATGCAAGATAAACTGAAAGTAACAGAGTGCGTTTTTATGAAAGTACAAATAAGCAACTGGACTGATGTTCTGCATTAGGATTCCTTACTTGAAAGGACATGTCATGTGTATGCTCCAAATCTGACCATGAGAAAGCAGATGAGACCTGTATTGGTAAAGATACAGTCATACCAGCAGAAAGAGCTGCAGTTGACAAAAGTGAAAACCTGTAGATAACTGTAACAGAGTATTTGTGAAAAAAAGATATGTCCATGTGCACCAAGCAGAAGAGAAACAGTTTATCCAGGCATTTGGAGGATGTTGAGAAAACGATTCAAGTTGTTATATTCAGCTGTTTTCAGAATATTTTTTTTTCCTGATGGATCGTATACATTTTGGTGCAGAACAGGCCAGTGAGGAATTAAGAAAACAGTGTAGCTAACAAAGAGTGAGCCACCAAACTGAAGGGGACTCTACTTCTCAGTCCTGACAGTAATAAATCTTACATGGAGACTTTGATAATGATAACACATTCATTTATTTTGATCAAGGGAAAATTTGACAGAAGGTGGCCCAGGAGCTGCTTAGAAGAGTCAGCATTACCTTGGACTCGAGCTAGCGATGGAAGATTGGGATGAGCAGAAACTAGCAACAGTATAAAATTAGTCAATAAATGTGAAAACTGTATAGTGTCAACAAGGGAGCTGTGCAGAAAGGACTGTTTGAAAAAGACTGAAAGTTTGTTAACTTTGTTCAACTGATCGGTGAATTGTAAAGTGTAACCACCACCTGATGTCACACACACTAAACCTAGAGTACTTAAAACATTGGCTAATGCACAATGTATGTACTGTACCTGTGTACTATGTATGTATTCTACCTATGTTCCAAATTTCAGCTGTACACCACAAATCTATTAATTACCTTTATTTTTAAATTAATATTTTCTTGTTTGTTCTCTCCACTGTAACTGTTGATGTGCTGCATACCACTGTAAAAGTATGTCTATTGTAATTTGTGTGCATACTGATCATGTCTAAATATCTAAATGTATCTGTAATTTTTCTATGTGGAGCTTTTCTTCTCGGGCCTCTGCTGAAAATGGGCATTTGTAGCCCAGTTGGACAAACCCGGTCAACAAATATAAAATAAATAAAATGTCATTCATGTTTAGAAAGGCACTGACGTTTGGTGAGGGTAACTATAAATAAAGCAGTTTTGTTTTTATTAATATTTGAATAAAAATGTAATTTAATCCCCACACAGGACTGACCACTGTACCATGCTCACTCAACTAAAATGGCTAGAACTCCCTAATCTTCTGCTTCTCAACCAAGTCTCAATGCTCCATAAAATTATTCACCTTCCCACCAACTGCCCAATTTTCTCCAGTCTCGTCCAACCAAAGCCTAACCCCAGGAACCTGAGATCCTCCAGTAAATTTACAGTAAAGGTCGCCAAATCTAATGACTTTCATGGTGACTGTCTCTACTCCAGTAAAGTTATTAGATTATGGAATACACTTCCCCCTGCTGTAACTAAAAACCTACACCATCACGAGTTCAAACTACTAATATTAAACTAGCTGACAACTGGCTCTGCTCTTGCCTTACCACAGGTTAATTTTCCTAAACTCACTCCCTACTCTCCCCTACCTATCTAGGTAACTCACATCTCTGTTGCTACAATTTCTCCCTGATCCCACCCCAACTAAATATTCCTTGTATTAATCCCATGCTTGCTACCTTGCCAACGCTGCTTATAGGAAACTGTGTTCTAGGCTAGTTTTTCTCCCATTTCGAGTCCAACTATGTTTTCCGTGGATCATTTTTATCCATAACTGTCTTAGGTAATTGTAAATCTATAATTGTATTATTGTCTTACTAGTGCTGTACAGTGAACTAATGCTATGTCTGATAATGTATTAATTGTACTGTTTGTGGGAGCTTTTCTCGCCAGGCCTCTGCTGAAAATGGGCTCCTGGCCCAGTCGGACTTTCCCGGTTAACAAATGTAATAAATAAAATTGCATGTTGTAACAGTAGCATAGGTTCATATGTGTGTACTAGGCTAATGGCCCTGGGGCCTTTACAAGCCTAGCCGTAGGATTCACCCTGGCATAGTGCCACCCAGCCTTAGTTCCCAGTGCGTCTGTCGAGTAGAGCCACTGGAGTTAGCCCCGGGGTGAATTTTCTGTTTCCCATCGCTTGAAGAGGGTCAGCGAGGTGCTCTGCTTGACATGTATGGGAAAGTCTGTTCCATAGCATGGGCAGTCTCTGGGTTATGAACCTGTCCATCCAGCATGTTCTGTTATTTGTGGTAATGAGGTTGAGGTCTGTGGAGCGTGTGGTGTGGAGGGATTGGGATTTCTTTAGCTGTACCATTTCTAACAGAGCTGGGTCAGACATAGCTTTGTAAGTCAAGCAGAGATCTCCTCTAAGTAGGTGATATGAGACAGAGAATAGTTGGAGTTTTTTGAGTCTGTCCATATAAGACAAGTGTTTAAGGCCTAGGATCCTCTTTGTGAGGTACTTTTGCGGCCTCTCCAGTTGTTCCAGGTGTCTAGTGAGGTACATGCCAAATGGGGCACTGTACTCGATGATTGGCCTAATGAGGGAAGAGTAGAGGGAGACAATGACCTCTTTCTTCCTGGATGCAAAACCGTTAGTAATGAGATGTGCCACATAGAAGGATTTTCTGACCACAGTGGCAATGTAGTGATCAAAAAAGAGGTTGCTGTCAACCTGTGTTCCCAGATCTGTTATAACGCCTTCTGTGTTCAGTAGACTAACATCAATGTGGTAATTTATGGGAACTGTGATGTTCTTCGTCTTCCATTGCTGCAGTCCTGACTATTGGGGTATAGTCCGCGTCCAGTCGGCCCGAATACCAGAGTATAAGGCTGACGTCGGTCAGGGCGCATTAGACTGACGTCAGTACGTCAGGGTACTAATGCGCATGACCGACGTCATATCCTCAGTCTTTTTTGCCGCATGGTCCGATGCAGAAGCAGTTTTGCGAGTGCAGGTTGGCGTACTGAAATATTTCCGAAACCGGAGTTTCAGACCGAAACAGAGTTGGCTAAGTACCCCGTTGGGGAACATTTTAGTTTTTTCTTGCCTCAGTATTTTACCGGATGTCAGAAAAAGTGAATAACTGTATTTCTTGTGGGAAACAGATACCTCATAGGGATTATCATACCTTGTGTATACCTTGTTTAGGGCCTGAGCACGACGTTGTGGGTTGCCGCTCTTGTGCTAGGTTTAACAAACGCACTATTAAGAGGAGGTTAGACTGTGCCAGGTTAGTGTTTGGGAAGCGTTGCAATTATAAAATGCCGTCGGATGCTCCGACGCCCGCTTCCTCCAAGAAGCGCAAGGATAAATCAGTGAAGCCTAGGGTTGAGGAACCGGCAGTCTCGGACGTCGGTTCTTTAGAAGGCTCAGTGGAGCCGGAGGTTTTGCCAGGAGTTTCCATGGAGTCCCAGGCGGAAACTATACTCTTACAGGATGTGCCTTCTCAGGAGGTAGGCCAGGCTGAGGGGGCTTCTCAGGTGACTGTTCTTCCCTCTCTTCCCAAGGTAGTTAGGGCCTCTCCTTCTGTTGCCAAAACTTCTTTGAGAGGTAGGCCTACTTCAGCTTCAGTGGGGGCTTCTCCTAGCATTTCGGGTTCTGTACCTAAGAAACATATGCTTAAAATGGCAGAAGATTTGATTACTATGATTAGCGGTTCTATGCCCCCGCCTGATAAGAGGCCTAGGGTGGAACCGAGTTTGATAGTTTTGAACAGTGTTCAGAGGCTTCAGAATCTTCTGTGGAAGATTTGCAGGAGTATCCTACTTATTCTGATTCTGATGTGGATGATTCCACTCCTACAGCGTCTCCACCTGAGGATTTCTCATTTTCAGAGACTTTGCATTCCATGAGGGAGCACTTTAAATGGGAAGGCCAGGATTACTCTGACTCCAGGAAAAGGCTTAGGGAGTTCTTGTTTTTACCCCAGCATAGGCCTTTAGCTATTCCTCCTGTGTTGAATGTGGTGGAAGATGTTTTTGCAGAGGCTTCCCTGAACCCTGACTCTTTGCCTCCTGCTCCTGTTAAGCCTGATAGGTATTATAGGGTGCCCGAAGCTCATAAATATTTGTTTAAGAGTCCTAGGGCGGACCCAGAAACTGTTTCTCAAGGGCCTAAGGGTGTAAAGGCTTCTGTGGTTAAAAATCCTGTTCCCACTGATAAAGAGGCAAGGGCTTTGGATAGGTGGGGAAAGAAAGTGTATACTTCTTCCACTCTAGCCATGAGAGCTTTGAATTGTCAGTTTCACATGCTAAAATATCAGAATTATCTCCTTTCACAATTGAAATCTAAGGTGGATGCTTTGGCGGAAGGTATTGAGTGTAAAGAGTTGCTGGATTTGGTTCATGTGTCTGAACAAGTGGGTAAGCATTCTTTGCAATGTGGTTTTGATGCTGTACAGGCCTCCTCGAGGGTGGCTGCTACCAGTTCTGTTCTTCGCAGGCATGCCTGGTTGAAGGATCAGAATTTAGCTGAGCATGTTAAGACAAGGATTTTGGATGCTCCTTTACAGTCTGATGTGTTGTTTGGTTCGCCTGTGGAAGCAGTTTTAAAGAAAATGGAGGACAAAGCTAAGTCTATGCAAACTGTTAAAGATTTTTTGCAGGTGCAGCCACCGAAGTTTAGTAGAAATTGGCCTGCTAAGGGGTGGACATATCCTGCTTATGATTCTCAGTCTAGGGGTAGGTCTAGACGTGGTAGGGGCAGGGCTCAAGGTTCTTTTAGGCCTAGAACAGGAGTTCACCTGCTCAGACTTCTGGTGAGGGCAGGGGTCAGTCCTTTCGTAAACAGACCCAATGACCTGTTATTTCAGCTGCCAGCAGATTCACGTTTGGCAGCTCCTTTGGGAGGAAGACTGTCTCTTTTCAAAGAAAATTGGGATTTAATTACTCAAGACAAATGGGTGTTGGATATCATTCACCACGGTTACAGATTTTATTTCCATACAATGCCCCTTTCAAAGGCATGCCAGACGTTCCTCCTCTACAAAGAAAAGAGGCTCACAAGCAAGTTTTACAGTTACTTCACATAGGGGCCATTCAGCCAGTCCCTGTATCAGAAAGGGGCCTAGGATTTTATTCTCGCCTGTTCCTTGTACCAAAGAAGGGGAACACGTGGAGACCAATTTTGGATTTATCTCTCCTCAACACGTTTTGGACATTCCCAAGTTCAAGATGTTGACGTTACAACAGCTTTTACCTCTGCTGGGCAAAGATCACTGGATGGTAACTTTAGATCTCAAGGAAGCTTACCTTCATGTGCCTTTAAGGCTAAGTTGCAGGAAGTATCTGCGGTTTCGAGCTGGAAATTCTCATTATCAGTTCTCTGCATTGCCCTTTGGCTTATCTACTGCGCCCAGAGTATTCACAAAGGTTCTGGCTCCAGTGATAGCTTACTTCAGGCTACAAGGAATTCAAATCTATCCTTACTTGGACGACTGCCTGATTCTGGCTCAAGAAAAGGAAGACCTTCTACAGCATCTGGAATATGTTATAGCAGTGCTAAGATGCCTAGGGTATTCTGTGAACGAAATAAAGTCCAGTCTAGTACCCTCTCAAGACATGTGCTTTCTGGGTGTGAGACTGAATACAGCAGCCCAGATGGCCTTTTAACCCCGGACAAACAAAAGAGTCTGTCACTTTACTTCCATCAACTATCTCATCAGTCCGTGCTGACTGCAAGGACAGTCCTTCAAGCATTAGGGTTCATGGCATCTTGTATTCTGGTGCTTCCCAATGCCAAACTGCATATGAGGAAGCTACAATGGTATCTCAAAATGTATGGACACAGCACTGCCAGGATTTGGACACTGTCATTCAAATAATACCTTGCCTTCAAAAGAATTCTTGTGGTGGGCTCAGGAATGTCACCTAAACAAGGGACTCTCTGTGACCCGGCCAGAGGCAAGTCAGATTTTAACGACAGATGCCTCGGACATTGCTTGGGGAGCTCATCTAAATGGAAAGTGGATACAAGACAAGTGGCCTGCCAGACTACAGCATCTACATATCAACATGAAGGAGATGTTAGCAGTCCAGTTTGCATTAATGGCTTTCAAGGAGTTACTTCTTCCAGGGCAGGTGTTGATTCTAACAGACAACACAACTGTCATGTGGTACATCAACAAGCAAGGGGAACACATTCTTATCCTCTATGCAGGCAAGCAATGATTTTATGGGAGACTGCGCTAAGCTTGCAACTAACTCTTCAGGCAAGGTTTCTGCCAGGAGCACAGAACTCCTTAGCAGATGTGTTAAGCAGACAAATCATGGATCCCCACGAGTGGAAACTGGATCTTCATGTATTTCAGAAACTGACAGTGTCATGGGGAACTCCAGACATAGATCTGTTCGCTTCTCCACTAAACCACCAGCTGCCAAAGTATTGCACAAAGGGGTTTCATCACACAGCTTGGAAAGTGGATGCTCTGTCTTTCAGTTGGAAAAACCTTCATGTGTATGCCTTTCCACCTCTACCTCTTCTTCCAAAGGTACTATTAAAGGTCAGACAAGACAGGCCAAGGATGATTTTGATAGCTCCAGATTGGCCTCGGCAACACTGGTACCCACTACTACGGAGTCTGGTAAAGAAGCCTCCATGGCCTTTACCTCTGATTCCTCATCTGTTATCTCAGAAGGACGGTCATCTGCTCAATGTCAAGCTTCACTCTCTTCATCTAACAGCCTGGCATATTCTGTGTTGAAACACAGCAGGTCTCAACTTCCTCAACAAGTTTTAAATGTGATTATGGAAGCTAGAAGACCTAGTACAAGGAGAGTGTACATGAAAAATGGAAGAGATTTTTATTTTGGAGTACAGCAAAGAATTTGGAGGTTTCAGAGCCTAATTTGAGTGTGGCTCTTCAATATCTTACTGAATTATTGGACAAAGGTTTGTCCTTCTCTTCCATAAAGATTCATGCTGCAGCAATTTCAGCTCACTATGATTGTGACCCACCTTTGTTTTCGCATCCTTTGTTCAAGCAGTTTCTTAGAGGGGCAAAGAATATAAGACCCCCACGTAGAGCTCCTACTCCTGCTTGGGATCTCAATTTTGTGTTGGAAAAACTTACTCTACAACCCTTTGAGCCTGCAGCTACTGCTGAATTGAAATATTTGTCATGGAAGACTGCTTTTCTGTTGGCTATTACTTCTGCAAGAAGGGTGTCTGAGTTGCAGGCCCTTATGGCAGTAGAACCCTTTTTGATTTTCCATAAGGATAGGGTATCATTACGTACTAATCCTTCTTTTATGCCTAAGGTGGTTTCTAGTGTGGCTTTAAACCAAACTATTCATTTGCCTACGTTTTTTGCAGATCCTCAAAATAAAGGGGAAAAGATTTTGCACACTTTAGATGTACACAGGCAATTGCGTTATTATTTAAGCAGGACTAAGGATTTCAGGCAGTCTCAGCAGTTGTTTGTTTCTTTTGCTTTGAGTTCTCAAGGCAAGCCTGTGTCAAAACAAACTATTTCTAGGTGGATTGGCTTTTGCATTGCATTTTGTTATTCCCATCATGGCAAGGAGATTCCAGCTGGGATTAGGCCTCATTCCACTAGGGCTACTGCCACTTCAACAGCATTTCTAAGGGGGGTGGCAACTAAGGATATTCTGGAAGCAGCTACTTGGAATTCAGTGCATACTTTCTCTAGGCATTATCACCTTCCTATCTACTCTAAGTCTAGGGCTGGTTTTGCCACAGCTGTTTTACAAGGCATGTTGTCAGCTCCTACTACTTTATAATTTGCCAGCCTCCCTTACCTCTGCTTTGGGATTCTACCCAATAGTCAGGACTGCAGCAATGGAAGACGAAGAACATAGTACAGTTTTGTACCTACCATAAATGTAGATGTTCGAGGATTCCATTGCTGCAGTCCAATTTACCCTCCCTCCTTCCCCTCTGTATTTAGGGGTGGTTGTGTAGGTGAGTTTACATGCTTATATTTTTGTATATATTGTTGTATATATTGTACATGTTTTTGGTGCAGGTTGTTTTGGGACTTGTCTTTTTGGGGTCTTCTGACATCTGGGGCAAGAAAAGACTGAGGATATGACGTCGGTCATGCGCATTAGTACCCTGACGTACTGACGTCAGTCTAATGCGCCCTGACCGACGTCAGCCTTATACTCTGGTATTCGGGCCGACTGGACGCGGACTATACCCCAATAGTCAGGACTGCAGCAATGGAATCCTCGAACATCTACATTTATGGTAGGTACAAAACTGTACTTTTTTCCCAAAGGGGATGACGGCACATTTTTTGGCATTGAGCTTAAGGCCATGGTTCTGACACCAGTAGTTGGTCACGTTGAGGCCATTCTGTAGAATGTCAACATCACTTGGGGACTTCATTGCTCCCAACTTGCAATCGTCTGCAAACTTTGTCAGCCAGAGTCCCTTCGTGTTGGCCTGGACTTCAGAGAAGTAGATACCAAACAGGAGAGGACCCAGGACCAAACCCTGTGGGACTCCACTTGTGACTAATCAGCAGTCTAACTTGGAGTCAGCTACTTTCACACTGTGGGTTCTGTCTGTGAGCCAGTTTTAAACCCACCTAGTGATATAGGGGTTGATGCCAAGCTTAGTGAGTTTTTCTATGATTCCTGAGTGGGGAATGGTATCAAAAGCCTTGGCCAGATCAAGGTAGGCTGTATGAACCACCTTGCCTTCATCCACAGCTCTGGTGACTGACTCAAAGAAGTCAACCAAGTTGAGCAAGCATGATCTACCCTTCACAAAACCAAACTGTGTGGGATCCAGAGTTTGGAGATTCCCTATATCCTTGTTTATTAGGTCCATGATGATGTGTTCCATAGCTTTGCATATCAGACTCGTCAGGCTAATGAGGCGATAGTTCCCAGGGTCTGTAGTCGCTAATGAGGCGATAGTTCCCAGGGTCTGTAGTCGCTCTTCCTTTGTGGAGAGGGATGACTGTAGCAGTGCACCATTCGGCAGGGACAACGCCCGAGATGAGGCTGTGATTGAACAGGGCACACAGGTGAGGTGCCAGTTCACTCTGTAGTTCATGTAGAACACAACCAGGGATATTGTCAAGTCCCATAGAAGCTGCATTATTGGCCTGGACAGTGCTGTTTTAACCTGTGCAGCAGTAGTACTGGGTGCCTGGCAATCTACTGGTATTATGATTGGTCCTTTGGGGGGGGGGGGTAAAGTTGGCACTGAGTCTGTCGGCCAGTATACTGGCAATATCTGTTGGCTCTGTATAGGAGGTACCATTGTGCAGTAGCTCAGAGCAAATCTGGGTATTGCCGTGACGATTCTTTACATAACTGTAGAAGGCCTTGTGGTTGTCTTTACTATCTGCTGCAATTCTGTTTTCATACCTAGCTTTAGAGGATTTGAAGAGGGATCTCAACTTTTTGTTGAGGCTGATAAGGGAGTTTTTCCAGTCTTAGGATGTCACCTTATTCCACATCAGTTTCCCCCTCCTGCTGACGTCATGGAAGAGGAGACAGCAACCGACGCAGGACCCAAGACTTTGTTGTTCAGGCCGGCTGAGGGCAACCTGCCAGCAGATTACCCAAATGTAATGACTGCAACAGTGAATACACTCGAACATCTACATTTATGGTAAGTGTACACAACTGTACTTTCCATGTTTTGTGGTGCAAGTGTGGACCTTCTCTTCTTGAGCAGCTATTACGGTCTTGAATGGAAAGTGCGTGGCTTCCAGTTTGGATATATAAGTGTATCTCTTGCAAGTCTGAGTGTAGGGAGGTAAGAGGAGAGGGTTGTTGGTGTACATGAGGCATTTGCTACATTGCCTCAGGATGCCCAAGTTCACCAGGTTAATAGCACAGGGAACTGACCTTTAGTCATGCCTGGAGGGATGGGCATTGATAATAAATACTAGGTCTGTTTCCTTGTAGAAAGTTTAGTGCTGGTAGCACTTGTGTGCTACAATAATTGCTAAAAGATGTCTGGTAAAGTGCTAGACTAATAAGCTAGTATAAGTGCAGGAGAGGAGAGAACTAGTATATCTAAGGCAACAATTGAAGAGCAGACTCTGGCACCGCTCAGAAGCTTTCAAACAGTCCTGGACACAACAAATCTGTATCTGGACTAGACTAGGCTAGTTACAGGAAAGGCAGGAAACAAGATCAAACGCGGAAAGTTGAGAGAGATGGAAAAGCTGTCCAAACGGCCAATAAACAACTATTTCTGGGCCAGGAACCACTCCTCTTGTGGTAGATAGGCTACCTAGTGCTTACCACTCCCACTGATAAGCTGGAAGGTTTCCCTCCAACACAGAAAGGCATGGAGGGCTCAGAAGCTTACAGTCTTGGACACAGCAAGTCTGTATCTGGAATAGATGGTTACAGGAAAGGGGGGAAACAAGCGCAAACACAGGCTTTTAAGCCAGAAAGTTGAAAGAGATGGAAGAAACTGCCAAAAAGGCCAATAAACCACAAGCTTAGAATTATTATTATTTTTTTTTTAGTAA
This sequence comes from Protopterus annectens, assembly GCF_019279795.1. Classification (NCBI taxonomy): domain Eukaryota; kingdom Metazoa; phylum Chordata; order Ceratodontiformes; family Protopteridae; genus Protopterus; species Protopterus annectens. Next base: position 539,209,350 of record NC_056740.1, read on the forward strand.
AGTGGAAAAGGAGAAAGCTGGAACAGAAGGTAATTCAAGGTTAAGAATCTAGGTGGGTTGGCCTTCACAAATGTTCTCTCTCTGTTAGGTAGAATGAACTAATGATACTAGACTGGGAGGAGTGTCCCAGATCAAATATACAGTATGGGAAGGCAACTACAAAGCCACCAAGTATAAGAACAAGACAACAATAGGGAGGGGAGGTGGGAAACTATTACAGCTACTAGCTGTAGCTAATAAATGAAAGTTTTAAACAGATAAAAGAGCAAGGAGACTCTAGAGGATGATTTTAACTGCAAACAAATCAGTTATATGACACCTTACTAGAACACAGAGACCTCAAAAAATCAAAAATGCACGGATAGAGCACTCACATACAGAAAACACAACTCGGTATAAAAAAGCAGTTTACAGTTAAGTAATTCAGTTAACATGCAATTAGAGTAATGAAACAGTATTTGGCAATGAAAAATAGAGATAAAATAGTTTAAAACAGTACATAAATGCAGTGAAACAGTAAAAAAGCTTTGTAACAGTGCAAAATGTAGTAGATTAACTGTATAGCACAATTATAAGCATTACAGAAGTGCAATTCAATGAAATAAGTGCAAGAAATAACTTATCCTGCTCTTTGAATGTTAAGGAATTTCTGCTTAGTCTCAGTAATGAATCACCATCCACAGCCTCTGTATAGTGTTTAGTCAAAGGTATTATAACTCCTTACAGCTGAGTGACGCCTATAGGTGTTTCTGCAGTTACATCCTACTGACATATCTAGGCATCAAATATTGCTTGTTCATTTTTGCATTAATAATTTCAAAACCATGTTACATACACAGTGGCAAACACAACTGTGTTAATATTTCGCCCCTGTTTAATGCAAGTAAAGAAATTTTAGTTGCTGTTTATATAGTATTTTTCTATATTGTCAAACATTTCATGCTGTTCTAAATATCTTGACAACCAAGTAGCATTGACAGAGCTGGTTAGTCTCATAAAAGTTCTCAGCTAGATGAGCAAGGTGTTACTGACAGTATGCATGTAACTTGAGTGATTGCTGAGATATTGTAAGTTGTTTACAAAATATTTCAAACTTAATAGTTACTGTGTTTTCTGTGACTTATACAGTCTAGTTTAAAGCCTAGAACCTAAAGAGTGCTACCATTATAAAATAGTTTGTGCTGAACAGTTTGCTTTTTACCCTTCTTTAATAATCCATGTGGCTCCAGAGATATGTACATTTGAAGTGTGAGGACATAATTTGATTCCATCAAAAATATTAGGCTCCGCACATTGGAAGTTACAGTGCAAACTTCCAGACCTCCATTATAGGGAATGACTCATACCTCTCAACTGTACATATTTTCGCAGAATGTCCAGATTTTTGTCTGATATTTTTGGTCCATTTTTCAAGAAATTGTGGTTTTCTGGCAAATTATTGGCAAATCATTAAAGATTGAATTAGAAATTCTTGACAGACATTTGAGTTTCAGATGCATACCCTTCAGAAAATTCATGTGAATGCAAAAGCTGTTATTCTATCAACTTTCTAAGTTTGTAAGAGCAATATTTAAAATTGTCCCTATATTTCTCAGATGTCAGGGGAACTGTAGATGACTTTTGTTTGACCAAGTTTGCTGATGACTGCAAGTTGGGGGCAGTCACTGACTTCCCAAATGATATCCTACAAAAATATCTGACACAGACTAATGATTGGTGTCAGAGCCATGTCCTCAAACTAAATGTGAAGAAGTGCATATTAATTTCCACTGGGAAATCAAATACCCCTGCAAATTACAACATTGATAGCACCCCCCCCCTCCAAGAGTGGACCCAGTGGTGAGAAATCTGGTACTCGGATAGTAATCTGAACTTTGACCATCTTGTGTCCATGGTTGTGAAGAAATTAGTCTATGTGGCTGAGATTATATGCAAAGGCATGGTATCTAGATCTAAGGATGTCATGGTACCACTGCACTCAGCCCTTATCAGACTAATAATCAAATACAATGCATCCATTAGCATGTACCTCGCCAGGCACCTGCAACAGTTGGAGGGTCCTCTGAGGTTTCTCACCAAAAAATACAGGCCATTACCAACACATCTTATGTGGACCAATTAAAAGCCTTATCACTGTATTCTTTTTCCTACCAGTTACTGAGGGGTGATCCGTGTCTAACCTACAAGGCAGTGTCTGACCCGGACTTGATGGAAATGTTGCATATTCTGAAAACTAACTGCACAAGGGCTCCAAAGATCTAAACCTGATCTCTGACATGAATAGATCATACTGGAAAGAAAGAAGTGTGTCGCAGAGATTGCCCCTCCTTGAATAGGCATCCTATTCATGTAAAGCAGAGCCTTTCCCTGACCATCTTTAAGCGCAGTCTAGACCGATGGATGGGAAATCGGAAATTCACTCCTGAGGTGGCACCCGTCGCTTATGGACAGAGGCAGTCAGTAAAAATAGTCAAAACCCCCACTTGCTGACACTTATCTTTCCCCTAGGGATAGAAAATTGGGTAAAATCTTGGTTGAACTGGCTAGGCTTGTAAGGGCTGTTGAGCTGTTTTATTTATTTATTTATTTTTATTTTATATTATTTATTTTATTTTATATTTGTTAACCGGGCTAGTCTAGCTGGATACATATCCTTTTTCAGTAGAGGCCCGAGGAGAAAAGCTCCAACATAATGGTAAAACACAAGTTGAAAAAAACAAGTTATAAAATATACAGGTTATAAAAAATACAAGTTATAAAAAAGTATACGTGTTGCATTAACAAGATTAGAAAAAAATAAATTTTACATAGAAGTACTATGAGACAAAGATCGATCGGCTGGTAATACATAGCAGAGATATCTTATATACTAATAGTGTATATACTAGTTCAAGAGTCACCCGTTTATATTTAGGGTAAAGAGAATTTTAAAGATCAGTAAATGGGAACATGAATTAAGGAGATAGGGGACTAGATGGGTTTGATATGAAGGTTTGATATGTGAGGCCTAGTAATCTCCTCTGAACCTATGAATGAAAATAATGTATTGTTAAGATTTCTGTCTCTTTTTGGCTTCTTGTTAGTTGATATATATATTTACTTAGCAACCGGTAATGTCCCTGCTAACGCTAGTCTATTGCACCAGTCACAGCATCGAACCACACATTGAAGAGTAATGAAATATCAGTAGTAGTACCAGTTTAGGAAACAAATGTAGCATTGCTGTGATCGCTGGAATATGCTGCTGATAGAACGTACATTCACGGTTGCTAAGTAGACATATATAAACTAACTAAAAAAAAACAAAAAGGGACAGAAATGTTACTCATTATCATTGGTGGATTCACATGATGGCATGCAAGAGTGTTGCAAATTGATTTAGTTCTGCAGTATATTCTTCAGCCTTTACATTCATTGTTCTGCATTTCATGAATGTGTGTTGCAGTGTTTTAAATGTTTGAGTTTCTGACATTTCATTCTTTTCATCTCAATGTTTTCACATTTGTGCTTTTGGTATTTCGTGTTTCTGATACAGACAATTGTGTGTGTATGTATGTATGTGTGTGTGCACACACACACACACACATATATATATATATATATATATATATATATATATATATATATAAATAAATATATATATATATATATATATATATATATATATATATATATGTGTGTGTGTGTGTATATATATGTGTGTGTGTGTATATATATATATATATATATATATATATATATATATATATATATGTGTGTGTGTGTATATTTGTATATATATATATATATATATATATATATATATATATATATCTATATATATATATATATAAAAGCACAGATACTTGTATTGAGGCACGATAGTTTTCCAGCCTTCAGGGGGGGTAAGACGTCTCCCTCCCATAAGGAAAAACAGTACACCATAGGGAAAATTGGTACTCATGAGCAGCACCACTGCTGGCTGAAAATCCTAGAAAATCAGGAAAAAAGAATGTGCACTGTAGATAGTGACAGCTGAGACTTCAGATTAATCAATCAATTCATAACTTGTTTAGAAAGCAAAACTTCTTTATTGAAAAATTAGTGCTTTCACCCTTAAACGAGCTTTGTCAGATCTAAATCCAGTTTGCATGACATTTAATATTTATCTGCTTTAACACAGAGATCAATGTCGATGCATTCATGACCCCAGCTGAAGTTAAATTATCATAAGCTGTTCATCCAAGCTACAGTAGGATAAGTCTCATCTTTCATACCTTTTCTGAGTATCTACTCCTGTTGGTAGCTGGTAGGTTATAGCTTTTGTGCTGTATTCCAATCCTGTGTGGCTAGTACCCAATTGATACAAGTAGTTTATATAAATCTTGTCCCTGGCTAAGTATAACTATTAGTACATCATTGTATCTGTGATATGATAAGTAGATGTTGCCATTTGGTAGTATGTCAGTGTGGGGCCTTCTGTATGAGACAAACACTTTAATGTTTAAATTAAAAATATTGTTGCATAATAGTGACATAAATTGTAGGCAGGAGAAGGGTGTCTTGTATAAGCATTTATATGTACATCAAAAAGCAATATTTGCATACATAGGGGTGGATAAGGTAGTGGTGAGTCATTTCTTAACTATAAGTCAAAAATTAGTAATTTTAAAAGAGAAGGAATGTAGGTGGATGTTCAACTTAGGGGCATGCACACATCCCAGTCTGAATGAGATGGATTAATGTAGTACATAAATGTGGATCAAGTTTATTTATACACTTAAAGCAATTACTAGAAAATAGAAATCGGTCTAAACCAACTGTACTAGAAGTAGTGAATGTAGTAACAGAGAGAAAACAGTTGCATTTGAGGTCTTTAGAAAAGGGTAGGAGCAAATTAAATAGGAAAAAATGGGAATTGTGGGAACAGTGCATACAGGGAGGAATAAGGTCTAAAAGCAGGCAAGATTGGAATGAGTTATGTAATGTTTGGCTGACAGTGATTGGGTAGATTATAAGGGATGAATAATGTTTGCAACTAAAATTTTGTCAGAATGGTTTGTGATGTAAAATGCTTGCACCCAAGATTGTCAGCATGGTTTGTTTTCATTTATATAAATGTATGATTGCCTACATCATAAGTGATAATTTAATAAAGGTGTTTCTTGCATAAAAAACGTTTATGTATACATCTGTGTAAAGATGTTTATGTTGTATTTTGTTAGCTTTTTGATTATCAGTCAGAATTTTTTAACTTAAAATTAGGAGTCTTTGAAAGATATTTTTAAGTGCATCGCAAAGATTTTGGTGCTGGTCCAAGTTTGGTTTGTTTTTTTTGTAATATTGTTCAGACTCCTGTGCAGTTGTAAGGTTACATTATTATGTATACGTACATACACAAACGTGTTACATGGTAACAGCAATAGAAATGTGTTCTCTCTCTTTTTTTTTAATGTATGTAAACTGTTTTAATGCGTAAAATGCGATGATTTAATAAAGGTGTTTAAAAAGAAAAAGGGGGCTTTCTCCCCAGAGGGAATCAAATTTCTCTGATTCAGAGGTGGAGGGCCAGGCTTATGTGAACCAGACTCCATCTTCCTACTTACAGTCTGACACTAAAGGCATCCTTGCCTTAGCCTCATGATTTGAGGGTGTTTAATTTAGAGATACTCTTCACAGGCTAGGGACCTTCCGATTGGAAATGAGGGAGTTGTCAAGCTTTTTCCAAATACAGAGATTTTTGTGATCAGCCAGAACCAGAGCTTGTAGCTATCCTTCCAGTTTTGGAAGTCTCAGATGCCTTTTATAGTGCATCTTTGCTCCCTAGAGCCCAGACCACTTTTATAGGGTCTTTGACTCCCCCCAAACATTTTGAACCAGTTGCTGATCCTGTAGTTGGTTTTCCATATTTCAGCAAGACCTCTAATGTTGCTGCAGCCATGAGAGTGATTCCCAGGAATAGCAGGAACAGGGAGAGTATAATGCTCAGCCATTTTGGGGAAAAGCAGTTAAACCTCAGCCACCCCAGTCTTCAAAACCCTCAACTGGTGTTGCATGTTAAAATTCAGAATCCCTCCTTGACTAGCTAAGACAGAAGGCAGAGAAGAGAGAGGGAGAGAGGATAAGAGCCTTAGAAGGGAGATGCATGACATATGCAGCCCTAGTTTTCTGGTTGCAAGGTACTCCATAAGGCTGAGATGTAGCAGATGTAATTTACAGGGCAGTTGCTTCAGTGTGTGTGGTTAGAAGACGTGCCTGGCTGAGGACTCGTCTTCCAGACCATGTAAAGCAGAACTGCTGGATGCCCCTCTGGATAAGGAGTTTGTTTCTGGAACCCTGGTGAGTAGATCTTCAAGATGATGGAGAAGATAACTATGCAGCCTGCCAAAGAGGTTTCATCTCATAGCACCAAGATACTTCAGAAATTATCATAGCAAAGGCTGGACCTTTAACTCTGAAGAAAAGACAGAAACCCAAAATGGAGAAAAGGCTGCTACAGAAAGAAATGGCAAGCTAATAGTAAAGGGAAGCCAGGAATAGGTTCATGACACTCGGGGAGAGCAACCATGACTTAGAAAATTATCTCCTTTCCTCCATCCTCAAAATCCTACTCCAGCTATCTCTCATCTTTGTCCCACCTCTTTTCCCACACAAGTCAGAAATAGGAGGCAGGCTGGAGTTTGCAAAGCAGTAGGAGAATGACACACAGAGTAGATGGGTCCTGCACATCATAAAAAAGGGGGTTATGGCTGAGGGAGCTGAGATTGTTCCAGAAAAAAAAGTGTAGGGTTGTATTCCAGGCTATTTCTAGTCCCTGGAAAACAATGATTGTGGAGACCCGTCCTGGACGTCTTCAAAATAAATTTCTATAATTCCCAAAGTTCAGGATGTCACTATATATTCTTTTTGCCACTCATCTTTCTGTGAGCCGTTGTTGTGACTTTAACCCTAAACTGTGCCAGTCTACACTACACATTCTTCTAGCCAAGGTGGGCAGACATTACTTGCAAGTCAAAAAGGAAGGGCAGTCATTACCAATTCACTTCCTTGTCATTTGGCTTGTGTGCTACACTGGCAGTGTTTACAGAGTGCCTGGCTCTAGTTATTGCTTTTTTTAGGACTGAGGTCATTTATGTCTTTCATATGGATCAGTGTTGCTGTCCTCTCTGTAGGGAACTCACACTGAGGTCTGACATTTGGCCTGATTTCCAGAGCTAGTCACCATTTCCCCATGCCTGGGTTGATGTCGCCTTTTCTTGGACATTTTCATGTACCTGTACGGTGTCTGCCCTTTCCATTTTTAGCTCTTGTTTGATAAGTTTGTAAATGCTGGTAGAAAGAGGGATGTTCATCATATTGATCACTGTTGCAGTAGCCTTAGCTATAGTTACATCCTGCATTGGGTATAACAGCCGGCCAGCTTCTAAAGCTTCTTGGTATTTTCCACGCACCCAGTCAGTCAGTTTGAGCTCAGTTAATTAAAAAGACAGGTTTAGGTGCCAAGGCCTTGAGAGCATTCCTGCTGCCAAAGAGTACTGTTCTCTGAGGCTTTCGTGCATCAGCCGACTTGTGCTGTTCCTTTGATGGGCAGATAAGTTCTCTTTGGGGGGAAAAAAACTTCCATTTATTAACACTTTCTTGTTCTGTAGAGTTATTTTAAAGGTAGGCGTTTGTGTTTTAGTGGACTGTCATGAAACTGTATTGTACTTAGAAAAAAGTACTCTCATTTAAGTCAGTTTAAAAGTTGTTTAAAGTAATTGAAAAACATTTTACCAGGGAGAAGTTGTGTACTTTTGGGGGCTGACAGTGTTTTAAAGTGCTTTGTACTGTGTTTTTGTGTGAAAAAGTGACTAAGTTTTACTGGCTTTTACTTCTTGTTTTCCCCAGGGAAAAGGCACAATTTTTGGTTTGACCACTGAACAAACTGTTGGTCCCATGGTCAGTCTTTCTTCAGCCACAGTAAGAAAAAGTTAAGCAAGCAGCCTTTGCCAGCACAACTGGCTGCCAGTGTGACTCTGCTGTGGCCATTAGCTGTATCTCAGGCCAGTCATATTTTACCCTGGATCCCTCTGGTGCAGCAGCTTATAGCCACTGTGGACTGGGGGTTAGCTACATCCTCTGTGGCTATTGCGATCCCTTCATTGCGCAAGGGAGGGTCACTTGTCGATTGTGGGAGAAGGAACAGGAAGGGCTTCTGCTATGTCCTGATTGAAATTATTGTTCCAGTATTACTAACACATAGTTTATCATCTCTGTCAGTCGTCTTTGGTATGAAAGCTTTACCTCCCAGGATCATACACCTGATTTGTGACTTCCGCTCGCAAGCATAGGGGTATGTAGGTGGGCATGCAAGTGCAATTCCTCAGTCCTGATCAGCTAGGAGGAACATACTATGAAGTGGTAAGAAAGCCTCCTCATTTCTAGGATGTTTGTCATAGTATTGACCATTTGGAGTGTAGGATGAGAATCAGGAAGCTGCCATGGTTGCCTAAATCCAAGCCTCTCTACGGCTGGTGACTGGAGAAATGCATTTTAAAATGGGGGTCAGTTATTAAAAGACATTCCTGTCTGATAATGTGAAGGTGTTGTTCCTTAAACCTGAAATGCAGAAAAGACTATAGAGTTAGTGAAACATGTACCCCCCCGCATTCCCAAATACAATAGAAATTAATCCTTCCAAACAATTACCTTACTACTGGATGCAAAGTGAAGGTAAACAGCCTAAAGGAAGAAAGGTAGCAAAAAAGAGAAGATGGCAGAATTAAGACATTGGAGTAGTAGCAAAGCATTGGAGAAGGGAAGCGGATACCCACCACTGGGCCAAATTTATCATTCACTAGAGAAGTGGAGGAAGGGAGAGAATTAGGAGTGAAACAGTGACTACAGTCTGGAGTCTAGCGTTATAGTCCTACAGCCCTCCTAGCCTTTACCAACACCATAAACCATAATCGCAACAATAATTATATATCCTCAGCCCTCCTCTGGGATCTTTCCAAGGCATTCGATATGGTTGATCACCAACTTTTAATCCACACCCTGCAAACATTCTGCCTAGATACCAGAGCCCTTCAATGGTTTCAGTCCTACCTGAATGGTCGACCGCAAGCTGTCCTCTGGCAGAACAAACTCTCTAACCTTCTACCTAACACCCTTGGAGTACCACAAGGCTCTGTACTAGGGCCCTTGCTGTTCTCCATCTTCATTAATGACCTTTATACTGTCATCCCAAAAGTCAGTTGTATCCAATATGCTGATGACTCTTCTTTGATTTGCTCAGCCACATCTCTAATAGAATTATGGTCAGCTACCCAGACCACCTTTAATACAATAGAAAACTGGCTTTCTGAACGTCATCTGATCCTAAATGCCAAAAAAACTAAAATGCTGTTGTTTCACCAACACGTAGTTCTACCACATTCACCTTTACCATAAATTCAAATGATGGCACAATAATCTCCCCTGACCCCTCTACAAAACTATTAGGTGTCATCATAGACAATCTAAAATTCGACCTACATGTTAACCAAACTATCAAAACCATCAATAAAAAACTAGGGTCACTTTACAGAATAAAAGCCTTCCTAACCCCTCCAGCTAAAACTGCCATAGCTCACTCTCACCTTCTTTCAACCCTTCTGTATGCATCCCCTCTACTCTCGAATTTAAACAAGACTGTCCTTAACAAACTCTCAATTTGCTACAATCACATTGCCAGGTTTGCCACTGGGCTGCCTTTTAGGACACATCATTGCATCAATCTAAATCAGCTTGGGTGGCTTGAACTACCCAGCCTAATCCTGTATAACCAGCTGATTATGGCCTATAAAATCCTCTATAATCCAGACAATACTCCTGCATTTAAAAATATTATCACCCCCTGTAACAATCCTAGACCGCTTCGATCCTCTAACAAACTACTAATTCAGACTAGCAAAATTAATAACACAGCCGGTGACTCTCTCTTTGCAAACTCTGTAAGTAGATCCTGGAACTCTCTTCCAGCTGATATTACCTTACTTTTCCACCTTAGGTCAATTTAAAACTAGACTCAAACAACATTTGTCTCTTAACTGGCTATGTCAATGTATCAAGCCTGGCTAACTCTCTCTAGAATGCGTAAAAATTTGTTAACCAGTTTACTGTGTAATTTAATTTAATCCTCACTTGCACTCAGGATTAACTCTAACCTGTGGAACTTGTTTAACTTGCTTACTTATGTAATCTCTGTAAATAGTCTGTTTGTAATTTGTAATGCTGGTATTATGTAATGCTGTATCTGCTTTCCCTTGGAGCTTTTCTCCTCGTCCTCCGCTGAAAATGGACATGCATCCAGTCGGACTATCCCGGTCAACAAATGTAAAATAAAATAAAATTAAAAAAAAAATAAATAAAATGTTAAGTTGCCTGCACAACTTTCATGTGTTTCATCAATCACTGTTGCAGTAATCCTTGTAAGGAAGAATCTCAAAGCTGCTCAGCTACACTACAAGAATATGGAGGTGGATTATTGCATGGGAAAAGAGGAACTTCTTCCTTGCAAGACAGCAGCGGCTATCTCTGATCTTCACATGGAAGCAACATCCAACTTCCAGTGCTTTTGAGTATATTAACCAAGGATCACATGGCTGCTTTGAAGATGTCTTGCATCCTAACCCCAAAAGGCTGTAGTAGAAAGGGGTCTGATTCTTTCAAGTATATCCTTTCCACTGGTCTTTTAACAGTAGTTTGGAAACAGTGTGTTTAATGACAGCTAGCCTCCGCTTCCCCTCAGCAAAGTAAGCATATGGCTCTGATCTTCTGATAGCTTTGGTTCTATGTAGGAGTCATCTGTGAACATCCAGAGAATAAAATATTCCCTCCCCTCCTGAGATGTATAGAAGAAAGCAGGTAATTGTATAGCTTGGTTGAGGACTAGCTGTGTAACTGCCTTGCTCCTAAATGAGAGATTAGTGCATAGGGTCACTTTGCCTTTATGGAATATGGAGTAACACTTGTTGCACATTAAAGCCTGATGGTTTGATACCTTTCTGATGTGACTGCATAAAGGAGTACTGTTTTTTTTTTTTTTTTTTTTTTTTTCAAACCAGGACTTGAGTTACAGGTGTCACTGGTTCAAAGGATGTTAAGGTTAACTACAATTTTATTAGTGCAATGTTCGGATCCTGAGTTAAGGCCATGCCTTGTCTGTAGGCTGTAAGATAGTGGAAATCCTTTAGAAATTGTCTTGCTGGCGGTTTGGATGTCATTGTGTGGGGAGAGAGGTCCTTTCGTATGCAGATAAACATAGCATGCAAATCTGCCTTCACTGAAGTGTAAAGTGAGCCTTGTTTTATAGAGATCAGAGAGGTACCTGAGAAATGTCAACACATCCACCTGTATTTGGGTGCTTGTTTTTCCTTTGGTGTCAGAGAGAAAATGTCTTGCAATCTGATGTCTGTACAGTCTTCTTCAAACCTGTGGGTCTCTGTTCTGACATCGGAACCGACTCAGCCATTAGCAAGCTAAGCTTCCAAGCTAGAGTTCCTCCCACCCTACCCATACTGCCTTGCTCCTCCCAGATACCTCAGATGTCATTTGCCACTCATCAACAAAGCTTCATGGCCCGGTTAGTGCTCCTCTGTGGGTTTTTCTCAGCATTTGTCTTCAGCATTGAGTGGCCTTTGGCCTGTTTTCTTCTTTTAAAAACCTACCCTTACTTTCTGTCTTAATTTAAAAAAAAAAAAAAAAGTGTGTTTGTTGTATTTTCTCTTCGTGTTTGTCTCGTTGCGCTCTTTTTTTAAAATTTTTTTTGTCTTCTTTCCTTCTCTACCATGTCAGAGAAAAGCCTGTTGGCTTTAAAAAATGCACTTCTACGGGCACAAGATCCCTGTATCTGATACCCACAGGGAATGCGATTATTGTCTGGGTCCTATCCATCTTGAGGTGGCTTGCTCTATCTGCAAGGCATTCCTTCCCCAGGCCATTGCAGATACAAGGAACAAGCTGGTCTTCAGGGATTTTATTCCTCCTCCTTCTCCAGCTATTCCTTCAATCTCAGGGGCTCAAACCCCCCATCAAAAAGTCTAAGGAGACCAGGGATCTTAAGAAACGGTCCCTGGACCTCTCCATCTTAGTTTTTTCAGAGGCTTCCAAAAAGGCCCCGAGAACCTCTGAGCAGAGTCTTTCAGCTCCGATCTCTGCAGCTACCCCTCTGCCCCATAGGGCCAGAACTTGCAGTGCCGAGTACGTCCCCATGAGATGCTTCTCCCAGACATCACTCTAAACCCTCCTGTGTGTCCTCTTCCATCAGGTCCTCTCTGAGCCTGTCAGTGAATGAGGTGGACAGACTGATGAGGAAATTTTTCCATACACAGATTCAGATGGGGGTCATTCCAGCTTCGTCCCCTATGGGATCTGTGAGCAAGCAAAGTTTCTCCCTGTAAAATAGTATTTCCTTCTCTGATCCAACCTGTGGCTTCAGAGCTCCTGAATCCGTCGGTCCCAGGGGCTGGTTCATCAGGTCCGATAGTCTTTACTTCTTCAAGCCCAACTGCTTCTTTGATTCGCTAGGTCTGGACTGTGTCTTGGAGCTGAAGCCTTGACGTATAGCCCGGGGGAAGGACTTTGATTCTGAAGTTTTCAGAGTTGCCGCTTCCCTTTGGTGCCTTGGCATTCCACAGCTCGGCTCCAACTCCTTCTTTGTGGTGGAGGGTGTGGTTGGCCAGGAATGTTCTGCTCCTGACCCCTTGGGACTCCAGGATTCCTTCAGCCTTTGAGGTGGTGGAGTTGGGTCTTCTCTGCTCCTAGGAGACAGCCGGCTCCTACAGCATCAGATCCGCCCCTTCCCCTACTGAGCTCTGCATCTGAGATATCACTTCTGCCACCTGGGAAACTGACCCAAGGGCCTCCAGTCTCTTCCACTTATGGAAGCCCAAACTTCTTCCAACACCTCTCTAGAGCACCCCACCGAGGAGGCTTCTCAGAAGAAGAGGTGCAAAAGGAGACACCTAGATGAGGAATTTCTTATGACAGACACTGACTTTGATGTAGGGGAGGGGTCACCTAGATCTCCACCAGATGTCTCCTTTGGAGACATTTTGGAAATCCTTTGTCAGGGAGGTGGCTGGTCTGCCTGAAACCTCACCCTGGATGAGTCAGTGTTCCTGGAGGCTTTTGGGACTGGCCCATCTACATCCTGGGTGTCCCCCCTGCAGATCCCCTGGTGGACCTGGTGTCTGCAAGAGCATGAAAGGAACCCAGATGCTGCAGAGCCAATACCAGAGAGAGCTGACAAGATTCTTAGTGCCTCTCAGAATAGGCCTTACTGGATGAAGGGCATTCCAGTAGATGCCATGGTGGTTGCGGCAGCTACCAAGAAAGAGCTTGCCTGGGAAGCTCTACTTTCTGTCCCCCTAACAAGGAGTCTAGGTCTATGGGCAGATTCAGAAAAAGCATCTACACTTCTTCCACACTTACTCTCAGATCATTGAATTACCTTTCTCCCTTCAGGAGGCTACAAGAGGGACTTGCTTACGGAACTCTCTAGCTCCGGCCCTGAGTCCAAGATGGCAGAGGAACGGAACTCCTTCTCCTGTATGGCCACTCTGCAGTCCATTTCCAGTGCTTCCATGAGGCACTTCTCTCACATAGTGGAGGCTAGGGTGGTTGGTTCCAGTATTGCCATTCGGCGTCATGCCTGGATGCAACTGTGTGACTTTGCGGAACCTTTTAAGGTGTCATTTGTCAATTCTGCCTTTGATGGTTCCTCCCTGTTTGGACTGACAGTACGAGAGACACTCCCGCAGTGAGAAAGATGGAAAGACTCTGTATGCCATCAGAATCCGCTTCTCTACCCCACAAAGGTCCTTTTCCATGAATCAGCTTGGGGGAAAGAAGTTTTGGTTCAGAAAGTCCCAGGGTCCTTTCCAGGATGCTCAGGGAGATTTTTCCCCCAGTGGCAGAGGGGGGAATAATTCAAGTGGTAGATGCCGCCCATGTCTCAAAGCGGTCTGCTCAATCAGGGATCTCAGGATTCTCCTTTGGAGAAATCCTTGCAGCATCCCTGAAGTATTGTTCGACTGTCTATCTCTGGAGGCAGTCGGGTAACGTTGTTCCTTGCACCTAAAAGCCTGGTTAGCCATCTCGAACAATCAATGGGTGCAAGGAGTTATATCCAGAGGTTACTCCATTCCCTTTTTAAACCATCCAAGCCAAAACAACACCTCCCTGATGTTCTGCCCAGTCAGAGGGAGGTGGCAGCTTTGGAAGTCTCAAAGTTGCTTTAAAAGAGAGTCATCCAGGATCCAGGAGGTCCGTCCAGACCAACACAATGGTTGCAGGATTGTATTTCGTATATTTATTCATTGAACAGTGTTCCTTTGCCTAGACAAATCAGAGCTCATTCTATGAGATCCATAGCCACTTCTCAGGCTTTTTGGTCTAGGGTTTCTTTGGAAGATATTTGTGTGACTGCTTCATGGGCAAACTTGATATCATCTCCAGGAATAGGGCTGCTTTTGGCTCTGCAGTACTCCAGAATATCCTTCCATGAGGCCTCCCAGATCTACATAGCTAGGGACTCTGTCCCACATGTTTGATGACTGAACAGACATCAGATAATGAAGTTATATACTCACCATAATGTTCCATCTGTGTTGTCTGCTTCAGTCTTCATCAGCCTTTCCTCTCTCCTTCCCTTGTATGTAAAGGATCTGATGGATAGTACTTGGAACCTTCGTTCCTTTCCTGAGCATCTCGTAAGCTTTCTTACTAAAATGTGTGTGTGTGTCTGTATATAATATATATATGTTTGCATATAGATAGATTTTTTATGTTGGGAAAATTAACAGCAAACTTGATCTGCGGTATCTGGGAGGAGCTAGGCAGTATGGCTAGGGTGGGAGGAGCTCTAGCTTGGAAGCCTTAGCTTGCTAATGGCCGAGTCTGTTCCAAGGTCAGAACTGAGTCCCACATGTCTGATGAAAACTGAAATAGACAACACAGATGGAACATTATAGCGAGGACATAACTTCTTTTTTTTTTTTTTGCTATGTATGATTCAGTTATATTTGCTGCCAAGCCTCCCTCATAATTTTTAACACTTAGAGTAGTGGTGTGCAAAGAGTGATAAGGTCATATTCTCAAGCTGCAAGGTTTGTTTTGTCTGTATTGGGGTTTATCACAGGACTCCAATTGCATCAGGAGGTATGTATTGTTTCTTCCTTTCTGTCTGAATGAGGTGAGGCAAATCAGTGTTGGTTTGGCCAGAATAGTGCTGTGAGAATCATTTCTGGCCTTCCATTCGTTGAGCTTCTGCATCACCCTAGGAAGCAAGTGCATCAGAGAGAGAGAGAGAGAGAGAGAGAGAGAGAGAGAGCAAGCATATAAAGCCAGATCCACCCATTTCGGAGGAAAAGATACCCACTGCTCAAGCCAGCCTGTGAGCTGCTCTGGAACAGAATGTCTTGAGCTGTTTGTAGGTTTGAAAAATAGCACCCATTCTGCTTGTCATATCTAGGAAAGTTTTCCCATGCAACACACGTTTGGGTGGATTTGCTGAGTTTCTGTGCTATTACATTTTCCTGATCTTTTATATTGGATACACTCAAGGACAACTGTAAGACCTTTCCAGGCCTGCATGGCCAACCTGGAAAGATGATCACGTGGCTCCCCCACCCCCACCCCTGGAGTATGTACCACATTTACAGTAGTAGTGTCTGTGATTGTACTCTGAGTCCCTGGTATCCAGACAACCTAGAAAATCTTCAGGGCATGGATGACCACCATTTCCTTTACATTTACGTGTAATCTTTACTGCCTAGTGCTCTGATAGTCCTGCAGTTTTGAGGTCCAGTATGTAAGCTTTCCAAGCTAAATCTTGAGGCATTTGTGGTCAAGGTTTGATTTAGTTGTGGCTTCCATAGTGGCACCCGTTTGTTTCTTTCCAATTCTGTTGCAGTATTCCAAACAGGTTTTCAGTGCAAAATCCAACATATGACCTCAGTTTGCAAACGTAGAGGTATATAAACGGATGTCTGAATGTAAATGCGCAAGACTGTCTGACCACCAAACCACCAGTCAGTCTGATCTTCGTGTGGTTGATCCGTACTGTAAGCTTTCTCAGATTCAGATACATACCCTAATGGGGAACATTCCTTTTTTTCTAGGCTGTTTTGCTCTGGTTTTGTTAGATAATAGCAAGGAGGGGTAATTATGAGTTCAGTAGCCGGATACCCTGCAAAGACCTTTACCAAGTGTCATTTCTGCCTAGGCCCTGAACACGATATGGATTGTTCCATTTCCAGTCTTTTATTCCAAGTATGTTGTGTTTGCATTTCTCTTCGTTGAACACCTTTTGGAGACCCAACATTTGAAGTGTTTGGGTCCACCATCTTAGAGTGGCCATCCAAACCTGATGTACCTTCAGGCCTTAAAAACTCCTGATTCTGATGTACCTGCAGAGGTTACAGCACCCATTGCATCTCCAGCTGTACCTCAGGCACCCTCTATTGCAATCCCACTGGAAGCTGGAATGGCATTAAGAGTACCAAATGTCCAAAGAGACTATTAATGCAACTGAGAAGGAGGAATTGAGAATCATCTTAAAGGGACCGGAAGGCATGCTGCAAATTTTAGTTATATAAGAAATTCCCAGCAAACGCATTGAGAAAGTCAGGGGTCGGCAGCACCACGTCTGGATCAGGTGGACGTCACCCCTAATTAAAAATGACATGAAAACAAGCATGTTTCCACACTTTCACCTTGTAAGGAGAGGGAGTGAATGGATTTCTCTCAAAACCTGTTCAAGGCCATTATGGCCTTTAAGCCACCCTGTTTTTCAGCTCTTCCACCTATTCCACAGAAGGTTACCATGGAATCTTCTTCCTCTGAGGAGGTGGAGGCCTCAGATTCTGATGACCATTCATTAGCCTACTTCTCTCAGGTTCCCCCTCCTGGGGTTCCCTCAGATGATGAGGACTGCCTTTCTCCTGACTCCCTTCTGGAAGAGGCATCCTTTGCGGAGAGTGTTTTAAATATGATGAAACATTTTGAGTGGGAGTCTAGGCAAATCTTAGATGCCCAAAAGAGGTACTTCAGCCTGTTTAGATGTAGGCATACTGGCCCTCTCCCCATCCTTACAGTCCTGGAGGACTGTTTGGATGCTTTGGCATCCACATCTTCAGATCCTGACTCTAAGCCTCCTGCTGTCAGAAGGCCAGACAGATTGTACAGAGTTGTAAAGGACCACAAGTTCCTTTTTAAGAATCATGTAGGCGGCCCTTCAGCTATGTCCCTATCCTCTGACATACCTAAGCTGCTGTCTAATGCTAATGCCCTACCCTCAGATATGGACAGCAAGGCTGTGGATAGGTGGGGAAAAAGGTTTATACGTCTTTTGCACTGGCCCTTGAGGCAACTAATTATCAGATCTGGATGACCAAATACCTTTTATCTATTCTTAACAGTTTAAACAAAGCTGTGGTGGACATGCATGTTACAGAATCAAAACAACAAAGCTTGTCCTTGGTAAATCAGGCCATTGAAGTGGCTAGGCTTAGTATAAAATGCAGCTATGATGCTGTTGAGGCTTCTTGCAGAGCAGCTGCTTCCAGCACAGTCTTTTTCAGATATGCCTGGTTGTAAAACCAGCCCATTTCAGAGGATTTCAAAGTCAAACTCATTGATTCTCCCCTTGGCAAAGACATTTTGTTCAGACCACAGACAGCTAGCCTCTTTAATGGCTTGCAAGAACAGGACAAAACCTTGAAGGACAGCAGACAAATTTTTCTTACCTCTGTACCCAGATACCAAAGAGATTATGCAGCCAAGCTCACTTCTTTTGTTAGAAGGGAGCACAGGCCTTCTCAGAAACAAGTCACCCAGGAAAAGATTTACAGAAAAACCTGAAAGGGACCTCAGATCTGGGAAGGTCTTCCTTCTCCTGTAAGTCACTTTGACAGTCTTCCCACTCCCCCAGCTTCAGTCCTACCCAACCAGTATCAAAAAGACTCTGTCTCTGTCTCTCTGTCTAATTTTCAGAAAAGATCACCACAGACATAGTGGTACTATCCATCAAAAAAAGGGATGTCCTTCTATTCCTTTGTTGCAGTATTCTTGGCGTGGGATTTTGCGCCTCTGCCTCAGGTGACCTGTACGCTTGGCTGTTGTAGTTAAGTGGGGCATCACACACAGGGCCATAAACCTTAAATGGGATGTCTGCACATAGAAACTTCAGAACCTTTCAGCTGCAGATGACCGATGCATCATGTGCTTTGCTCCTTCACCACAAGACATCTAAAAGCTACGTACCCCACTGAGGTTTTCTTCTTTAATTTTTAGCTAAAGCTTGGTTTGTTGTAACCATCCTTAGCTGATGTCAGCAAAAAAGGGTAAATGCCAATGCGGTCACCAGATACCACATAAAGACACGCACGACCGCTGCATTTTTTGCTTAGGCCGGGAGCACGATCACAACGCTTGCTCGGTCTCCCAGTCTTTTGTTCTTAAAACCCTTCGCAGCTGTCTGCCCCCTCTAAAGCTGTACCTAAAAAATTAGCTCTTAGGATGGATCCTTTTTTGGAGGCCTCGACTGAACCTCTGTTAAAGAAAGCCAAGTTTCCTCTGCCCTCTTCCTCTGCCGCTGTGCTATCGGATGCCCTGCCAGCTACCGATTTACGAGTTGAGGGAAGTCCAACGACTTCTACAGCGACCTTGGAGGAAGCCACTTCGCAGTTGACAACCGGCATGTCCCCGAAGCCAACCCAAACATGGGCTACCGCCGAGGTCGAGGGGGAACCAGACACAGCCAGGCTTCCGGCCAGGATCCCTCCACCAGACACTGCTACCATTAGCCAGGCATCCAACTCCAGGCCTACTCCTAAGACTGCCCCAGTCAAAAAGAAACAAAAAACTAAACATCTGGCTACACCTGCAGAAGGTCTGCTAAATTGGCAGTCCTTCACCTCTTCCTTAATGCAGGCCTTTCTGGCCCTTAGGCCCTCTGCCTCTTCTCCAGCTACCCTTCCTGTGCTTAGCCCTCGACCTGCTTCTGCCTCTTCTCTTCCACCACTTACCTCACAAGAGAGGGAAGAAGAGCAAGATACCTGTTATTCCTCTTCTGAGGAATCCATTTCTTACACTTCCCAAATTGCCTCCCCACAAGAGTGTTATTCACCAGATGATGAATCTGTTGAGGAAGACTCCCCCTGGAGGATATCACCTTTGGTGAAACCATTACCAAAATGAAAGAATATTTTAAATGGGACACCTCACAAATGTCTGAAACTCAAAAGAGGTATTTTGAGCTTTTACAAGTGGAATCCCCCTCCCCTTCTGCCATTCCACCTGTCATCCCTGCCTATTTAGATGCCTTTGCCTCTGCATCAAAGACACCAGATTCTCAGCCACCTGCCCCTAAGCGGCCAGACTCCTCCTACAACGTGCCTAATGACCAAAAATTCTCAGTCAGGCCTCCCTTGACAGATCCTGCTGTGATTGTCATCTCTCCAGATAAACAATCCAGACTCATTCCATCTGCATCTCTCATACCTACGGACAAAGATAGCAAAACAATGGATAGAATTGGAAAAACAGTCTACACCTCTTCCACATTGGATTTTAGAGCCATCAACTATCAAACTCTTATGACCAGATATGCTTTGGACCTGGTATCTCAAGCCACTACTCTGCTGGCTGCTACTCCTGACTGCCCCACAAAAGCTGACATCTCTTCCAAACCATCTCTGGCTGCCCAAGTAGTCAAACACTGATGCTACAGAGTCCTCTGCAGTGTCTTCCTCTGTTCTCAGGAGATACTCCTGGCTTTGTCTGCAACACTTACCTAACGACTTCAAGTCTAAGATCTTAGATGGCCCCCTGGGCCCTAATTTCCTGTTTGGCAAACAGTCAGCAGACCTGTTTAAAAATCTGCAGGCAAAGAGAGAGAAATTGCAAGACACCAAGCATCTCTTGGTGTCCCACTTCCCAAATATTACAGGAATTACCCTGTCAAGACCACATTTGTCAGACAAAACCTACCCTCTGCTGGACCTACCTCTTCCAGACAAAAAAGAGGAACCAGAAGACAACCCCCTATGAGGCCAGCTGCCTCTCAGCCTCCCTCTAGACAGCCTTTTCAAGACAGAGGAGGGCCCAACAATGCATGACTGTGTTGCCCTCCTTCCTCTTTCTGCCCACCTCTCTCACTGCCTCCCCTTTTGGAAAACCATCATCACAGACCAACGGGTTCTGGTTAGTATCCAAAAAGGATACTTCCTCTCCTGTAAAGAAAGGAAACCCTTAAGGAGTGTCCCCCTTCCCCTAAGAAATCTAAGACTCCTCTTCCCACAGGTCCTGACAGACTTTCTGAACTTGGGCACCGTAGAATCTGCCCCCCAGGACAGGAAGAAAAGGGCTTCTATTCAAGACTATTCCTGGTCCCGAAAAGGGATGGACCATGCAGACCCATTCTTGACCTTTCCTTCTTAAGCCTATTCTTAAAAGTGCTCACCTTCAGAATGTTGTACCTTCCAAGTTTACTCCCTCTCATACCAGCCAAGGCTTTCATGGCCACATTCGACCTGAAAGAAGCCTACTTGCACATACCCATTCTACCCTCCCACAGAAAATGTTTGTTTCTCTGGACCCTCCTCTCATTTCCAATTTACTGCTTTGCCCTTTGGTTTGTCCGCTGCCCCCAGAGTTTTCACAAAATGTCTGGCACCGGCCATTGCCTATTGCAGAACATGGGGGATTCAGATTTATCCCTACCTAGACGACATCCTGATCCTAGCAGACTGCAAAGAAACCCTATTAATCCATCTAGATTTCACCATATACCTACTACAAAATCTGGGGTTCACCCTGAACCTCCCAAAATCATCCTTGACACCAGAACAAGACAAAATATTTCTGGGTTGCAGGATCAAAACAGACATAATGAAAGCCTTTCTTCTCCAGGACAAGGTCAAGCTCCCTGACCTCCCATTTCAAAGCCCTGCTGCAGACGCAAATAATAACTGCAAGGCAATTCCTAAGAACACTGGGCCTAATGGCAGCCACCATCCCCATGCTTCCACTAGCCAGAATGCACATGCAAAAGCTACAGTGGTATCTAAAAAAATGTTTGGTCTCAACACCAACATCCTCTACAGCTAGAAGTCAATCTCCTGCCCTGCCTAAAGGCAGAAGTAATTTGGTGGATTCAGCAAGTCCAGCTTAGCCTGGGCCTTCCTCTGCAGCCTCCTCTCCCAACCCAAGTTATGCATACAGATGCTTCAGACTCAGGATGGGGAGCCACAATGGCATCCTACAGGGTCCAAGCAAAGTGGCACCCTTCCTTAAGGAACAAACACATTAATGTGAATGAAATGACAGTAGTCCTTCTAGCACTGAAAACCTTCAGCCCTCTCCTACTACCAGGTGTTCTCCAAATAATAACAGACAACACCACAGTTATGTGGTACCTCCACAAGCAGGGTGGAACAAAAACATACCACCTGTGCAGACTAACCTTACTGATATGGAACCTAGCCTCTTGACACAACTTGTCCCCACAGGCATCCTACATCCCCTCGCAGGACAACAAACGAGCAGACCTTCTAAGCAGGACATCCTCTCCACAGCACGAATGGATGTTGGACAGGAATGTCTTCCTAGACATTATCTAGCGGTGGGGCACTCCTCAAGTAGACTTGTTTGCCTCTCCCCAGAACAAGCAGCTGCAGACCTTCTGCTCCAAGACCTACTGCCCACTAACTTGGAGAGTAGATGCTTTCAGCATTTTTTGGAGGGGAAGGTTTCTATATGCCTTTCCTCCCTTCCCACTAATTCAGAAAGTCCTCCTGAAAATCAGGAGAGACAAACCAAAAATCTTGTTGGTGACTCCTTACTGGCTAAGGCATGCACTGGTTCCCTCTACTTCTCAGTGTAGCCAAGGGCAGTCACCACAAGTTACCCCACAAGGTGGACCTTCTGACACAATAAAAGGGAACTCTCATCCATCCACACTTGTCGATGTTGTCACTGACACTGTGGATGATAAACTTCTAATTCCCTTCAGGCACCACTACTCAGAAGACATGCTTTCAGTCCTGAGGGAGGCCAGGAAATCTACTACAAGAAAATCATACTTGGCTAAATGGGAAAGATTTTCAAAATGGTGTCTGGACAAGCGCAGGGATCAATGCATCGCAGATCCCCCCCCCCAAGTCCATGTGTATGTGTCAGCTAGTAAAGGCCAGACTCTCTTACTCTTCATTGAAAGTTCACCTTTCAACAGTCTCAGTCTGCCTGCCACTAGACCCTCCCCTAATAGCCAAGCTCGACATGAAACTATTCATACAAGGGGTCTTACACATCACACCTCCAAGAAAGCCCATCCCACCACCCTGGGACCTTAACTTCATTCTGGAAAAACTAACCTAGTCTCCATATGGGCCTGCTAGTGCAGCTACTCTGCAAATGTGCACATGGAAGACAGTACTACTAGTGGCCATAACTTCAGACAGAAGGGTGTCTGAATTACAGGCCCTAATGGCCTTGCCCGCCCCCCCCCCCCATACACCGCCTTCCACAAGGACAGGGTAATACTAAGAACTAACTCTTCCTTCATGCCAAAGGTGGTCATTGATCTGTCCTTAAACCAATCTATTCAACTTCCCATCTTGTACCCCTGTCCTACCAGTGATGGTACTCCACTCCCTGGATGTACACAGACAGCCAAGATTTTACCTAGACAAAACGAAATCCATTAGAAAATCCAATCAACTCTTTGTTTCCTTCCACCCCAGGGCCCTGGGCAAGGCAGTCTCCAAACAAACCATCGCATGTTGGATTAGGAAAGCCATTTGCCTCCGTTACTCATACCATGGCAAAAAGCTCCCACAGGGAGTCAAAGCTCACTCCACCATGGCAGTGGCAGCCTCTAAAGCCTTTTTAAAAGGCCTGGACACCACTTCCAAACTGGAAGCAGTCACATGGTCCACCATTCACACTTTCACCAAACACAACAAGTTAGACTGTGTCTCCAGAGCACGGGCAGGATTTGCCAGGACAATCCTGCAGGGTTTTGTGGAATCAGCCTCTTCTACTTCCACCCTTCTTTCCTTCCAGCTAAGCTGTGGTACTCTCCCACACCAAGAATACTGCAACATAGGAATTGAAGGACATAGAATAGTTGTGTAAAATCTTGCCGTAACCATAGATGTCCTTCTCTTCCATGTTGCAGTATTCCTTCCCACCCACCAAAATCCGCTTATCCTTCTCTCTCTCTCTCTCTCTCTCTCTCAATCACTCATGTCCTCGGGTTTCTACCCTATCTTATGACCTGTGCAACCACATAATGGCACCTTGACCCTTTGACTGACGTCGCTGGCTGCTACTCCTGCTGGGCCTTCCAAGGTCTGAGGTCTGTGTATGCAGACGTCACATTTATGGCCCTACATGTGACGTCCCACGCAACTACAACAGCCAAGCTGAAGC
This sequence comes from Protopterus annectens, assembly GCF_019279795.1. Lineage (NCBI taxonomy): Eukaryota > Metazoa > Chordata > Ceratodontiformes > Protopteridae > Protopterus > Protopterus annectens. The sequence continues at coordinate 539,232,789 of NC_056740.1, forward strand.
TTTTGTATAGGAGCTGACGTACGTGCCTGAGGTGGAAAATCCCACACCAAGAATATTGCAACATCGAAGAGACGGATATCTATGGTTATGGTAAGATTTTGCACAGCTATTCTTTGTGCGGTGAGCTGGAAAGAACTTATTCCCTTTAGAGGCATTCCATCACCACCTCCCAACCAGTCATATCACCTTTGGAAGCTACAGTCTCAAGGCACTACAGAGATTGTTCCTCTTCAATTTGTGGGCTGAGGATTCTTCTGGTATAGAGGAAAGAGGGGCAGTGGGACCCATTATTGACCTCTCTCTGCTCAACACCTTCCTCAAGGTTCCCTTTTTGAAAATGCTTTCCCTCCAAACTCTGCTTCCCTTTATTCTTCTGCAAGCTTTTCTAGTCTTCTTCTTTATACCCCCATTTGCACTTCTTACAAGAAATTCCTGAGATTTTGGATTTGGTGCACTGAATTTCAGTTTATTGCTTTGCCTTTTGGGATCTCTACAGCCCCCAGCGAATTCACAAAGTGCCTAGCTTTTGTTATATGTCCTGTTTGCAGGACTTGGAGGGGTGCAAATATTCCCCTACTTAGGCAGTCTGCTTATCCAGGCCTCTCTGCTTCAGATCTTTAATACAGCACTTTCATTGCACTCTAAACCACCTCCTCTAACTGGGATTCACTCTCGACTTAAAAAAAATATTTCCTCCAGCCCACTCAAGACTTGTTTTCCTTGAGTTGCAGACTGGACACACAGAACATGCAGGCCTTGTTGTCTCGGGAAAAGGTACAGAACTTTACAAATTATTTCCAGATCCTTATCTCCCTCAAATATTGTTCAGCCAGGAAGATTTTAAGAACACTGGGATACATGGCATCAACCATATCAGTGTTCCCTTTAGCCAGACTGCATATGAAGAAAATTCAGTGATACCTGAAAAATGTAGGGTCTCAACACACACCCTCTGGATGCACAGATTTCCCTCATACCTTGTCTCAAGAGGGGAATCCAGGATTGTCTTTCAAGGCACATACCCCAAGTCAAGAAGTGTACACAGATACCTCAGACTGTCCACAAGGTTCAGGGCCATTGGCAGTCCAGTCCCAACCTGAAAGAGATGAGGGCTGTCATTCAGGCCCTGCAGGCTTTCGCCCACCTCTGAAAACCAGGTTTTCTACGCATATTCACAGACAACACAACAGTCATATGGTACATAAACAGGCAAGGAGGAACCAGGTCATACCAGTTATACAGGTTGACTCAGATTGCATGGAATCTGGCCATGCAGCTGGGCATGTCCCTTTAAGCAGTACATATTCTGTCACAGGACAATGTCCTGGCAGACACCCTAAGCATGGCCATCAAAGATGCTCATGATTGGACCATCAACAAACAAGTCTTCCTAGACATAGTCCACAGGTGGGGGATACCACAGATAGACCTGTTTGCCTCTGAGAGCAGCAAATAGCTCCTTCTCTTTTGCATTTGGATAACTTCTTGCCCCTTGGCATGGAGAATAGATGCATTATCCTTCCAATGGATGGAGAAGTTTCTTTATGCCTTCCCTTCACTTCCTCTTCTACCAAAAGTTTTAGTAAAGATAAAAAAAAATGCTACTGGTATTTTGGTTTGGCCAAGGCAGCATTGGCTCCCTCTTCTCTATCACTTAGCCAGGGATAATCACCACAATCTACCCCACAAAGTGGACCTGATCACACAACAGAAAGGCTCATTGCTTCATCCCAAACTATTATCATTCAGCCTAAGCCTATAGATGACAGGATACTGATCCAGTCCAGACACCAATTTTAGGAAAATGTGCTCCAGGTTCTCCACAAGGCAAAGGAGACTTGCCACATGAAAATCTTACATAGCCAAGTGAAAGATTTTCGGTATGGTGTCATCGAAACAATCAGGGCCCTACAGAGTCAGAGGTTCCTCTTGTCTTATCCTACTTGTGTGAAAGAATGAAGAAAAGTCTGAACTGCTTCTCTATTAAAGATCACCATTCAGCCTCCCCCCCCCCTCAGTCTGCCTCTTATGTCCACAGGCTTGAGGTCAGATAATTTCTAAAATGGGTGTTGCACATAATACCACCCCATTCCAGAGGAAACCTGCTTGGGATCTCAACTTTGTGCTAGGAAAAACTCAATCTGCCTTCTTTTGAGACAGCCACTTATACTCTCAAATTTTGTACCTGGGAAATTATTTTGTGGCTGGATCTCACTTCTCCTAGGAGAGTCGTAAGATTGCAGGCAGTTTTGGATGTCCCACTTTTCTTATTTTCCATAAGGGCAAGGTGTCCCTGAGGGTCAACCTCTCTTTCATGCCAAAAGTGGTAAAGGGAGTTGTTAGTCAATGAGGGCATCAACCTGCCTACTTTCTTTTCCAACCCACAGAACACCGGTGAAAGACAATTCACTTGATGTGCACAGACAATTAAGATTTTACCTGTACAAGACTTAAGTCTATTCTTCAGACCAACTGTTTGTCTTTTTCATGGAGTCTAAACTGGTCAGCTAGTGTCTAACAAACCATTACCAGATGGATTTCTAAGTCCATTGCTTTTTTTGTGACTTCCACCATGGTAAATCCTTGCCCTCCTCCCCAAGGGCTCATTCTACTGGAGCAGTAGCCTCCTTGGAGGCTTTTTACAAAGGTATGGATTCCAGAACCATCCTGGAAGCTTTCACCAGGATGTCTCTGCACACTTTAATAAAACACTACAGAACAGATGCCTTTTCCGGGTCCATGGCTGCCTTCACTAGGTCAGTCCTGTTTGGACTCTTGGACATTTATCATCATACTCAGTCGTCCCCCCTTCTGTCACTTTTAAGCTTTGTGAGTCACCCATCTGTTTGGAATATTCCAACAGTGATTTCAGTCAGGACATAGTGCACTTTTAGAAGAACTTACTATAACAGTAGATGTCCTACCTATCATTGTTGCAGTATTCCTTCCCACCCTCTTCCCTCCTTTCTTTCATTTTCTCCTCTTCTCCTTATTGTCTGTCCTGTCTGACAGAACCTAGGATCGAGTGGGTCCCTCTCCTCTCCTACAAAGCCCCTCCTAGTTGACTACTTTTATCTCTCAGATGTCTTCAGGCTGCTGACTAGGAAGTAGTTTGAGGATTTACACTCCTACATCCACTTGTGTACCCCTATGCTTGTAAGTTAAGGTCATAAGTTGGTTGTATGCTTCTGGGAAGGTTTGGAATACTGCAGCAGTGATCAGTAGAACATTATGGTAAGGTCTTACATAACTACTTTCTGACACAAGGTCACAATGGGATGGTGATTTCCAGAAATTGAAGCTGCTGATCCCATGTGTTCCTGAGGAACCATTGTATTCTTTCTTCATGTGTAATTTGGCAAAGAGCACATCAGATTAGTAGATGTGTCCTAGCATGATCAGGAGTTGTATTGCCGTTAGTCTGGGGTTTCCCTGTCATGGAGTGGATGAGGACTGCTCTTGACTCTACATTCTGTTTTGGCAGGTAAACCCTGTAGGAGTTTGTATTCAGTAGTGCCCCCAAGAAGAACATCATCCAACTTAGGCAAAAGTTATACTTCTGTTTGTTGAGGGTGAGCCCTAGATGAGCCACTCATTGTAATATGTAGTTTGTAAACCTTTGCATCTCTTCCTCGGAGTGGACCTGAATCAGGCAGTCATCTAATTATGAGTACTTATGTCTTGTAATCAGCCATCACTGGAGCCAGGTGTTTTGTAAAAATTATAGACTCAGTAGGTCAAAAAACAAGGAAGTAAACTGGTAATGATGCCCCTGTCACAAGCTTCAGATGTCGCCTGATACCTCTTTATGTGAAAGTTTGGAGGTCAGCATCCTTGAGTTTCAGATGACAGTATTCCTGAAGAATGAGGAGAAAAAAATAAGGCCTGCAGTGTCAGTGTCCTGAATTTTAATACTTACAGGAATTTGTTTAGTCTGTGATCCAGTATGGATCATCAGGATCTGTCCTTTCTTGGGTCAAAAAATAACCTGGAGTAAACTCCTCTGCCATTCTGGTCATCGTGCATGTCTACAGTGTCAAGAGTCAGCATTTCTAATGATGTGGGGCCTGCCAGATTTTCCTGGTATGATGGTTTGAATGTTTGAGTTAGTAATTTATAGCAGCAATTTGTCTGAGATAATTCTAACTCATTAGTTGAAACAGGTCAAGCCCCATCCACTCAAGTCTTGGTAATTGTATGGGGCAGCTGGGGGATAATAAGGGCTGAAGTGAGTCATCTTGTGCAGGTCACCAGATCTCAAACCAGGGCACCTGTTGTCTGAAATGCTAAGGGCTATCATTTAAGCAAGCACTGTTGCAAGATGAGCAAGAAAGAAGTAAAGCTGGTGCAGGCGGATACAACTTAAATACTGGGTAAGTGAAGACATCCAAGATAAAGTGACATCATCTTAACTGTGGGGGAAAGATGCCCAACTTTGAAAGTCAGGCCCAGTGTTAGACTTCATCCAACAGGGGAGTTCCTTACAGTGATGACTGCAAAAGTGACCACAGTACAAGTCTACAGTCAAGCTGCGTACGCTGTGCTTGGCAAATTTACCTTGCATTGATGTAAAGCACCCACATCAGGGCCAGTGGTACCCAGGTCCTCAACATCTGTCTGGTAAGATGAACCAGCTCCTTGGGTATATCCCACAAAAACAGATCTGTGAGGAATGCAACATTTTATCTCTGAGTGCTTGGGTCACCCTAGCAGCCGCCAAACCCAAACAGGCATGAATGCTCACACCATTCCATCTTCAGAGCTTTGTGCTAACTCAAAATATGATGCTTACTTCATCATCAGTAAACATTGATGCAAAGGTTTGAGACCTGAAAGGACAGAATGCCAGGAGAAGGTCTCTGAGGTATACAAGTCCTACCTTATTCTATTTCCTTTTTTTTTTTTATTCTGACTTTTTTTATTTTACAATCGCTTATTCTGTACAGTGAATACATTTTTTTTTCTTTTTTGAATTATGATTTTATCTTCTGTATAACTTGTACTTTTGAATTTTCTACTTTCAATGGTGAGCTGTGAATTATTATGCAGAACTTTGAATTTCTTTTTTACTTCCAAACTTTATAGTTTGAATTTTATACTTGTACAATTTTGTTTTGTGGAGATGTTCTTCATGTTTCACTGTTACAGTCATCACATTTGAGTTTTCTGCTTGCAGTAGCCCTCAGTTGGCCTGATTATCAAAGTCTTGTGTCCTGTGTCAGTTGCTGTCTCATTTTCCATGACGTCAGGGGTATAAAGCATGCAGCCGACCCCGTTACATCAGTCTTTCTTGCCGTGCGGTGCCCGAAGCAGAAGCAGTTCACAAGTGCCGGTCGGCCAACTCCTGAAATTTTCGTTTTAGAATTTCAGAACCAAAGTCTTCCAACTAAAGTTAAGTACCCCGTTGGGGAAACTTTTTCTTGCTATTTACCGACGTCAGTAAAATTTAATTGCATTTCTTGTGGAAAGCAAATACCTCATAAAGATTTTCATTCGTACTGTATTCCTTGCCTAGGCCCTGACCACAGCATACCTCGTGGTTGGTTTTTGTGCCCTAATTAACCAACGAACTGTCCGTCGGTATATTTACGCTTCTAAATATTTTGGTTCTCGGTTCAGTTATCCAGATATGTCTTCGGTAAGCCATCCGACTACCGACATTCCGAAAAAACGCAAAGATAAAGACAGAGACAGGCTGCCTAGGTCCAAAGCTGCCAACGACGCTTCTCCTAAGCCAGTCGCCTGTTCACCGGTACTCAGGCGCTTTCGCAGTCCCTGATAACCGTCACTTCAGATTCGCAAGCCTCTACTGAAACCCATTCAGAGTCTGGTATGCCGCGAGATGCTTCATCTGGAACCTGCGGATGTCTCTACCTTGGATGGGTCCGGAGCTGCTGTGCAGGCCCCGGCTTCTGAAGGTGTATTCAGGCCTACTGACTTGCATATTAAACCAACGCCATCTTTTTCTGCAAGGCCTAAAACTCGACCCATGCCTAAAAAAATTACGCCCAGACCACATGGTCAGGCCTCTATGCCTAAAAAAACAAATGATAAGAATGGCTGAATACCTTATTACTTTAATCAGGGGAAGCCAACCTTGATTATGATACTTCTGACCAGGATTCTGAAATTTCTGTTTCCTCTGATGACCAGAATTTACCCTTATCTGCTTATGAGGATTCTGATGCAGAGGACTCAAACCCCCCCCCCCGAGGATTTCTCTTTTGGTGAAACCTTGCATACTCTTAGGGAGCATTTTCATTGGGAAATCCAGGATTACTCAGATTCTAAAAGGAGGCTTATGGATTTCTTACTCCTGCCCCAGCACAGGCCTTTAGCTATCCCTCCTGTTCTAGACATTGTTGTTCATGCCTTTTCGGAATCTAGCTTGGCCCCTGACTCTTTACGTCCTGTAGCCAGAAAACCATATATATATTACAAGGTTCCTGACTCTCACAAGTTCCTTTTTAAAAATCCTACTGCGGATCCAGAGACCATTTCACAGGGACCCAAGGGCATTAAGGCTACTACTGCCAAAAATCCTACCCCCTCTGATAGAGACTCCAGGGCGTTGGATAGATGTGGTATGAAGGTATACACTTCTGCAACCTTGGCCATTAGGGCCTTAAATTGCCAGTTTCATATGTTAAAGTATCAGCAGCATATTATTGGATTGCTTAAACAGAAAATGATGTTGATTCCTTACTGTGCTGAAAACAAGGATCTACAGGATTTAATGCATTCTGCTGAACAGGTTGGAAAACCTACTTTGCAATGTAGTTTTGATTCTCTAGAGGCATTTTGCAGGGCTGCTGTCGCTGGGTCTGTACTTTAGGAGGCATGCTTGGCTTAAGGAGCAACCCTTGCCAGATCATGTTAAAGCTAAATTGCTGGATGCTCCCTTAAATCAGGACCTCCTGTTTGGCAACAAAGCAGAACAAGTTCTTAAAAAGATGGAGGAAGAAGCTAAATCTATGCAAACTGTTAAAGCTTTCCTACAAGTACAGCCTCCAAGATTTAGTAGGCATTGGCCCTCTAAGAATTGGTCCTTTCCTGCCTCTTCCAGGCTTTCTCAGTCCAAACCCAGAACCAGCAGAACACCCAGGCTTTTGTCCCAGGGTACGCACAGGAATAAGCACTGTGGGGCTCCCACTTCTAAATCAGGGAGTAGTAAGACTCCCCCCTCTGGTAAACTGTCTCAATTACTTAATTTTAAAACTTCCAAGCACTTCTCAACTGACTGCTCCTTTAGGGGGAAAGATTGGTCTGCAGGCCAAAAACTGGGAACTCATTACCCAGGACAAATGGGTTTAAATGTAGTTCCCCAAGGATACACATTCTACTTCCACACGTTACCAACCCCAAACGGTTGGCCAGATCTACCCCCAAATCAGTGGGCAGAGGCTCAAAAGCAGGTACTCTGTCTCTTAAGCATAGGGGCTATTCAGACTGTACCAGAAGAGGAAAAGGGGCAAGGTTTCTACTCAAGACTTTCCCTGGTACCCAGAAAAGACAACTCATGGCGTCCTATCCTGGACCTTTCTATCTTAGACACCTTTTTGGTGATTCTAAAATTCAAGATGCTAACTCTTCACCAGTTACTTCCTATGTTAGGCAAGGATGCCTGGTTGGCATCACTCGATTTAAAGGAAGCTTACCTGCACATCCCATTCAGGGAATCTTGCAGAAGATACTTAAGCTTCAAAGCAGGCTACATGCACTATCAGTTCTCTGCACTGCCCTTTGGCTTACGTACTGCGCCCAGGGTATTCACAAAGTGCCTAGCTCTAGTCATTGCATTTTGCAGGCAAAGAAATATTCAAATATACCCATACCTGGACGATTGTCTAATTCAGGCAGAAAGCCAGGACATACTTCTAAATCATCTGGTATTTGCACAGAAGGTATTAACTTGTCTGGGGTACACCATAAACGAAAATAAATCACATCTAGTACCCTATTAACAAATTATATTCCTGGGAGCAAGCTTGAACACAGCTTCCCAGATGGCTTTCCTCACGCCAGAGAAACTAATTCATTTGACAACTTACTTCAAACTAGTGGCCACAAAAACCCTGCTATCTGCAAAGCAAATACTGCAAGCCTTGGGGTTTGTGGCCTCGTGCATTCTACTAATTCCATATGCAAGACTGCATATGAGGAAACTACAATGGTATCTAAAAAGCCTATGGTGTCATCATTCTCAGTATATGGACTTAGAGCAGACAATTTCAAAGTGGATAAGCCACTGCATCCGTTTCTGTTACTTACACCATGGTAAACCTGTGCCCAAGGGCATTAGGTCTCATTCCACCAGAGCTGCAGCTACTTCAGCAGCCTTTCTCAGAGGAGTACCAACCAAAGACATTCTAGAGGCTGCTACTTGGAGTTCTGTTCACACCTTCGCAAAGCATTATCATTTGCCTCTCTACTCTAAGTCCAGGACAGGCTTTGCCACTGCAGTTCTGCAGGGCCTTATAGCCGCACCTAATGCTGTTTAGCTCCAGCCTCCCAACCAATACTTTGGGATTCTACCCAAATGTAATGACTGCAACAGTGAATCACGAAGAACATAGTACAGTTGTGTACACTTACCATAAATGTAGATGTTCGAGTGTATTCACTGTTGCAGTCCAGGTTACCCTCTTGCCATCCCACTGTCATTCTGGAGTTTATCTTTCCTTGTCTATCTTGTACAACCTATGTATTATATTTGCTTGTAGATGAAGGTAAAGTTTATATTGATGCATGTATATATATATATGCATATATATTTTTGCTACCTTTTTTGGAGGCACCTGACATCTGGGGCAAGAAAAACTAAAGAAAATGGCGTCGGCTGCATGTTTTATACCTCTGACGACCTGACGTCATGGAAGAGGAGACAGCAACTAACGCAGCACCCAAGACTTTGGAATTCAGGCTGACTGAGGGCAACCTGCCAGCAGATTATCCAAATGTAATGACTGCAACAGTGAATACACTCGAACATCTACATTTATGATAAGTGTACACAACTGTACTATACAGTGACAGCAGTTAGAATGCTGTTACAGACATCATTGTGAGGAAATTATTTGGCTAAGCAACTTGTCTCTCCTGAATTGGTTTTCATGAACCAGTCTATTCATCATGCTCTTTTTTTAGCTGGGAGATAGTCACCATGTTAAAGGGAATCCCCTTTCACACTGAAGGATCTACGTTGCCAGAAGGTCAGGCTTTACTTGAGGTTTTGTGCACTGACCAGTTCTGTTTTCCAGAGAGAGAAAGGTTTGTAGTTGCCAAGCACTTTCAAGTGGCTTTCTGTCTGCATCATTTGTCACCATCATTTGGTCAACTATCCCTTGTGAAATGCTGCAGTCAGTGGCCAATGCACAAGAAGTCATCGGTTATTGCTAAATTTGTGTCCAGGAGACCATCAAGATGCTCAGCCACATCACCCCCATACTGGTGGGAGACTAACAGTGACCTCCATTAAGTAGATGTTCCTCAAATATCTCGAGTGAAAATTTGCAGTCAACTATCTAGTCATCCAGACTGCTTTAAAGGTTGGAGAGTATGTTGGTGTAGTTATTCCATGTGGTGGTATTGGTATGATAGTAATGTAGGTTGCTTTACTCATGGTTCTGGAATTCATTGAAAGCAGAGATAACACCCTCAGGGCCTGTTTGACACTGAATAGAGGGACAGGGCTTTAAGTTGGAGTCTCTGATTTTACTGAGACCTGAGTTATTTTGGTAAGAAGGTGTTTAGGTCTCTTAAGTTGGTTTGGGTGCTTAGCAGGGGACATGCCAATTTGGGCATTATGTTCAGTGATGGGTTTAATAAGGGAGGAGTGATGTGTGACTATAAGAACTTTGGACCTTGAAGAAATACCACAAAGAATAAGTTCTGTAAGGTGAAAGAAGTGCTAGTGTATGCCTAAATTTTTCCCCCACTGAAGACGCATGCAGTGGCCATGTGTTCCTTTTTGCATACAGTTGCTATGTAGAATTGTCTTGACTGTAACTCCAGGAGTGGGATTTTTCTTGATATTGGTCTGCTTCAGGATTGAGCTGAATTTTCATTGATGTTCTATCTTCCTTCCTGATTGATTTATCAGCTGTGATTCGGCCTAGCCATAGTAGTATAGTAAGGGTTTCTGATGTTTTGGTACATCGGTTCATGTGTGTAGGAGGGACCTTCGTTGATGGATCATGGTTCCATACTGGTTTCTGTCTGTGCATCATTTGCCCTATCATCAAGCAGCACCTGTTGGGAGTTCTGTTTAGTTCAAGCAGACTTGTTAAGGCATGTTATTTTTTAGCCGTGTATTTGCGAAAGTGTTACTATTTTCCATTGGCGTTAGTTTATAACTAATACATTCTTTACAGTATCAGTCTGTCTACAAGGGTGGAGGGTGCTAATGCCTAGGGCAAACTGGCAGGTGTAGGCTAAATGCAGTTATCTGGTCAGTGCATAACATCTTGATGTGTGCCAGAGATTCGTGTACGTAAACTTTTGAAAATTGTAGAATGTGGTGGAAACAAGATTGGCAACATTAAAAATGACCCCTCTGTGCCCTCAGCATTTTTTACCTAAGTGTAGTAACTCTGTGGTCACACAGTGACAGAGGGGTCAACTCGCACCTATGTTGAAAGACCATTCTGCCCCTACACAGTATTACCAGCCAGTGTAGTGGGGCTTTATTAACAGTAAAACGCAATAAAAACAGAGCAAATACCTCCACACAACTGTCAAATTCAGTTTCATTTTGACACAAAAAAATGAATTGAAACTGTCATTTAATATAAATGACAGCATGGAAAAAGAACTTCACTTAAACTTTCCTTAGTTTATGGACATGCTGCCATTCCCAGCATTAAGAATGGGATTTCTTCTAACAAGTGACAGCAGCATTGCACCCTTGTTGCCTTCTCTTCGCAGCTTAAGTTCTTTCAGCAAAAAGCTGTGTTGCCACGTAGAAGTCTTGACTTAAGGAAGATGTGTGCTCATCCTGCTTATATCTGGTCTTATTTGTAGAAAAACCCTCACTGATGCCTTAGATATTTTTGTAACATAAGAACAGGATTACTTTTGTGCATTTTTATTGTCAGGATTGCTGCCTATTTTTTTTTTTTTTATTGTTTTGTCTTATTGCTGTATTTTATTTTATTCTAATAGGGATTGAAAAAGGGCTTCTGAGTCCAGCTCACCTACTTTTTAATAAAATAAACACATTTTCAGATTGTGTTTGGTAGGGAGTATAAGCTCAGACTCAAGTTCCATGCTCTTTGTAGAACAACTTATATGGTAAAAAAAAATGTGTTGGCTAAATAAGCAACTCCATGGTGCAAATAGGATTAAGTCTCGATATTGACCCCCAGTAACCAGGGATTGATTAGCAGCCCAGGAGCTGAAAGTACTAGCTAAGTTGTGTGGAGGTGAGGCGGTGACACTGGCCTGCCTGTCTTTTGTGAAGAGAAGATGCAGAACCTTCTATAGACTGGGAAATTACACCAGGAACACTAGGGGTAAACTGTACAGAAGGATGTCAAAGTATTTCTTGGTGTTGTGGCTGGGTGACACAAACGCACTGCCATCCCCTGCTTTCCCAGGAATGTGTAGAGTAAGGCTGTCATGGGAACTGAGAACCTTAAAAAAGAAAATACTAATGAATCCTTGAATGATTTGTTCCTTTCGCGTAAGCCAAGAACATAAGGCAAAGTGGAGACAGAGAAATACCAAAAAATTATATCTGCTTTATGTAAAGCAGACTGCAGAAAGGTTTCTGAGCTAATGAGTAATGCCCATTTGCAAAATAGTTAAAAGAAAAATACATGTTTGATTAAAGTGCTGGAGCTATGGGAAGTGCCAACATAATTAATTATCATATAATGATGTTACACAAGTATTAACATTTGTGATTTTTTTGTTACACAGTGTTTAATTTATTTTTGTAGAATAGTAATCTCCTGTTATTTATTTCATAGAAAAACGAGACTCCTGATGCACCTGATAGGAGTGAAATGGAAAACTCCCCAGTTACTGAAAGGTAATTAGAACCTTGTTTTATGGTGTTAGTGCACTTAAAGTAGACCAGTTTACTGTATTCTACTGCATCATGTGTTACCAGGCTGATTAGTATTCCTTTGATGAAGGCATCTTTCTACAGTGTGAAGAAATGGAACAAGTTAACCAAGTAGTGGTGTGTGTGTATCATTCTCACTTTAGCATCACTTCTGTAACTCCTAACATTGCGTTACTTTAACTGATGTAAATATTTTACTTGGTGGTTTCTGTTGACTACCTTCTTAAATCATTTTTTCTATTGTATATTTGCCATATTTAGTTTTTAGTGTGCTCTTGCGTTGTATAAATAATTTTTGTTTTTTTCCATTTGATGTGTTTGTATTCTGGGCCGAGACTGAAACTGGTCCAGTGGCGTCAGTGCTCTACACCAGTGAGCAAATTACAGAAAACTCTCACTTAACCTATGGGATTGGCAGATGCTGGATAAGGTTGCTTGAGAGTTACGATTAAAAATAGGCCTGACTGATACTGTAACATATAATATTTGTTTGGTTTGACTTGTTCTCAGGTTGGGGAAAGAGGGACTTTATTCCTTTCTTCCTTTTTAAACCTCTAAAAACATAAGGTATGTTTCTACTGGGGGAAAACAGAAAGTGCAGTACATGAAAATTGCACTGTATTTCTTCAGTGTTTTTTTGCCGGTTGCTTGAGAGTGCTGGTTAACTGATAGTTTACTGTATATAAGTAAAATAAATATGTTTGTGTTCCAGGATAGTGCACTGATCAGTACTGATCAATTTCAGGCTCAGCCTGGGTGAAATACAGAATATTTCACAAACAAAAGAGGCAGAAGTGTAAGCAGTAGTAGAGTAGTTCAGATTGGTTACCTAGCAAAACTATATGCGTATTATAGTAAACAAGTAGAGTGTAACGGGTTTATGTCAGAATGTCGAACTGTGAGAAGTCTGAACACCACAACATTGAACTGAATACTCCGAAACGTGATTAATCCGAACACTGAAAACATCGAAGATCGGAACTCCAAATGGTTATGTTTGTCCCTTCTGTGTACATATGCATAAAGTCTCAACTGTGGTGCAGTCTCCGAGTTGGTATATTTAAGTGGGGGGGGGGGGGTGGAGGGCACAGCCTCCCACATTAGTAATTGTGTAAAACTGTTTGTGTGTTGTTATTTGATAGTACGGGTGTAAAGCTGGCCGACCGTTGCTTTTCGGAGTTCTGTTTTTCGCAGTTTTGAGTGTTTGGACTAATTACGTTTCGGAGTTGTTATTTCGATGTTGTGGTGTTCCGACTTATCACAATTCGATTATGATACAGACCCGAGTATAACATACAGTAATTACATTATTGTCTAAAATGGGTCAACCTTCAGTAATTTTGTGAGTGGAGAAGTGGAAAGGAGAATCAGAATAGTACGTTAGATAATATTTCCTATGTTGAAGCAGATGCATTTGGTGTGGATGAAGAGTTGCATTCTGAATTTGGAGTAAGTGCTGTTTTCCTTTAGGACTATAGGGAGAGCTTGCCACCAAAGAGTAGGTGCTTGAGAGGAGAATGCACATGCAGTGCTGTGGAGTTTGCTTCTTGGGGTAATGAGTAGGTGTGGCTTATGAGTAGTGTGTCAGGCTATACAGGTTTTTTTTTTTTTTTTTTTTTTTTTTTTATCATCTGCAAGGAGTGTAAACATCTGCAGATGTAGTAGTTTATAGAGTTGAAACCCTAATAGTAGAGTTGTATCTTTGTTTTATGGGTAGCCATTTGATGTTTTCTAGAGTGATGCAGTGAGTTTCACTGAGGGGCAAGTTCGTAATAAATTGGGAATACTGATGTTGGAGATTGTCTGGTATGTAGTGGTGATTTTCTCTGAGGAGGAATCATAAGTGGTAGTCCATACTGTAGTTGAGAGAACAACTCCTTCTTTGATGGCTGCTCTGACTTGTAGCATGTGGAAAAAGGAGATTTGGCCCAGAAGAGGAAGGAGTATATTTTTGCTCTTGTGTTATCTATGAGGAAATGGAAGTTTAGAGATTGATCAAGCCATTCTAGGTATTTGAAGATGGAGCTTGTTTCTGTGATACAGTTGTACAAGTCAAAGATAGTCAGGTGCTTAGTCAGATGTTCATCGTGTTTCACTGTTGCAGTCATTACATTTGGGTCATCCCGCTGGCAGGCTACCCACAGTCGGCCCGAGTTCCAAAGTCCAGGTCTGGCATCGGTCGCTGTCGCCTCCTCCCTGACGTCAATGCACCAGGGGTATAAAAGATGCAGCCGATGCCATTTTCTTCAGTCTTTCTTGCCTCACGGTGCCCGAAGCAAAAACAGTTTGCAAGTGCCGGTCGGCCGACTCCTGAGATTTTCAAATTCGAATTTCAGATCCGAAGTCTTCATTAAAGCTAAATACCCCATTGGGGAAACTTTTTTCTTGCTCCAGACCGATGTCAGAAAAAGTTAATAATTGTATTTCTTGTGGGAAGCAAATACCTCATAAGGATTTTCATTCTTACTGCATTCCTTGTCTAGGCCCTGACCACGACATTGCTAGTTGTCAGTTTTGTGCTAGATTTAACCAACGCACTATTAAGCATCGGTACGATTTTGCATTTCATTACTTTGGCAGAAGATTCAATTTTATAATGCCATCAGAACAGCCGACTACTGAAGTTTATAAAAAGCGCAAAGAAAAAGAAAAGGACAGGCATCCGAGGACCAAAACCAATGAGGCTTCTGTTAGGCCTGTCGCCAGTTTGCCATTTCTCAGTGAGTCGCTTTCGCAGCCCCTAACACCTGCTACTTCAGAGCCACAGGCGTCTTCCGACTCCCATGTGGAGCTGACTAGGCTGCTGGAAACTCAAGGTATTGGACACTCGGAAACTATTCCCTCAGATGGGTCCGGAGCCGCTGAGCAGGCATCTGCTTCTGAGGGTGTTTTCAGGCCTACACAGTTATATGTAAAACCAACTTCAGCTTCAAAGGCAAAGACTAAAGCAGCTCTAAAGACAAAGAAACAAGTACAGCATTCTCCTGGACAGGCCTCCATGCCTAAAAAACAGATGCTTAAAATGGCTGAAGACCTAATTACTTTGATCAGGTGTTCCCATCCCCCTCCTGATAAGAGGCGTAGGCAAGAGATAGAATATGAATCTTCAGATCAGGTTTCCATTTCCTCTGATTCCTCTTCTGAACAGTAATATTCCCTTCCTCCCTATGAGGATTCTGATGCTGAAGAATCTATCTCTTCAGCCTCCCCTCCTGAGGATTTCTCTTTTGGGGAGACCCTGCATACTATGAGGGAGCATTTCCCCTGGGAGAGCCAAGATTACTCAGAATCCAAGAAAAGGCTCAGAGACTTCCTTTTATTACCTCAGCACAGGCTCCTTGCTATTCCTCCTGTTTTAGACATTGTAGATGATGTATTTTCAGAGTCCGGTCTGTCTCCTGACTCCAGCTCCTGTTAAGCCAGACAGATATTACAGGGTTCCCGATTCACATAAATTTCTTTACAAAAACTCTGCTGCTGACCCAGAAACTATTTCTCAGGGTCCCAAGGGGGTCAAGGCTTCCACTGCAAAAAACCCTATCCCCTCTGATAGGGATTCTATGGCCCTGGACAGATGGGGAAATAGATTTATACTTCTGCTACCTTGGCTGTAAGAGCTTTAAATTGTCAGTTTCATAGGTTCATAAGTAGGTACTAGGCTATTGGCCCTAGGGCCTATATAAGCCTAGCCAAAAAATGTACCCTGGCTTTCGCCACCCAAGAAAATTATTTTCCTGTGCCCCTGTCGAGCAGAGCCACAGAAGTGATCTCTGGGGTGAATTTCCCATTTCCCATATGCTTAAATATCAGCAATATCTTATGTCACTGCTTAAACAGAAAATGTTGACAAATTCAGAATGTGCACAAAACAAAGAAATGCAGGATTTATTGCATGCAGCTGAACAAGTGGGAAAGCATACTTTACAATGTGGTTTTGATTCTCTAGAGGCCTCCTGCAGGGCCGCAGTTACAGGTTCTGTCATTAGGAGGCATGCTTGGTTAAGAACAGAATCTGCCCGATCATGTTAAAGCAAAACTATTAGATGCTCCATTACAACATGATACCTTGTTTGGTGTTAAAGCAGAAGAAGTGTTAAAGAAAATGGAGGACAAAGCTAAATCTATGCAAACAGTGAAGGATTTCTTACAGGTGCAGCCTCCCAGATTTAGCAGGAACTGGCCTACAAAGAATTGGTCCTTTCCAGTGTCAGACAGGCCACAAAGAGGCAGATACAGACGCCCCAGAGGCAGATCACAGCCCCAAGGCTCATACAGGCCTAAACAATGGGGTGCTTCTACCTCCAAAAGTGGAGAGGAAAAATCACAGCCATACAGGAAACGGTCTCAATGACTTTCCCCTGCCAGCACCAAGCACTTATCTTCTGGCAGCTCCTTCGGGTGGAAAACTAGCACTTTATTCACAAAATTGGCATATGATCACCCAGGACAAATGGGTCTTAAATATCATATCTCAAGGCTACAGGTTCCACTTTCACACCCTGCCAAGGCCAAACGGTATGCCAGACCTGCCACGCAATCAATGGGCAGAGGCACAAAAATAAGTTTCATCCCTCATGGACATGAGGGCCATTCGGCAAGTACCACAGCAAGAACAGGGACGAGGATTTTACTCAAGGCTATTCTTGGTACCCAGAGAGGACAAAGCCTGGAGATCAATACTGGACCTGTCTACCTTAAACACATTCGTGGATATTCCAAAATTCAAAATATTAACTCTGCAACAGCTTCTGCTCATGCTGGGCAAGAAGGCTTGGCTTGTGACTTTAGACCTAAAAGAGGCATACCTGCATGTCCCAATCAGACAATCATGCAAAAGATACCTCAGATTTATAGCTGACTAAATGCACTACCAAATGTTAAGTTGTCAATCTCGCCTTCATTCTTGCTTGATGGGTTCGGAGCCGATCCTCGGCTCCGACTCGGCACTTGCTAAGCTCGAGAGTCACATTTACCAGCTCGAGGCAGCCCCATATCCCATGATGCAAGGCGGTAAGTACCCAGATCTCGCTTTGCGCGCTGATGAGGTCCTCCTTTTACCAGCTCCTGGTAAGTGAATTATTACTTTACTATTTTAGCCCCTTTTTTCAAAAAAAAACCTTAAATTGTTAGTTTTAACTTTTCTGACAGAAATTTTCCCTGTCTCCCCTAAACTTTTAGTCAGACTAAAACCCATCCCATTCCCCCCCCCCCGTTAGGGTGTGTGTGTGTGTCTGTTAGTGATACCTTTTGGTATATTTAATTTTATTCTTGGACTGGTGTGTGTGTGTGTGTGTTTTACACCATGTCTAAAGAAAGGGTCTCAGGCTTTAAGAAGTGTGACTCGTGCTGTCAGAAGATGTCTCTGACAGACGGTCACACTTCTTGCCTGTACTGTCTGGGGCCTCTTCACCTGCAGGACTCCTGTGCTATATGTCATTCTTTTAGCCAGAGAGTCCTGCAGGAAAGAAGAAATAAATTGATTTTGAGGGGCCTTCTTAAGCCGGAGGGCTCTCCGCTAAGTCGGCCCCATCTAAGACTTCTAAGTCTTCCAAGGCCCAGGCTTCTGTGTCCAAGCCTGTGGCCTCGGCCCGACTCATTCAGAGTCGAGATCGCCCGCTGGAGCCGATTCTGTCATTTAACCTTCGGCACCGATGGCTATCGGTGCCGACTTGGTTCGACCACTTCGGTGTCGGCTCCGATCGGTTCCGACCACCATGTGGCCCAGGCATCGGTGTCGGCTCCGATCGGCTCCGACACCCTTTCATTTATGGCCGTATCGGCTCCGGCTGGAGCCGATACATCAAAGCTACCTGTCGGTGCCGATAAGTTGTCGGCTCCGACAGTTTCAGTAGTTTCATCGGCTCCGATGGTTCCTTCGAGGAAGAGGTCTAGGTCCCCTTCCTTGGAGCCGATACTTCGGCCCGCCTCTCTTCTCGGAGCGGAGCCATCGGAGCCGATCTTCAAGGTCATCCAGGCTTTCTGACCATGATTTGGAGAGAGTGGTCATTAGACTGTTAAAGTCACAGGCACTGGCCCAAATGCTACATAGTCCGTCTCAGCAAACGACTATTAGTCCACACCCCATTGCAGTTCCTCCTTCGACTCTACCCCAGAGTTTGGAGTTGGAGTCTTTGGGAATAGTTTCTGCTACGGCTGAGGGACAGATACCCCCTTCTGCTCCTTCAGCCTCTACTCTTATCTCCTCTTCGAGACCTTCCTTAGAGGGATTCGGTGGCCGGGCTTCCCTGGTCTCCTCCGAGGGGGTGAGTGGCATCGACCCTTGTCCGACCCGCTCTTCCCTTGGAGCCTCGGCCTTGGTGAGTTCGGCTCCGACATCTGCCTTGGAGCCTTCCTTTTCGGTGGGTCCTGGAGTTCCTAGCTCTTCGGAGCGGGTTCTCTCGGACCTCCCTGGGAGGGGAGCCTTCGAGGTGATGAAGAGTGTGCTGGCCCCTGGACTCAGCCAGCAGTCTGTTCCCTTAGCTCCTCCCTCTATGGTGCCTGTTGACATCTCTGCCACTTCTCTTGCTCCAGGACCCAGAGATCCTCCGCCTCAGGTTTCCCTACTGGGAATATCCCCCTCTTCTGAGGATTCTCCTGACTTGTCGGGTGATCCTCCGCGGAAGAGGACTTGTAAGAGGAAACACGTAGACTCCCCCGAGTCTGTCACTTCAGATACTGACTTAGATGAGTCAGAGGGATCCCCAAGATCCCCCTCTGAGGATGTCTCCTTCTCAGACATCCTAGAACTCCTTAGACAGAGGGGAAACTGGCCCACCAACAATCCCTCTGAGGATGAGTCAGTATACCTGGAGGCGCTTGGATCTCGGCCTCCACCTGCTGGGTGTCTCCGCCGTTCGACCCCCTTATGCAGGTTATTGCTCGAAAGGCGTGGACTGCTCCTGACTCTGTAGAGCCTGTCCCTAGGAGGCCTTCTAAATTTATTACTGCCCCGTCGGACAAGCAATTCCTTACAAAAGGTGTCCCCACTGATGCCATGGTGGTGGCGGCTGCCACCAAGAAGGAACTTGCAGATCCTTCCGCACTGTCCATCCTCCTAATAAGGACTCTAGGACCATGGATAGATATGGTAAGCGGATGTTTTCTTCAGCGACCTTTGCTATGCGTTCGCTGAACTATCTTTGTCACTTCACCAGACTCCAAAGGGATATCCTTAAGGAGCTAGGTGAAGTTGTGCAGGATCCTACAGCTGCGGGGCTCAGGAAAAATTGCTTTGCAGCTAGGAACCCTTAACTCCATTGCAAACTCCTCCATGTGGCTTATATCATATGCTGCTGATGGAGCAGTAGGGCAGAGGTACAGGTGTCGCTCTTAGACGCCAAGCCTGGATGCGACTATGTAATTTTGCAGATCCCTTTAAGGCGTCCTTCACAAACTCTCCCTTTGATGGGTCAGCTCTGTTTGGCCCTCAAGTGAAGGAAACGTTGACCAGGTGTGAGCAGGACGGCAAAACTCTTTCTGCCGTAGGAGTCCGTTTTTCCATCCCTTCTAGACCTTATCCCAAAGGACAGAAGGGTGGCAAAATGTGGTTCCGCAAATCCCAAGGAGTCACGCCGCATTCACGTGGTCACTTTACCCCTAGAGGCAGAGGGGGTAACAACAACAGGCCGCTCTAGAGGCAGAGGGAGTCCACAAAACCAGGGAAACAGAGAGTCTCTCTCTGACAAGCCCTTTCAGCATCCCTGAGATGTTGCCCGGCTGTCCCTCCTTGGAGGCAGTCGGGGGAAGACTATCACTGTACCCAGAAGCCTGGCGTTCTCTCACTCAAGACAGATGGGTACAGTCGATCATATCCGAGGGTTACAAAATTCCTTTCGAGGAAAGTCCTTTCTGTCCCTCAAATTCCCTTCCAGACGTACCACCCGGTCTAAGGGAAATTGCAGAGTTGGAAGTCTCAAAACTACTGCAAAAAAGAGCCATTCAGCCAGTTACAACAGACCATTCAGAGCCCGGAATCTACTCAAGGTTCTTTTTGGTCCCCAAAAAGACGGGAGACTGGAGACCAATATTGGATCTCAGCAGACTCAACAAGTCTGTGAGGAAGACAAGATTCCGAATGGTCACTCTTCAGTCGATTCTGCCCTTCTTGCAGAAGGACAACTGGATGTGCTCAATAGATCTTCAGGATGCATTATCACAAATAAATTCACAGACGCTCCAGGAGATTTCTCCGCTTTCGGCTGGGGTCCAGTCATTTCCAGTTCAGAGCCCTGCCCTTTGGTCTCACCACAGCCCCAGAGTGTTCACCAAATGCATGGCAGTGGTCACGGCTCACCTGAGACGCCAAGGATTCCAGGTGTTTCCGTATCTCGACGACTGGCTCCTGTCAGCCACCACCAGGCATCAGCTTGTTCAAGCCAGGGATTACACAATAAATCTTTGTTCTCATTTGGGCATCTCGATCAACTTCAAAAGTCATCCTTATTGCCCTGCCAGTCTATTACTTTCATAGGCTTAAACTTAAACACTGTTCGGATGTCAGCTACCCTTACAGACCAAAGAGTTTCAGACATTCAAAGTCATGTCAGGATCATTCTAGCCAACAAGAAGGTACAGGCCAGAATGGTTCTAAAAGTATTAGGTCTCATGGCTGCGGCCATTACTCTTCTTCCCCTGGCTCGCTTCTACATGCGCCTTCTTCAGTGGATGTTGTTCACTCAGTGGTCTTACCAACAACTTCCAATGCGTCACCAAATTCTGGTGACACAGATTTGCAAAAATCATCTTGCTTGGTGGATCACTTCTCCCCAGATTCACCAAGGCAGACATTTTGTACCCCCATCCCCGGTAGCCACTGTCACCACGGATGCCTCCCTGATCGGGTGGGGGGGGCATTATCAGGGCAGGATGGTTCACGGGATGTGGCAACCGTTCGAGTACCACCAGCACATAAATGTCCTAGAGATGAGAGCAGTGCTTTTAACGTTGCAAGCCCTCAACGACTCTCTTCCTGTAGGGACGATTGCAGTCCACACAGACAACATGTCTGTAGTTTGGTATATTAACAAACAGGGCGGAACCAAGTCCTACCCCTTGTGTCGAGAAGCGCTCAGACTGTGGCAGTGGGCGATGATCTCTCATCGGTTTTTGGTAGCAACGCACATCCCTGGGAAAACCAACATTTTAGCGGACAGATTGAGCAGAGCTATTCTCATGCCTCACGAGTGGTCTCTCAAGCAATCTATAGTGGAGGAGATTTTTCTGGAATGGGGTCGCCCATGTTGCGATCTTTTTGCTACACCCAAAACAGCAAATGCCCAGACTTCTTCTCTCTCTTCCCTCTGTCAGGCCATCCCCCCAGAGACGCTCTGACCCAGGATTGGCCCCAGGGACTTCTTTATGCCTTTCCTCCTTTTCCTCTAATCCCTCAGGTTATCCAGAAAGCTACCATTTTGAGAGCCAAAATGATTCTCATTGCTCCTTATTGGCCTCGACAAATTTGGTTTCCGTTCCTCCATCGTCACCTTTTGCTGCAGCCATGGCATCTGGACCCAGTGCCAGATCTTCTGGTTCACCAATCCGGTCAGCTGCACCGGTCTATCCCTTCTCTCAACCTCTCAGCATGGTTGCTCCACTTCCTTCCTTAGCCAGGCTTCCTTTGATCTCTAACCCTGTTAGAGACATCATAGTAGCTTCTTTAAAATCCTCTACCAGGAGGATTTATACAAGCAAATGGAAACGTTTCTCTTATTGGGCTAAAGCCAAGAATATCGATCCCTTCACTGCCCCAGTTCAGGCAGTTTTGGACTTCTTAGCGGAGATTTTTCATGCAGGCTCCTCTTCTTCCACAGTTAGAGTTCAACTGGCTGCTATCTCGAACTTTCATGTCGGGATCGCAGATCACAATATCATGTCCCATAGGCTTTGTAAAGCCTTCTTGAAAGGAATTTTCCTGCTAAAGCCTCCAATCAGGAATCCTCCTCCTCAATGGGATCTAAATTTAGTGCTGACATCCTTGATTCTTCCCCTTCGAGCCAGCTGTTTCTTGCTCCCTAAAATTTCTTTCTTGGAAAACATTATTCCTAGTAGCTATTACATCGGCCAGGAGGGTGTCTGAACTTCAAGCTCTTCGGTTCGACCCCTATTTGGTCTTTCACAAGGACAGAGTATCATTGAGAACTAATCCGACCTTTTTGCCTAAGGTCGCCTCAAAGGCTAATTTGAATCAATCCATTGAACTCCCTGTATTTTTTCCAAACTATTCAAACAGATCGGAACAAAATTACATTATCTTGATGTCCACCGCCAACTCAGATATTATTTGGACAGAACTAAACAATTTAGGAAATCCGATCAACTCTTTGTTTCCTATGCAGATAACAGGAAAGGCCTTCCTGTTTCTAAAGTGACTTTATCTAGATGGCTGTCTTCTGTCATCTCTGAAATTTATCTGCTCAGGGGAAAACAGCTGTGCTCAAAACCTAAAGCACATTCAACTAGGAGCTTAGCTACTTCTACAGCCTTTCAAGCTAGACTTCCTTTAGACACTATTTGTGCAGCGGCCACTTGGGCCACTCCTCATACTTTTATTTCCCATTACAAATTGGACTTGGCCTCCAGGGACAGAGCCAGTTTTGGCTCTACAGTCCTCAAGAGTCTGTTCCGTTGAGCCACCCAGGATAGAGGTGCTAGGGACGCGTCCCATCAAGCAAGAATGAAGGCGAGATTGACAACTTAACATTAAGAAGTTATGTACCTACCATAACGTTCCATGTTAGTTGTCTTCTCGCCTTCTTCTGCGACCCTCCCTCCTTCCCCCAGGCCTGGACAGACCTTTCTACAAGAGATTGTTATGCTGAAGACCATTCAGAACTGGTCCTTCTGTCATCCTGTAGGCTTTCTTTCTTCCTTTGGGAAGTATTTATGCTTGGTGCTATTGCCCTTTGTCATCAAACGAGATCTGGGTACTTACCGCCTTGCATCATGGGATATGGGGCTGCCTCGAGCTGGTAAAAGTGACTCTCGAGCTTAGCAGTGCAGTCGGAGCCGAGGATCGGCTCCGAACCCATCAAGCAAGAAAGAAGGCGAGAGAAGACAACTAACATGGAACGTTATGGTAGGTACATAACTTCTTATTCTCTGCAATGCCCTTTGGCTTATCTTCTGCGCCCAGGGTCTTCACAAAATGCCTGGCACCAGTAATTGCATTTTGCAGACAAAGAGGAATACAAATATATCCTTACTTGGATGACTGCCTTATTCAAGTAGAGAACAATGTCATTCTACTACAGCATCTGGCGTTTGTAAAAAGATTACTAACAGGTCTAGGGTACACAGTAAACGAAAAGAAATCAAAACTCTTACCCTCTCAAGAGGTAATATTCCTGGGTGCAAGCTTAAATACAACTGCCCAGATGGCTTATCTCACATCAGACAAACACAAACAACTGACTATTTATTTCAGAATGTTGGCAACAAAGACCCAGTTATCTGCAAGAAAAATTCTGCAGGCTTTGGGATTCATGGCATCCTGCATACTGCTAATTCCATAAGCAAGACTGCATATGAGGAAACTTCAATGGTATCTAAAAAGTGTTTGGACTCAACATTGCCACAGCCTGGAAACAATAATTACCCTCATTCCCTGCCTGCAACAGGAGTTTCGATGGTGGGCAAAAGCCTGTCACCTGAACAGGGGACAGCCATTCACCTTACCCACAGCCAGGCAGACATTGACAACAGATGCATCAGATTATGCCTGGGGGGCCCATATGGCAGGAAGATGTATTCAGGGCACATGGTCCGCAAGTCAAATGCATCTACATATCAATCAAAAAAAGATGTTAGCTGTTCAGAATGCCCTAACAGCCTTCAAGGATCTACTTCATCCAGGACAGCTACTGATACAGACAGAATATACTACAGTCATGTGGTACATAAGCAGGGGGGCACGCATTCCTACCCCCTCTGCAGACTAGCCATGAACCTGTGAGACACAGCACTAACTTACCAAGTACATCTGCAAGCACAATTCATGCCAGGAAGGATAAATACTCTGGCAGACGAACTAAGCAGAAACCTAATGGATCCCCACGAGTGGAAATTGGATCCACAAGTCTTCAGCATGATAACAAGGAACTGGGGATGCCCGGACATAGACCTATTTGCCTCTCTTCACAACTGCCAACTACAGAGATTCTGCACAAGGACTTATCACAAGCAGGCATGGAAAGTGGATGCTCTATCTTTCAGCTGGAAAAACCTAACAGTATATGTCTTTCCGCCTCTGCCTCTCCTCCCCAAGGTCCTCCTCAAGGTCAGACAAGAGAAGCCAAAAGTGATACTGATTTCCCCAGACTGGCCATGCGAGCACTGGTAACCCAATCCTAAAGAGCTTGTCTCAATGCCCAGCTTGGACATTACCTCATATTCCTCACTTACTGACCCAAAAAGACAGTCAGATACTGCACAGCCAACTCAGGACCTTAAACCTGGAAGCATGGCGGATAATGTAGCCATTCAAGACGCACCTCTCTGTAAAGCAGTGATGGATGTTATTTTGGAGGCCAGGAGGCCTAGCACCAGAAAATCTTATGCAGAAAAATGGAAGAGATTCTGTGCTTGGAACCAGGCACAAGGTATTGACACGACTGTTCCAAATATTCCTCAGATTTTGCAATACTTAACTGAGATGCTGGATAAAGGCCTTTCCTTTTCATCAATTAAAATTCATGCCTTTGCCATTTCAGCTCATTACAATACAGATCCACCTATTTTTTCTCATCCATTACTAAGGCAGTACCTCAGAGGAGCCAAAAACATAAGTCTTCCAAGGAGAGCACCAATACCTACATGGGACCTCAACTGTGTCTTGGAGAAACTCACACTGCCTCCGTTTGAGCCAGCCTCTGCAGCTGATACAAAATTCTTATCCTGGAAAACAGCTCTGCTCCTAGCAATAACCTCTGCTAGACAAGTCTCAGAGTTACATGCACTCATGGCTGTGGAACCTTTTATCATCTTCCATCCTGACAGGGTTTCTCTAAGGACAAACCCTACATTTATGCCTAAGGTGTAGTGTCCAGTGTTGTCCTTAACCAAAACAGTTCATTTACCTACCTTTTACCCAAACCCACAGAATAGGGATGAGAGACTTCTGCATTCTTTGGACATTCACAGGCAGCTACGCTTCTACTTGGACAGAACCAAAGTTTTCAGAAAGACTGAACAACTTCTAGTGGCATATGCAGCAGGATCACAAAGACAACCTATCTCCAAACAGACTATTTCAAAGTGGATAGGCCACTGTATTCGTTTCTGCTATTCACAGCATGGCAAATCAGTGCCTAAGGGCATTAGGCCACATTCAACTAGAGCAGCAGCCACTTCAGCAGCCTTCCTCAGAGGAGTACCAACCAAAGACATCTTAGAGGCTGCAACTTGGAGTTCAGTGCATACTTTTACAAAGCACTATCACTTACCTTTCTACTCTAAGTCCAGGGCCGGCTTTGCCACTGCAGTTCTGCAGGGCCGGATAGCCTTTCCTAATCCTATTTAGCTCCAGCCTCCCAACCTCAGCTTTGGGATTCAACCCAATTGTAATGACTGCAACAGTGAAACACGGTGAACATAGTACAGATGTAATGGGATCCTATCTCGCCTACATTCACAACAGATGGGTTCGGAGCCGATCCATCGGCTCCGACTCGGCAACTAATACACTAGCACGAAGTCTCTCATTGGCTGGGCTACTCCCTATCCCAGGATGCACTACACCTGCTTCCCCAGATCTCGTTTGCCGCTTAACAAGCTGGACGTGGTCTCGACTTGGCTGGAGCTAAGTGGTTCTTTTTACCTTATTGGTCCTTGACCTAGGGAATTTTTTGTCTATATTAACCAAACAGCTGTTTTAACAGCTATTTCTTACTAGTTCTTATTGTTTTTTTGTTGAGTGCTTGTTTCCAAAAAAATTTTAATTTGTTCAGTCGGGTAAGGCCCGTTTAAGTTAGAGGGCCTTTGCCCTACCTTTGAGTGTTTTTAGTTTTTATTAACTTTTAGTTAGTTGTTTTTTGGGCAAAGCCCGTTTAAATTAGAGGGCTTTGGGCCGTTTAACTTGTTTCAAATTGTTGTGAGGTAAACTTTCACCAGTACTCGCGCCAGTGTGTCTCGCGCTTTTCAGTTGGCGCAATTTGTGTATAGTGCTATACTTGTTGTGGTAGAGTAGGATTTCCTTAGAGTTTGTACTTGTTGTGGCCTGTATCATGTCTAAGGAACAAAAGTCAGGTTTTAAAAAATGCACTCGGTGCAAATATAAAATGTCATCTGCAAGAGACTTGTAGCGTCTGTCATGCGTTCTCATCTAGAGTTCTTCAGGAACACAAGAACAAATTAATATTGAAAGGGCTTATCAAGCCTTCTTTTGAGGAAGACTTAGATCTACCTGTTGCTTCCAAAAAGAAAAGATCGGCTCCGACAAGTCCGTCGGAGCCGACTTCTAAAAAGACAAAATTGACCTCTTCTTCCTCGGCTCCACTGACTTCGGGGCCGAGGGTCGAAGGGTCTGCCTCGATACCTCCTACCTCGGCTTCATTGCCTTCGGAGCCGCAAGTTGGAGTATGGAGAGGTGAATCACCTCCATCGGTTCCAATGGCTTCGGAGCCGGTGGAAGTGTGCAGCTCAGACTCTTCCCCCTCGGCTCCGAAGAAGGCTCCTTCGGTGCCGATGGTGGTCCATGCTGTGGTGGAGTCGGCGCCGATAGCATTGGAGCCGTTTGAGCCGGTCCCCTTCTCTCGGAGCCGAGAGGAAAGTCTTCTCGATTGTCTACCTCCTCTAAATCATCGAGACTTTCAGATTCGGACCTGGATAGGGTTTTACAGAGGCTATTCCAATCTCCAGTGTTTACTAAATTGGTCTCGGCCCCAGCACAGTTAGCTTCGGAGCCGATCCCCCCTCCAACACATTCGATTCCTCCTCCAACCTCCTCGGAGCCGTTGGAGTCGGTGGTGGTGGAGCAAAGCGAGCCATACGGTCGAGCAGAGACCCTTCGAGGTCTCGGTTCCGACTGTGCTTCCTACCCTGTCCTCCGGTTCAGGGTTTGGTACTGCGACCTCTTCAGCCGGGCCCGAGGGGAACACTTTGGGATTGGGTGCTTCGGTGCCTAGTCTTCCTCTCGAGCATCGGCTGCTGGAATTCCCAGTGCCATCGTGGCCTCTAGACCAGTGACCTCCTTGGGTTCTGGAGGTCCGGCCTTTGAGGCCATGAGGAGCGCGCTGGCCATGCCTTTGCCGGTTCAGCAAGATTCTACCTCACCGTCCCTAGATTTGGAGACTGGTGCCTCTGTTGTGTTGCAGCCCCGGCAGCGGGCCCCAGGGCCTGAGGATACCCCCATCGGGTTCCGTTGTTCCGGGTGGTCCGTCCGAAACTGCTTCGGACGAACCCCCACAGAAGAAATTGTGTAAGAGGAAGCACGTAGACTCCCAAGATGAGTCTGTTACATCGGATACTGACCTCGATGACGCAGAAGGGTCCCCCAAATCATCTTCGGATGATATCTCCTTCTCAGATATCTTGGAGATTCTGAGACAGAGAGGTGACTGGCAAGCCAAAACCCCTTCAGCTGAGGAGTCAGTCTTCCTCAAGGCCTTTGGGGCCCAGCCTTCCGCCTCCTGGGTGTCTCCGCCCTTCGATGAACTCCTTGATTTGGTTTCTCGAAGGGCGTGGGAACACCCTGATTCTGTGGAACCGGTGCCTGTGAGGCCCAATAAATTTTTGTCAGCCCCCCCCAGAAGGAGTTTCTCACAAAGGGTGTGCCTGTAGATGCTTTGGTGGTGGCTTCTGCCACACAGCAGGCTGTGGCAGAGGCTTTGACGTCTGTTCATCCTCCTAATAAGGATTCTAGGAGTATGGATAGGTACGGGAAGCATACCCTGTCTTCAGCGGCCTTTGCCTTACGGTCGCTGAACTACTTATGTCATTTTACGAGGCTCCAAAGGGATCTTCTCAAAGAGCTAAATGACTCTCTTGTTGGTAACCTACCTGAGGCGCTGGCCCCGACTGTTGGCACAGATGACTACCCTTTTTCTATTGTTAACTCGTCCATGAGGCTCATTTCATATGCGGCCGAAGGCGAGTAGAGCAGGAACAGGCGTTGCCCTCAGGAGACAAGCTTGGTTACGCTTGTGTTCGCTCATGAGGCCTTCAAGTCTTCCTTCCGACGCCTTTGATGGGTCATCTTTGTTTGGACCCAAGGTGAAGGACACACTAACTCGGTGCGAGCAGGAGGGCAAGACTTTGACTGCCGTTGGGGCCTGATTTTCCGCTCCTTCTAGGCCTTACCCCAAGGCTGGGAGAGGAGGGAAAATGTGGTTTAGAAAATCTCAGAAGTCTTTCCCTACTCCACCCAGTGATTCCCCCTCCAGAGGCAGGGGGATTTGGAAGACGCCCCAGAGGTGGCAGAGGCCCCCGTAACTCTGGAGACTGCGATTCCTTTCGTGGTTCTTCATACAACCAGCGTTCCTGAGTTGTTGCCCGACTGTGCAACTCCGGAGCCAGTCGGGGAGTCGTTTTGCGGCGCACCCACAAGCTTGGGAATCCATAACAAGCGATCAGTGGGTGCTTCGCATTATTACCGGAGGTTATATCATCCCCTTCAACAAACCCCCCCTTTCTTTAAGGGAAATCCCGGACGTACCACCCAGTCAGCGGGATCGGGCAGCATTAGAGGTTTCAAAGCTGCTAGAAAAAAGAGCCATCCAGCCTGTCCCCATCGACCAGATCGGATCAGGAACTTACTCAAGATTATTTTTGGTACCAAAAGACAGGGGACTTCAGGCCCATTTTGGACCTCAGTTCATTGAATCGTTTAGAAGAAGTCCAAATTCCGAATGGTCACTCTTCAATCTATTCTTCCTTTGCTGGAAAAAGATGCATGGATGTGCTCCATAGATCTCCAGGACGCGTACTATCACATTCCCATAGCTCAAGAGTCCAGGAGACATTTACGCTTCCGCCTCGAGTCAGTCATTTCAATTCGAGCACTGCCCTTTGGTCTCACCACAGCCCCAGGGTGTTCACCAAGTGTCTGGCAGTGGTTACTGCTCACCTGAGAAGTCTGGGATTCCAGGTGTTTCCTTATCTAGACGACTGGCTCCTTACTGCCACCTCCGAGCATCTACTACTCCAAGCTCAGAGCCACGTTCACCTTGGGCCGTTTCTTGGGGATCACGTTCAATTTGCAAAAATCTGTACTACAGCCATCTCAGCGTATTACTTTCATAGGCAGACTTAGACACAAAAAGAATGCGCACCTTTTTACCGGCAGCAAGAATTCAGGTCTTACAAGATCAAGTCAAATCCTGTCTTCCCCTACAAAGAGCCCCGGCCCATCGGATCCTACAACTGTTGGGCTCGATGGCGTCGACCATACTTTTAGTTCCCTTGGCCAGACTTCACATGCGAATTTTACAATGGCTACTGTTGGTTCAATGGTCTTATCAGGAACTTCCCTTGAACCACTTAATCATAATCACGGAAAGTTGCCGTCGAGATCTGCATTGGTGGCTTCTCCAATCAAATCTCAACCAGGGGCGACCCTTTATACCTCAACGTTCCGTTGCCACTGTGACTACGGACACCTCCCAGGTAGGGTGGGGGGGTCATTACCTGGACAGGTCGGTCCAAGGCACATGGCAGATCCAGGAAACGCATTTGCATATCAATGTCCTGGAGATGAGAGCGGTACTATTGGTACTCCAAGCTCTCCATCACGCTCTCCCACAGGGCCCGATTACTATCCTATCCGACAACATGTCGGTGGTGTGGTACATAAACAAGCAAGGTGGAACCAGGTCTTACCCACTATGCAGAGAAGCCATGAGACTTGGGCACTGGGCGGTAGCTACCAACCGCTTTCTAATGGCAACGCACATACCGGGGAAGTCCAATGTGATTGCGGACAGATTAAGCAGGACCATTCTTTTACCCACGAGTGGTCCCTCAACCAGAGTATAGCTGCGAAAATCTTGACAGATGGGGTCTTCCTTGCTGCGACCTGTTTGCCAGCCCTCACAATGCGAAATGCAGAGAGTTCTTCACACTGTTCCTTCTCAGGGACAGATTCCCAGGGACGCTCTGACTCACATTTGGCCCCGGTCTTCTCTACGCCTTCCCTCCGTTCCCCCTCCTACCGAGGGTGATACAGAAGGCCATTTAAATGGAGAGCGAGATGATTTTGATTGCCCCGCACTGGCCTCGTCAAGTTTGGTTTCCTTTCCTACAGAGGCATGCGATAGAAGGTCCATGGTTTCTGGATCCGGTGCCAGACCTGTTGACTCATCAGTCAGGACGGCTTCATCCGTCTCTCAGGTCCCTGAAGTTGGCAGCATGGTTACTCCACTTCCATCCTTAGTCCGAGACGATGCTCTCTCGCCGGACGTGGTCCACATACTGTCTTCTTCTCATAAACCTTCCACCATCAAACTTTATTCCAGTAAATGGAAAAGGTTTGCCTTCTGGGCTCAAGAACGGGGTATAGATCCTCTCACTGCACCAGTATCGGAGGTTCTGAATTTTCTGGCCTCCTTTTTCAGTCGGGCTCTTCAGTTTCTACCATTAAGGTTCAGTTAGCGGCGATCTCTAATTTTCATGCTTCATTTGAACCTTCATTGATGTCTCACAAACTTTGTAAGGCTTTCCTTAAAGGGGCTTGGCTCCTTAGGCCTCCTTTATCTCATCCTGTTCCCCCTTGGGATTTGAATATGGTTCTTGCTGCCCTAACTGCCCGTCCTTTCGAACCAGCTGCTACTTGTGATTTAAAATTTCTGTCTTGGAAACGGCCTTTTAGTAGCTATAACGTCTGCTAGGCGAGTTTCAGAACTTCAAGCTCTTTGTTCTGATCCTCCCTATTTGATTTTTCACAAGCATAGAGTTTCATTGAAATTAAACCCTGCATTTATACCAAAAGTGGCCTCCGCTTTTTGTATTCAACAAACTATAGAACTCCCTGTCTTTTTCCCAGAATTCTCTAATAACGCAGAATATACTTTGCATCAATTGGACGTACATAGACAACTGCGTTTTTATTTGAATAGAACTGCTCAAACGCGGAAATCAAATCAATTGTTTGTTTCCTTTGCAGTGAACAAATTGGGTCAACCAGTAACAAAAACCTCCATATCTAAATGGATTAAAGATTGTATCATTTTTATTTATTCACAGGCTAACAAAGACCTTCCGTTTCCAGTCAAGGCTCATTCTACCAGGGCAATGGTTACTTCCGTAGCTTTTCACTCCAAGTTATCAATAGATGATATTTGTGCTGCGGCAACCTGGACTTCTCCGCACACTTTCATTTCTCATTACAAATTGGATGTGGTTTCTCGAGGCAGAGCTTCCTTTGGTTCCACAGTTCTCAGGAGTGTGTTCCAATGAGCCACCCGGGATGTAGGTGCTAGGGACGCTGTCCCATCTGTTGTGAATGTAGGCGAGATAGGATCCCATTACATCTTTTAGTTATGTACTTACCATAACTTTGGATGTATGGGATCCATCTCACTACTCATAAGTACCCACCCTCCTTCCCCCTTCCATTCGGATTTAGAGGAGCTGTAGTCTCTTTTTTATTGGCGATTTTTCTTGAAGAACTTTAGTTGGTTATAGTGACTACTAGTTTTTCTGTGTTTGCATGGATGTATGAAAGCGAACAAACAAGATCTGGGGAAGCAGGTGTAGTGCATCCTGGGATAGGGAGTAGCCCAGCCAATGAGAGACTTCGTGGTAGTGTATTAGTTGCCGAGTCGGAGCCGATGGATCGGCTCCGAACCCATCTGTTGTGAATGTAGGCGAGATGGATCCCATACATCCAAAGTTATGGTAAGTACATAACTAGAAGTTGTGTACCTACAATAAATGTAGATGTTCAAGTGTATTCACTGTTGCAGTCCAGGTTACCCTCCCACCGTCCCCCTTTTCCTTGCTGGGATTTATCTGTACTTCTCTAGTCTATATAACCTATGTGGTGTATTTGCTTGTAGATGAAGGAAAAGTTGTTTTTTGTGTATGCATGCTTATTGGCATAATTTAGCCTACCATTTTAGGGGCACCTGACATCTGGGGCAAGAAAAACTGAAGAAAATGGCGTCCCCTGCATCTTTTATACCCCTGGCGCACTGACGTCAGGGAGGAGGCGACAATGACTGACGCCGGACCTGGACTTGCGGGTAGCCTGCCAGCAGGATGACCCAATTGTAATGACTGCAACAGTGAATACACTCGAACATCTACATTTATGGTAGGTACACAACTGTACGTTTTCTGTGAATCCCCCCCACCAAAAAAAAACATGGTCTGGGGCTTAGAGGGGATTGAAAAGTAGTTTATGGTTTATGAGCTATTAGTGGAGCGCATGTAAGTCTGTTTGGAGTTGGGGTTGAATGTTGGTGTGTGTGTGTGTCATGATGTGTAAGTGACAATGTCATCTGTGAAAAGGATGAGTGCGAGATGGGGTAGATAACAAGAAAGTTTGGTAACCAAACACAACTGTATCAAAGAAGAAACGACTGGAGAACAGCAAACCAATCCACACTTTAATGGTAAAACAATGAAATACAAACAAATGTGTTAACCTAGGTTTCGTCCACAACCTTCAGGACTTAATCAGAACAATTGTTAACAAATTAGTTTGTATTTCATTGTTTTACGTGTGGATTAGTTTGCTGTTCTCCAGTCTTTTCATAACAAGAAAGTTTGTTGATGAATATGTAGAAGGGGAGTAGAGCAAGGATGGATTGTTGTGATACAAATTTGATAACTGGTACAAATTCTTATTGGGAAGATACTAGTTTAACTCTGAAATGTCTGTCATTGACTATGTTTTTAAATTAGTGAGTGCTGTTTTTGTTGATGCCAGTTTCAAATGACCTTATCTGGTCTATAAATAGCACTCCTGTAAGAAGCCTCTGTCGGTGTTTTGCAGGGTCTCATTGGTTAAGGACGAAAGTGCTGTCATAGTACTTTAGCCTGGCCAGAATCCTTGCTTTATGGATGACAGTAGGAAGTACTTCTGCATGTAGTGAGAGAGTTGGATTTTGACTTTTTTTCCCTAGAAATTTGCCCAGAGGGGAGAGTGGATATTGGAAGCAAGTGAAAGGTATCTTCTAGCAATTAGTTTTCTTCCTTGGCTGGAGCATTGTTACTTAACTCTCGTCCTGCTGGATCTTCACTCACCATACCTGAGAAGAAAAATCACCACATTAAGGAGCCCTTTCCACTACTGTGGGCTCACAGTGTCTCACATCAGTGGCTGACAGTTGACTGATCATTGTTCCTCACACCACTCACTTCTTACTCTGGTTTCATCTGGTGTAGCCCCTTAAACCACCATGGACCAGAGTTAGTTATATCTTCGGAGGCTATTCCATTGTCCAATCCAGCATGGGAAAACTATCTTCTTTGGATTTGGGAGATATTCCAGGAGGTTTTTCCAAGGGTGGCTGGAAAAGAAATCCCTTGCCAGGGATGAAGTGCCATCTCCTTGTCTGTCTCCTTTCATTGAGGTCCCTGCAAAGAAAAACAAAAGGTTAGACTTTGCTCATTTGAGGGCATGATTGTCTGTTCATAAAGAAGTTTTTCTTAACTTAGCCAAGAAGTTATTGCATGCATCTGAAGTAGGCAGACTTCATTTGTCTGCAACCTGTGGGTATCGGATCCGACTTCGGATCCGAGACGGCATTTCAAAAGCTTAGGATCCGAGCTCCTAGCTCCTCCCTCTACCCATAATCCCCTGCCAAGCCCTGACTGACCTCAGATTTCATTTGCCGCGTTTCATGTAGCAACGGACTCCTTGAGCTCCTGGCAGTTTAAATTTTGAAGATAAGTTTTGACTAAAAAATCTTTAAATTTTACTCTTTACTCAGTTTGAGTGTGTGCGTTAGGCTTTCCTCTCTTTACCTTAGTAGTTTTTTTCTCGGGTTTGCGTAGTTTTGGTGTGTTTGTGTCAACTGTGTGTGTTAGGTCTAGGGATTAGTATGGCAGAAAACCCTAAGGCGATTTTCTCAAAATGTACCGAGTGTGGCCACAAGCTATCCCCAGCTGATGGCCACACTCGGTGTGTTCATCTTGGGGGTTGAACACCTGTCATCTGGTTGTACCATATGTGCAGGGTTCAACCCCCGAGCTTTAAGGGAGCGGAGGTCGAAGCTTGTTCTGGCGGGACTTCTCCCTCCAGATGCGGCTTCGGCCTCTGCCCCTGCTAGCCAGCAGCCTTCTTTGAGTGCTGCGGTCTCCCCTACCTCGGCAGGGACTCAACCTCCCACCAAAAAGCCGGAGGAGAGGGAGACCATTAGGGAGAAAGAGAGACAGAAGGAGAGACACAAGGATAGGCACCACAAACGGAGGGCCGAGACCTCAAGCTCGGCCCCTCCGTCTAAGCGGGCCTCTCCTGTGTCTTCTAGATCTCCTCCTCCTCGGCTCCACTCCCCTCGGTTCTCTTCTGGGCCCTAGGAGGAGGAGGCCAGCCCTTCAGTGAGGTCTTCGAAGCGGCTCTCTAGGTCCGCTTCGGTGGCCTCATCTAGATCCACATTCTCTATGTCAGAGGCAGACATGGACCGGATGATGAGGCGTTTCATCCAGGCCCAGATGCAAATGGGAGTGCTCTTAGCCCCCCCCCCAACCGGGAGGGGCTTCAACCCCATTTTTCACCCCCTTGGCTCCTTCTCCGACCCGTCTCCCGGGTTCGGAGCTGTCGGAGCCGGACAGAGTTGGATCCGGGGGTGGTTCGGATCCGATTGGTCGGCGCACCTCAGATCCGATCCATCCCTTGAGTGCTTTGGGTACTTCGGACCCGACCTCTCGGAGCCGAGGGCCTAGCCTCAGATCCGAGGGAGCTGGTGTGTCTTCGGCTCCGTCTAGGTCGGAGCGCACCGGTCTCTCGGATCCGACGGTCTCGGCTCCGGCTCCGATCCATGCGTCGGATCCGAGTGGGGGTCGGCTCTCGGGGCTTAGAGAGGCCGGCTCTCCCTCGGCTTTCGACGTAGTGGAAAGGGCACTGTTGAGGACTACCGGACCCCCAGTCCCTGCCGCGGCTCCACCCCGCACTCCCTTGCAGCTGGGCCAGGCTCCCATCAGCCAGTCCCAGGGACAGCCCACCTCGATGTCCCAAGTAGTTCCTTTGGAACATCTGGCTGCTGAAGAGGACTCCTCGGACACTCCCCCCGAGGAAGTGCCTCTGAAGCGTAAGTGTAAAAGGAGACACATGGACTCCCCTGAGTCCATTACCGAAGACACAGACTTGGATGAAGGGGAGTGCTCCCTAAGGTCACCCCCGGAGGACGTCTCCTTTGGAGACATTATGGAGATGCTTAGAATCGGGGGGGGGTGGTCTGCCCCCAAGGCCTCCTCAGACGAGTCTGTGTTCTTGGAGGCATTCGAGGCGGGCCCATCTACCTCTTGGGTGTCCCTTCCTGCCGATCCTCTGGTGGACCTTATTTCCACCAGAGCATGGAAGGAACCGGACACCGTTGAGCCTGTCCCCAAGCGTCCGGATCGAATCCTGAGCCCACCGGCGGACCGCACTCATTGGAGCAAGGGCCCCCCGGTAGATGCTATGATGATGGCCGCAGCCACAAAGAGGGAATTAGCCCAGGAAAGTCCCTTTATGCATCCTCCGGGCAAAGAGTCCCGTTCGATGGATCGCATTGGGAAGCGAGCTTTTAGTTCAGCAACCTTCTCTTTGAGAGCGCTGAACTACATGGCACATGTCATCAGGATGCAGCGGGACCTGAATAAAGAGTATGCGGCATCTCCCCCAGAGTCCATGTCGGCGGAGGACAAGCACGTGTACTCCACCCGTATGGCCACTCTCAGATCAGTTTCTAATACTTCTATGCGGCTACTTTCTCATGCAACTGAGGGAGCCGCTAGAGCTAGTGGAGTGGCACTCGTCATGAGGCGTCAGGCCTGGCTCCGCCACTGTGACTTTGCAGAGCCCTTCAAAGCGACCTTCGCGAATGCCCCCTTTGATGGTTCTGCTCTGTTTGGCAAAACCGTTCGCGAAACGTTAGTCCAGAGCGAGAAGGACGGGAAGATGCTGTCTGCCGTCGGAGTCCGCTTCTCAGCTCCCCAGAGGTCCTTCTCGAAGAACCAAAAGGGACAGAAGAAGATGTGGTTCCGGATGTCGCAGCAATCCCAACCTGCTCCGGATAACCAGTCCTTCCTTGGCAGAGGAGGACAGGGAGGTCGCCGTCCTAGAGGCAGAGGGGCTCCTAGGAACTTTGGGTCCAGAGAACCCTTCTCTGACAGACCCACGCAACAGCCCTGAAGGGTTACCCGGCTGTCCGTCTCTGGAGGCAGTCGGGGGCATTTTTCGAGGCACCTGACATCTTGGGAGTCAATCACGTCAGACCGTTGGGTGCTTCGTGTGATATCCAGAGGTTATGCCATTCCCCTGAGCAAAATCCCCAGATCCCGAAGCCTCCCCGATGTACCACCCAACCAAAGGGAGGCAGCAGCTGTCGAAATCGAGCAGCTGTTAGGAAAAAGAGCCATCCAGCGCGTCCCCCGAGATCAGACTGGATCAGGGTTTTACTCCAGGTTCTTCTTGGTGCCAAAGAAAACGGGGGACTTAAGACCGATCTTAGACCTTTCCCTGCTGAACCTGTCTGTAACCAAGCAAAAGTTCCGGATGGTCACTCTACAATCTATACTCCCCCTTTTGCGGGATAACGATTGGATGTGCTCTATCGACCTCAAGGACACGTACTACCACATTCGGATGGACAGATGGTCCAGGAGGTTCCTTTGCTTCCGGCTGGGAGCCAGCCACTACCAGTTCAGGGTCCTTCTCTTTGATCTCACCTCTGCCCCCAGGGTGTTCACCAAGGTATTAGCAGTGGTAGCGGCCCACCTGAGACTCCAGGGAATACAGGTCTTCCCATACCTGGACGACTGGCTCCTCACGGCTTCATCAAGGCATCTACTGTGCTCAGCCAGGAACTATTTCCTCCTTATAGCCCCGAGGCTGGGCATCACCATAAACATGGAAAAATCTTTACTGCATCCCACACAACTTATAGATTTCATAGGAGGGAGGTTTGACACAAGGTCAATGCGGGCCTTCCTCACTCCAGATCGACTGTCCAGCCTGAGGTGTCATATCACAGCAGTCCTGCAACCGTTTCCGATGGCGGCTTTGGTCCTGAGGGCCCTGGGTTCAATGGCAGCTGCTATTCCGCTTCTTCTCCATGCTCGCTTACACATGCGGGTTCTTCAATGGACCCTACAGGTCCAGTGGTCTCCGCTGTACTCTTCTCTCAACAGCCCGATAGCTATCAGCAAGGCATGCATGGACTCCCTGTTTTGGTGGCTCCAGTCACCAGAGCTCCTAGCAGGAAGACCCTTTTGTGCAGCATTCCCCCTAACCACAGTGACCACGGACGCTTCTCGCCTCGGGTGGGGGGGCATTCTGCGGGCAAGGTTGTCCAAGGCACGTGGAACAGCTCAGAGACCTCGTTGCATATAAATGTCCTGGAGATGAGGGCGGTGCTCTTAGCGTTGCAAGCACTTCACAGCTTTCTCCCTGCAGGGACTATTGCGATCCAGACGGACAATATGTCGGTAGTCTGGTACATCAACAAGCAGGGGGGAACCAGGTCCTATCCCCTTTGTCGAGAGGCCATGAGAGTCTGGGAATGGGCAATCTCCACCAAACGCTTTCTTGTAGCAACGCACATTCCGGGAAGGTCCAACATCCTTGCGGACAAGCTCAGTCACACCATTCTTTCTCCTCACGAATGGTCTCTCAATCCTCTGGTAGCGAAGAAGATTTTTGCCGTCTGGGGGCAACCCTGTTGCGATCTTTTTGCTTTTCACTCAAACGCCAAATGCGAGAGTTTCTTTGCTCTGCTTCCCCCACCTGGGGAATCCCCGAGAGACGCACTGGTGCATGCTTGGCCTCCCGGTCTCCTTTATGCTTATCCTCCACTACCTCTAATGCAGAGGCTCTTGCAGAAAGCCAACAGTTTGGGGAGCAGAATGATTCTCATTGCCCCGTTCTGGAATCGTCAGCCTTGGTTCCCTTATGTATGGTCTCACAAAGTGAATCCGCCCTGGATTCTCGATCCGATCCCGGATCTTATTTCCCATCCTCAAGGGCTCCCGATTCCAAATCTACACACCTTGAGATTAGCAGCCTGGCTGCTCCAGTTCCATCCTTGATTAGGACTCCCGGTATCTCGTCACCAGTCAAGGCCATTTTAGTGGCGGCTCATAAACCTTCCACTAGGAAGGTTTACCGGAGCAAATGGAAAAGGTTTTCTATTTGGGCGACTCAGAACAATATTGATCCTTTTTCTGCACCTATGTCTGCGGTACTGGACTTCTTAACCGACATCTTTCATCAGGGGGCCAGTTCCTCCACGGTAAAGGTACAAATGGCAGCGATTTCCCATTTTCATGTGGGTCATGAGTCAGCTCCCCTCATGACTGCAAAACTTTGTAAGACCTTTCTTAAAGGAGTTTTTCTGTTGAGGCCCCCGGTCAAAGAAGCTGTGCCACCTTGGGGCCTATCCTTAGTCCTACGGGCCCTTACTGCTCCTCCCTTTGAGTCTGCAGCTTCTGTAGATCTAAAGTACCTTTCCTGGAAAACTGCCTTCTTGGTAGCCATCACCTCAGCCAGAAGAGTGTCGGAACTCCAGGCTCTGTGCGTCAAACCGCCTTACCTCTCCTTTTTTCCCGATAGGGTGTTCCTCAGGACCAATCGTTCCTTTCTTCCAAAAGTTTCTTCGGAATCTAATATTAACCAATCAATCAACTTACCTGTTTTTTTCCCCAACTATAAAAACAAAGGAGAGTATAAGCTGCATTCTTTAGATGTTCACAGACAATTGCGCTTCTACATTCACAGAACGGCTGGTCATAGACAATCAGATCAATTGTTCGTCTCCTTTGCTAAATTTGCTTTGGGTAAAGCAGTCTCCAAAGTTACTCTGTCGAGATGGATTGCTAATTGTATTTTGCAGGCTTATGACACTTCAGGTAGGCCTGTTCCTCGGAGGATTATAGCTCACTCTACTAGAGCAGTTTCCACTTCAGCCTCTTTTAAATCCTGAGTCCCATTGGATGATATCTGTGCAGCGGCCACTTGGGCCTCGTATCATACCTTCATTTCTCATTATAAGGTGGATGTTTTTTCCAGGGGGAGAGCATCCTTTGGCTCTGCGGTGCTCCGGAACATCCTTCCATGACGGCCGCCCAAGATTTAGGTAGCTGGGGACTCTGTCCCACAGGTTGCAGACAAATGAAGTCTGCCTACTTCAGATTTAGAAGTTATGTACTCACCATAACGTTCCATTTGAGTAGGTGACTTCATTTGGATGCAACCATCCCCCCCTCCATCCCCCTGACCTATATAGAGTAGAGTTTATTCCTGTGTTCAGATATTTATACTAGTATTCACTAGGCAAACTCAATCTGAGGTCACTCAGGGCTTGGCAGGGGATTATGGGTAGAGGGAGGAGCTAGGAGCTCGGATCCTAAGCTTTTGAAATGCCGGCTCGGATCCGAAGTCGGATCCGATACCCACAGGTTGCATCCAAATGAAGTCACCTACTCAGCTGGAACATTATGGTGAGTACATAACTTCTAATTTTAATCCTGGGACTCTGAAATCCTTACCACAGTATAGTTTCAGTCAAGAAATTCCTCTCCGCTTCTGGGGAAAGCTGGTTCTCCTTAGCTTTCTTTGGAGGAGTTTTCATTTTCATGAACCATTTCCAGGATGAATGAGCTATTTTTGTGGCAATTAAGTGGATGTTCTTCCTGAATTTAAGAGATATATGTATCACGTCCTATTCCCATCCCAACTGTTTTTCCATCCTTGGAAAATGTGTTAAATGCTGCTTACAATAGCCCTGACTCAAAACCTTCAGGATCCAAAAAGATAGAGTTTATAAAGAACCTCAAGCCAACAAATCATTTTTTCGCATCTTGGATCTGTCTCAGCTGCTATTTTGACCTCTTCGCCAGTGGGAAATGTCTTTTAGTCCGCACTAATCCTTCTGCAGTGGGTAAAGAAGCAAAGGTGTTGCTCAGATTTGGTAAGAAATTTTTTTTTCGACTTATGCATACAAAATTACTGTGCTACACTTCCTTCAGAAGGTAGCTCCTGTGTGAATCCTTGTATTTCTTCTCTGTCTCAAGTATCTAAACATGCTTTAAAAAGTGTGTATGATTGTGCAGGTACTGTGCGTCATGCTGCTGCTCCTGTTTTAAGAAGGTATGGCTGGGTCTGTAACCAAACATTTGCTAATAAAGTAAATTGTGAGATTATAAACTCTGCTTAAGATAAAAAGGTTTTATTTGGACCTTCTGCAACTCAGGTCCTCAGTATGATGAAAGAGGGAAATTAATTCAGGGATTTCCTAACATTTTTCAAGTCCCCCATTAAAAGTCTATCCAATCCTGTACTGTTTTGAAAGGCAAAATAAGCAATCCCTGAACCTCCTGGCAAACGAGGGACAAAAAAAAGATGACAGGAAGGCGAATGACAAAAAACA
The DNA here is from genome assembly GCF_019279795.1 of Protopterus annectens. Taxonomy (NCBI): domain Eukaryota; kingdom Metazoa; phylum Chordata; order Ceratodontiformes; family Protopteridae; genus Protopterus; species Protopterus annectens. The sequence goes on from NC_056740.1 coordinate 539,273,364, forward strand.
GGGATCTTTTCTGAAGAAGAGACTGTTTGATCCTTCAGAATGACTATGCAAGCATTTTTCTAACCCCCTCCAGCCCTTATCTCTTTAAATCTGTCCCACAAATTGGCTGTCAGTATTTCCCTTTGGTAGCAGATGGTTTCAGACTCTTGGGTGATAAAAGTGGATCCAATGTTATCTTTTTCTGTCAATCTCAATTATTGGGCATTTCAGATTTGACTGGATCCAAAGCCAGCAACATTCAGATATTTGGATCCAAAGCTCAGGACCCTCACCTACCTATAAATGCCAGTCCACCCTGACAGATCCTCAGATCATATTTGCTACCCATTTCAGCCAGACGTGGTCTTCCTAGGCTCAGCACAGTTTGTGGTGAATATTTCAGAGTACTGTTCATATAAGTGAATTATTTTTTTCCACTTCACAGAGTATTTGCTCTGCATATTAGCTGTATATGGTCTTTTTTTTCCTCTTTGATAGCAGTTTTATATTAGTAGTTCCCTATCCTTTCCTGTCCCCCCATTACAAAATAAATAAAATAAAAAGTACATAAAATATAAAACTGTGTATATCTTACAGAGTGACTTTTTCTACATCTTTTTTCTACTGTAGTTAGTTATGATTTAGTAGTACTGGCTTTTTGCCTTCGTGTGCATTTATTATAGTTGTTGTTCTTATTAAACCTTTTGCCATGTCAGACAAGGCTTTGAGCTTTGCAAGGTGTTCTGCTTGTGGACACAAAATTCCCCTTCAAGACTCGCATTCAAAGTATTTATATTGTTTCTGGGCAGCACATCTTGAGGAGTATTGCCAGCTATATTCCTCCTTTGGGCCTAGAGCCCTCTGGGATTGGCTGTCCAAATTAGTGCTAAATGGCTTTCTCCTTGCCTCAGCAGAAGAATCATCCTCCTCTTGGGTTCTCCATCTTCAAAGAAAACCATAGGGAGTGTTGTGGGAGATTAGAATAAAGAGAAAGAGGGGAAGGACAGACAGAAGGAGCATAGGAAATGCAAATAAAAGGAGTCAAGTAAAAGATCTCGTACACTGTGGGGGCTGTGGGTTCAGTCCTGAAGCTTACAAAGCCTTTGGGTATGCCGATATGGGTCCACTCACTCTCTTATTAATGGAGCTGAGGTTTTCCCCTGGAGCTGGCCACCCCCCAGCTCTGTTGTCCAGTCTTACAGTTGAAGAGTTCTAGAAGTCCACACTGTCATGTTCGACAGCCTCCTTGCTTAGGTCAGTATGGTTGTCAAAGAGCTTTTCTGAAGCAGATGTGAACAGGATAATGCAGACATTGCTGAGGACCTATATACAGATGGGGTGGGGGGCTTCCTGCCTCTTTCGCACCAGGATTGCCTGGGCCAAGCCCAGCCACCTGTCAACTGGTTTCTTTTTCCTTGATCTGACCGTCAGATCCAGTGGTTTTGGAGGTGTGTGTGTCCCACAGGATGCCTTTGTCAAAGCCAGTAGCCTGGTCATCTTAGATTCCAGTAGTTTCCCTTACCAGCGTGACACCAACAGCATTGGATCTCAGAGGAAGGGAGGGGTCCCAGAGCCTAGAAGTCAGCATTGGTGCACTGTGGTCAGGATCAACTTAAATTTATCCCTTCAGCACATTGTTAAAAAACTTGGCTGCATTGTCAACTCTGATCATATCTTGAAAAGGTCGAAATCCAGGAATAGTCTCTGCTTCAGCCTGTGTGGTGTTTGAAAGGGTTCTGTCACTATCCAGAGAAGTATTCCTTCCTTGCTGAATCCAACCTAGTCCCTTCTGGCATCTGTGGTTCCTCCTTCACATCATCCTGTTCATCAGGGACAGCCAGCTTCAGTGGATCTCAACAACACTCACTAGATAAGTTCTTTTTCAGCTTTAGAATTTTCCTGGTCTGTCCCGTCATGGAAGAACACTGAAAGCATTCATGTAAAAGGTGACATTTAGATTCCCCATTGGAGTCTCTCTCATAAGATACCATTGTCAGTGAAGGGAAGGGGTCCCCAAAATCCCCCCGGAAGACATCTCCTTTGGGAACATCCTGGAACTACTTTGGCAAAGAGGGAGATGATTCAGTAATGCCCCTTCCCAAGAGGAATCTGTATTTTTCTAGGCCTTTGCAGCTGGCCCATCTGCATCCTGGGTGGTCCTCTTGGTGGACGAGCTTATTGATCTAGTGAACCAGTGGGCATGGAAGGAGAGATGTGGTGGAGCCCATGACCCGCAAGCCCAACAAAATTTTAATTTCCCCATGGGACAAACTGCAGTGGAGCAAAGAGCCTGCAGTGAATGCCATCATGATGACGGTGGACATGAAGAAAGATCTGTTGGGAGAAAACTTTTTGTTCCCCTCAACACGGAGTCACAGACTTTGAGCAGATTCAGAAAGTGAGCTTATGCTTCAGTAATATTTGCCTTACTTGCACTGAACTGTCAGGCACATCTGACAAGATTTCAGAGGGATTTGATCATGGAAGTTTCCAAATCTCTCTCCAGAGACATTATTGTGGAGCCTCCGAGATAGTGGATTCTCAGTTGGTGACCATAGAGTCTGTTTTGAATATGACCATGCATCTCTTATCCAGCAAGGTGGAAGGCACAGCTAAAGCAGCAATCATCGTCATTGCTTTGCATCGACACATCTGGATGTTTGTCTGTAATTTTGCTGAGAACTTCAAGGCATCCTTTTTGAATGCCCTTTTTGATGAGTACAGTCTGTGCAGGCCCAAAAGTTAAAAAAAAATACTTAGTAGAACTAAACACTACAGCAGAACCTTGTCTGTCATCGGTATCTGCTTCTCCACCCATTGAAGGACCTTATCCCAGAACCAAAAGATTTAGTGCCAAAAGTCTCAGGATTTTGCACATGACTTTTCTGGAGACAGAAGCCCCCCCCCCCCCCCCCCCAGGGGCAGAGGGGAGAGACAGCAACAACAATGGATGTTGTCCTCTAGGTAGTGGTGGTCTACATACTCGAGGGTCCTAAGGCCCTTTCATCAACAAACCCTTACAGCTTTCCTAAAAGTTTGCCCAACTGTCACACACTGGAGGCAGCTGGGAGTACGTATCCCAGTATCCTCACACCTGGTTAGCCATCTCCTCCGATTCTTGTGTGCAGAAAGCTGCATTGATAGATTGTCAAACCCTTTATTTGCCCTCCTCAAGTACCGCAAAGAAAGCTTCCTGATATTACACCCCCAAAGAGGAAGGCTGCAGCTCTAGAAGTTACAAAGCTGCTAGACAACCGAGTCATCCAGGAGGTCACACCAGACCAGCAAGGGTCCACAGTTTACTCCTCAAGTTCTTTTTGGTCCCAAAGAAAAACGGGGACCTCAGGTCCGTTCTGAATCTCAGCCACCTAGACCAGTTTGTAAAACGGAGACAGTTCTGGATGGTCACAGTTCAGTCCATTTTAGCTCTTCTGTTTAATTTCTCCCAAGTATTTTGGCATTTCTAAGTCCGGGTACAATTAGAGTTCATGAAATAGTATATTTATTTATTTATTTTAACTTTTGTTTACCCAGAAGGTCTGACTGGGATAAAACCCTTTTTTTTCAGAAGAGACCCAGGGAGAAAAGATTCCATTTAACACTAGTGTTGACAGAAATATAAAATACAGTTGTATGATATCAGAATGAATACAAATTATAGGCAAGTGTACATACATGAGAGAGAGAAAAAATTACAGTAGCTCACATAAACATCATTTAGAAGTAGACCATACACATAGCTTGAATAGGTATATACAGTGTTGAACATTTATTGTAAACAGACACAGGTTTGTATATAGCAGGGAGAGAAAAGTAACTGTAGGCAGTATTAGTGTTTTTGAATTTCTAGAAATTAAAATAATGAAAAGAGGCAGATTAATTATGGCAGTATTAGAAAGGGAAAGGTGATTAATAATGAAATATAGTATATATAGTATGGTATGTAAGTAGTAGAGCAAATATAAAAATATTACATTTAAGATTGGCAAGTGAAGCGATTCAAAATGGTTAGGGCTTCTTGGACTGTTATAAGGAGTATGAGAAGTATTCGTTTTGCATAAATGAGAGAGAGTGATGAAACTATGACAGATGCTGGACAGTACGTTGGAGGAAGATCTAATTAGAGAGAAGAGATAGAGTCTTGTCAGTCTCTTCTTCTTGTTAGATCCTGTGATTGATATAATTTATGTAATCAGAGTTACTCCTTGTGGTTAAATGAGTGTATTTCTAGGATGATGGAGAAAAAGGGAGAGTGGAAAAATACGTATTTGGGGAAAAGTAACAAGTGTCCAAAAATGCATTCTGTCCGGGAGCTGAGCAGTAGCAGAGCCAATTTTTGCTGGATATTGTTTTAGTAGCAGCTTGAAGGGTATCTGTCTTACCTGTCTGATGTATTTACAGCAGGATACAGTTCAAGTTTTTAGTGACTTAGTGTGAGTATTAGAGAAACCCTAGCTGAGTTGCTGGTTTTGGACTTGGAGAGGAGTGATTTGTTACTTGACCATCATCGTATTCTTCTTTCGGCTGTTCCTGTTAGGGGTTGCCACAGCAGATCACCTGTTTCTATTTCTTCCTGTCCTCTGCATCTTGCTGTTTCACACCAACCACCTGCATGTCCTCTCTCACCACATCCATAAACTTTATCTTAGGCCTTCCTCGTTTCCTGTTACCTGGTAGCTTCATCCTTAGCATCTTTTTCCCAATATACTCAGCATCCCTCCTCAGCACATGACCAAACCAATGTAATCGTGCCTCTCTGGCTTTGTCTCCAAACCTTCCAACCTGGGCTGACCCTCTAATATACTTATTCCTAATCCTGTCCACCTTCGTCACACCCAGTGCAAATCTTAACATCTTTAATTCTGCCACATCCAGCTCAAACTCCTGCCTTTTTGTCAATGCCACTGTCTCCAACCCAAATAACATAGCTGGTCTCACTACCCTCTTGTAGACCTTCCTTTCACTCTTACAGATACTCGTCTGTCACAAATCACTCCTGACACTCTTTTCCACCCACTCCATCCTGCCTGTACTCTCTTCTTCACCTCTCTTCCACACTCACCGTTACTCTGAACTATTGACCCCAAGTATTTAAACTCATCCACCTTCTCCACCTGTACTCCTTGCGCCACCTCTACTCCTTGCATCCATAAACTCATCCACCTTCACCACCTCTACTCCTTGCATCCTCACCATTCCTCTATCTTCCCTCTCATTCACACACATATATTCTGTCTTAGTCCTGCTGACCTTCATTCCTCTTCTCTCTAGAGCATATCTCCATCTCTCCAGGGTCGTCTCCACCTGTTCCCTACTCCCACTACAGATCACAATGTCATTTGCAAATATCATAGTCCATGGAGACTCCTCTCTGATCTAGTCTGTCAACCTGTCCATCACCATTGCAAATAAGAAAGGGCTCAGAGCTGATCCTTGATGTAACCCAACCTCCACCTTAAACGCATCCATCACTCCCACCGCAGACCTCACCGCTGTCACACTACCCTCGTACATATCCTGTACCACTCTTACATACTTCTCTGACACTCCTGACTTTCTCATACAATACCACAACTCCTCTCTAGGCACCCTGTCATATGCTTTCTCTAAGTCTACAAAAACACAATGCAACTCCTTCTGATATTTTCTGTACTTCTCCATCAACACTCTCAGAGCAAACATCGCATCTGTAGTTACTCGACCATAGTAATCTAAATTAAGTTGTGGACTGTCTTGAGTTGCGAGTATGTAAGGCAGTGGGAAGTTCTAGCCAGTATAAATTTCTAAGGGCAATGCAGTAGTGTTTTTAGTGGGGTATTTGCTGTAAATCTGTCTATTTTAAAGGGTGGCCTTGAGATTTATAAAGACAGAGGGATGCATATAGAAGGAATGTTAGTAGATTGGCAGTCCCTGATTAGGTATCGGTGGTATTTAAGATGTTCTTCGTGTTTCCTTGTTGCAGTCATTACATTTGGGGTAATCTGCTGGCAGGTTGCCCTCAGTCGGCCTGATTAACAAAGTCTTGGGTCCTGCGTCAGTTGCTGTCCCTTCATACATGATGTCAGGTCATCAGGGGTATAAAACATGCAGCCAACGCCATTACATCAGTCTTTCTTGCTGCGCGGTGCCCAAAGCAGAAACAGTTCGCAAGTGCCGGTCGGCCGACTCCTGAAATTTTCGTTTTCGAGTTTCAGAACCGAAGTCTTCAACTAAAAGCTAAGTACCCCGTTGGGGAAACTTTTTCTTGCTCCTTACCGATGTCAGTAAAAGTTAATAATTGCATTAGGTGTGGGAAGCAAATACCTCATAAGGATTTTCATTTGTACTGTATTCCTTGCATAGGCCCTGACCACAACGTGCATTGCTGTCCGTTTTGTGCTAAATTTAATCAACGCACGATTAAACGGTATATTTTGGCTCAAGATTTAATTATCCAGAAATGTTATCGGTTAGCAATCCAACTACCGGAATACCTAAAATATGCAAAGAAAAAGACAGAGACAGACCGTCGAGGTCCAAAACTGATGACAGCGCTTCTCCTAAGCCACTCGCCAGTTCGCCAGTACTCAGTGAGGTGCTTTCGCAGCCCGTGATACCCGCTACTTCTGATTTGCAGGCTTCTACTGAGACCCATTTGGAGTCTGGTATGCTGCGAGATGCTTCAATTATGGAACCCGCAGATGTCTGTACCTTAGATGGGCCCGGAGCCACTGTGCAGGCACCAGCTTCTGAGTGTGTTTTCAAGCCTACAGATTTGTATATTAGACTAACGCCATCTACAAAACTAAGGCCTAAATCAATGTCTAAAAAATTGATGCCGGGACCACATGTGCAGGCACCTATGCCTAAAAAACAAATGGTCAAAATGGCTGAAAATTTAATTACTCTGATCAGGGGTAGCCAACCCCCTCCTTCTAATAGGCCTAGGCAAGTCATTGATTATGAATCTTCTGAACAGGATTCTATTTCGTCTGACTCTTCTAATGAACAGGATTTGTCTATTTCTACTTATGAGGACTCTGATGCAGAAGATTCCATTCCTTCTGCTTCTCCCCCTGAGGATTTTTCTTTTGGGGAAACTTTGCATACCTTAAGGGAACATTTCAACTGGGAAAGTCAGGATTTCTCTGAATCTGAAAAGAGACTAAGGGAATTTCTTCTTCTTCCTCAGCATAGGCCTTTGGCTGTACCTCCTGTTCTAGACATTGTGATGATGTTTTTTCAGAATCTAGTATGACTCCTGATTCTCTGCCTCCGGGTTTTGATTCCTTGGAGGCCTCTTGCAGGGCTGCTCTAACTGGATCTGTGCTAAGAAGGCATGCTTGGCTCAGAGCAAACTCTGCCTGACCATGTTAAAGCAAAATTGTTGGATGCTGCTTTACAACAGGACCGTCTCTTTGGTAATAAGGTTGAAGAAGTGTTAAAAAAATATGGAAGATAAAGCTAAATCTATGCAAATTGTGAAAGATTTCTTACAAGTGCAACCTCCAAGATTTAGTAGGCACTGGCCTACTAAGAACTGTTCCTTTCCAGTCCCCTCAAGAGCCGCTCAAGTCAAATCAAAACATTCCAAAGGCTCCAGGTTTCAGTCACAAGGAACTTTTAGTACAAAACAACCAAATCTGGAAACAACCAGGCGCCTCCCTATGGTAAACAGTCTCAATGACTTCCCTCTACAATCACCAAGCACTTACCTTTTAGCCGCCCCTTTGGGGGGAAAACTGGCAACTTATTACCCAGGACAAATGGGTTTTAAATATAGTATCCCAGGGATACAGATTTAATTTCCACACATTGCCAATCCCAAGCGGATGGCCGGATCTGCCCCCAAATCAGTGGGCAGAGGCCCAGAAACAAGTTCTGTCTCTCATAAACATTGGGGCTATTCAACCAGTACCAGAAGAGGAAAAGGGACAAGGTTTCTATTCAAGACTTTTCCTGGTACCCAGAAAAGACAAATCATGGCGTCCAATTCTGGACTTATCCACTCTAAACACATTTCTGGACATTCCAAAATTCAAAAGATGCTAACTCTTCAACAGTTACTACCTGTGCTAGGCAAAGATGCCTGGTTGGTAACTCTAGACTTGAAAGAGGCTTACCTGCATATCCCAATCAGTGAATCTTGCAGAAGATACCTCCGGTTCAAAGCAGGCTACTTGCATTACCAGTTCTCTGCACTGCCCTTTGGCTTATTTACTACGCCCAGGGTCTTCACAAAGTGCCTGGCTCCAGTAATTGCATTTTGCAGGCAAATAAATATTCAGATATATCCATACCTGGACGATTGTCTAATTCAGACAGAAAACAAGGACATTTATCTAAAGCTTCTGGCGTTTGCAAAAAGGGTTCTAACTTGTCTAGGGTACACCATAAACGAAAAGAAGTCACAACTGGTACCCTCTCAAAAAATTACATTCCTGGGTGCAAGCTTGAATACAACTGCCCCAGATGACTTGCCTTACACCATTAAAGCAAATTCAGTTGGTGACTTACTTCAAACAGGTGGCCACAAAAACCCTACTATCTGCAAGACAAATTTTGCAAGTCTTGGGGTTCATGGCCTCGCGCATTCTTCTAATTCCATATGCAAGACTGCATATGAGGAAACTTCAGTGGTACTTAAGTTTATGGAGTCAACATTGTCACAGCCTGGAAACAATGATTCCTCTCATACCTTGCCTGCAGCTAGAGTTCCTATGGCGGGCAGAGGCCTGCCACCAAAACAAGGGACTGCCATTCACTCCACCCCCTGCCGCCCAAACCCTAACTACAAACGCATCAGACTATGCTTGGGGGGCACATCTGGCAGGAAAGTGCATTCAAGGCAAATGGAGCCCAAATCAAATGCACCTACATATCAATCAGAAAGAGATGCTAGCTGTACAGAATGCACTGACAGCCTTCAAGGACTACCTTCATCCAGGACAACTAATGATAAAGACAGACAACACCACAGTAATGTGGTACATAAGCAGGGGCGTACACATTCCTACCCCCTTTGCAGACTAGCCATGGCATTGTGGAACACGGCCTTGACCTACCAAATACAAGTACAAGCTCAATTCCTGCCAGGAAAGCTAAATACTCTGGCAGATGAGCTAAGCAGAAATCTTATGGGCCCACACAAATGGAAACTGGAACCACAAGTTTTCAACATGTTGACACACAAATGGGGGAGCCCAGACATTGATCTTTTTGCCTCACCCCAGAACTATCAGTTGGACAAATTCTGCACAAGAATTCATCACAAAAAAGCTTGGAAAGTGGATGCTCTATCATTCAGCTGGAAAAACCAATCAGTCTGTGCTTTTCCCCCTCTGCCTCTGCTCTCCAAAGTTCTACTAAAATTCAGACAGGACAAACCAAAAATGATTGATTGCTCCAGACTGACCTCGCCAACACTGGTACACCCACTCCTGCGCAATGTGTCACACCTTCCTCTGTGGCACCTGCCTCGGACACCTTAACTATTGTCTCAGCAGAACTACCAAATTCTGCACACTCAGCTCCAAACTTTGAATCTTGCAGCGTGGCTAATCAACTAATTTCACCCTTGACATCCCTCAGCAAACCTGTGATGGATGTCATTTTGGAGGCTAGAAGGCCTAGTACTAGAAAATCTTATGCTGACAAATGGAAAAGATTTTGTGCCTGGAACCAATCACAAGGAATAAGCACAGTAATACCCAATATTCCTCAGACTGTGCAATACTTAACTGAGATGCTTCACAAGGGCCTATCTTTTTCTTCCATAAAAATCCATACCTCTGCCATTTCAGCTCATTACAACACAGACCCTCCCCTCTTCTCTCATCCTATGCTAAAGCAGTATCTCAGAGAGGCCAAAAATGTAAGATCTCCCAGGAGAGCACCAACTCTTGCATGGGACCTCAATTTTGTTTTGGAAAAACTCACTCTCCCTCCTTTTGAACCAGCTGCTACTACAGACCTAAAATTTCTCTCCTGGAAAACGTCTTTCCTTTTAGCAGTCACTTCAGTTAGAAGGATTTCAGAATTACAAACTCTTATGGCAGTGGAGCCTTTCATTATTTTTCATCCGGACAGGGTGGCTCTCAGGACCAATCCATTTTTCTTGCCTAAGGTGGTATCCAGTGTGGCTCTCAATCAGACCATTCATCTGCCAACTTTATTCCCCAACCCACAGAACAAGGGTGAATGGATTCTGCATTCATTGGATGTACACAGACAACTTGGATTCTACTTAAACAGGACGAAACTCTAAGAAAATATGAACAACTATTGGTGGCATTTGCTGCAGGGGCAGAGGGAAAGGCTATTTCAAAGCAGACTATTTCCAAATGGATAAGCCATTGTATTCGTTTCTGTATATGCACCATGGTAAACCTATCCCCAAGGGGATCAGATCTCATTCCACCAGGGCTGCATCTACTTCTGCAGCCTTTCTCAGAGGGGTTCCTACCAGAGAGATTCTAGAAGCTGCTACCTGGAGCTCAGTTCATACATTCACCAAACATTACCATTTACCTCTCTTCCCTAAATCCAGAGCTGGCTTTGCCACTGCTGTCCTGCAGGGCCTTAGAGCTGGTCCTAATGCTGTATAAATCCATCCTCCCTACCATAGCTTTGGGATTCTACCCAAATATAATGACTGCAACAGTGAAACACAAAGAACATAGTATAGTTGTGTACACTTACCATAAATGTAGATGTTCGACTGTATTCACTGTTGCAGTCCTGGTTACCCACCCTCTAGCCGCCTGTTTTTCTCCTACTATACCTCTCCTTTCTTTTACTATGCTTAAAAGGCTTTTTGGTGTTTTGCTTTTGTTTGGAGGTATATTTTTTGTGTTGTAAATTTTATATATATATATATATATATATATATATATATATATATATATATATATATATTACTCCCCATTTGGGGGACACCTGACATCTGGGGCAAGAATAACTGATGTAATGGCGTCTGCTGCATGTTTTATACCCCTAACGTCTTGGATGAAGGGACAGCAACTGATGCAGGATTCAAGACTTTGTTAATCAGGCCAACTGAGGGCAACCTGTCAGCAGATTACCCCAAATGCAATGACTGCAACAGTGAATACACTCGAACATCTACATTTATGGTAAGTGTACACAACTGTACTTTTGTTGTTGTCAAGTAAGACTCCTGAGTAGCTTTGTTTGTGGTATGCATTCAATTTTTCTGTTGGATGACAGGATGTGGAATTTGTGTTTTTGTTCTGAGAGACTGTTAGGGGTAAAGAGCATTACTTTATCTTTTTTGTGGAGTCGAGGAGTAGGTTTGCATTGGTGAGCTAGGATTCGGTGTATAGGCAAGCCTGTTGAGTAATGTCTTGTAGAGCATGTAGTGATTGTGCAGAGCAGTTGAGTGTTGCATCAGCTGCATATTAAATAAGGGTTGCTTGTTGAGAAGCAGTATGGAGTTAGTTGAAAATATGTTAAAAAGAAGGGGCTCAAGTATTGAATTTTGGGGAACCCCAATTGTAACTGTCAGGAATGTTGAGAAGTCTTGCTTCCACTTTACTGCTTGTTGCCTGTTTGACGGCTAACTGTGGTACCAGGTTAGAAGTTATTTGTTTAGACCGAGAGATGGTAGTTCATTTAATAGCTTTTGATGTGATACCATGTCACAGACTTTTGAAAGGTTGAGAAAAATAGATGAGACTAGGTCTCCATTGTTTGTGTGTTGATTGACGGTGTTGGTAAAGCTGAAGAGGGCAGTTATGGTGCTGTGATTTGGCCAAAATCCATGTTGTGTGGGAGAAAGTAAGCTGTGGTCATTTAGGAATTTGATTATTTGGGATTGTACACATTTGTACAATTTTGTTTAGGGGTGACAGGATTGCTATAGGTCAGCAATTAGTTGGGTCTATTAAGTTGTCGCCATTTTTATGTAGGGGAATTATGAATGATTTTTTCCAGATTTTTGGGGCATCATTTTCACGTATGGGTCTGTTAATTAGGATGGAGACGGAATGCTATGGATGTGGCTGCACATTTTAGGTATTCATTTTGTAGGTTGTCAGCTGTCAGAATTATTGGCTTTAATTTTAGTTTATATTTTTTTTATTGCTTCATTAAATAGAGGTGTGGACATGAATTGCTCTACAGTATTAGGGGTTTCTGGGACGGTGGCTGGTTAGATGGAGTTTTGTTTAGTGATTGTTAGAATTGTGTTAATGAAGTGGTGGTTAAACTGAGTTGGAATATTGCCTGAGCTCTTATTGGTTGTTAGAGAGGAAGTGGAGGTTTGCCCTGGGTGTAATAGTTTTATCTGATGTCTTCTGCAATCCCCCTCACGATAAGGTCTCAGATCCGGCTCTGCCATCTTCTCCAGACTTGCATCCGACTCTCGAGATCCTCCTCCTTACACATAATGCACTATACCCACCCAAGCACCTCAGATCTTGTTCGCCTCTTCAGCGTCTAGAGGCAGATCTCTGGGCTCTCGAGCTGTCGTCGTTTTTCACTGTTTTTTACAAGTTAGTGATTACTGTTTTTCTATAAGTATCCTCCCTCACCCTTAGATGTTCTTAGTGTTTCACTGTTGCAGTCATTACATTTGGGTAATCCTGCTGGCAGGTTGCCCTCAGCCGACCTGAATTCCAAAGTCTTGGGTCCTGCGTCGGCTGCTGTTGCCCCTTCCCTGACGTCAGGTAGTCAGGGGTATAAAACAAGTAGCCAACGCAATTTTCTTCAGTCTTTCTTGCCGCGCGGTGCCCGAAGCAGAAGCAGTTCGCAAGTGCCGGTCGGCCAACTCCTGAGATTTTCGTGTTTGAGTTTCAGATCCGAAGTCTTCTATAAAGCTAAGTACCCCGTTGGGGAAACTTTTTTCTTGCTCCAGACCGATGTCAGAAAAAGTTAATAATTGTATTTCTTGTGGTAAGCAAATACCTCATAAGGATTTTCATTCTTACTGTATTCCTTGCCTAGGCCCTGATCACGTTACTGGTTGTCGGTTTTGTGGTAGATTTAACCAACGCACTATTAAGCGTCGGTATGATTTTGCTTTAAACTTTTTTGGACGCCAGTTTAATTATCCTGAAATGTCGTCAGATAGCCATCTGACTACCGGAGTTTACAAAAAATGCAAAGAAAAGGATAGAGAAAAACAACCGAGGCCCAAAACCAACAACGAAGCTTCTCCTACGCCAGTCGCCGGATCTCAGTGAGGCACTTTCACAGCCCCTGATGCCTGCTACTGTAGAGTCGCAGGCCACTACCGACTCCCATTTGGAGTCGGCCATGCCGCTGGATACTCAAGGTATTGGAGCCTCGGACGCTAATCCCTCAGATGGGTCCGGAGCTGCTGAGCAGGTACCGGCTTCTGAGGGTGTATTCAGACCTAAACATCTTTACATTAAAACAACTTCAGTTTCAAAGACAAAGACTAAAGCACCTTCTAAAGCATGGGAAGAAACTCAAGAGCCACGTGGACAGGCCTCTATCCCCAAAAAACAGATGCTCAAAATGGCCGAAGACTTGATTACCTTGATCAGGGATTCCCATCCCCCTCCTTATAAGAGGCCTAGGCAAGACACTGACTATGAATCTTCAGATCATGTTTCTATTTCTTCTAATTCCTCTTCTGATCAGGGATAATTCTCTTCCCCCCATGAGGATTCTGATGCTGAAGAATCTATACCATCAGCATCTCCTCCAGAGGACTATTCCTTTGGGGAAACCTTGCATACCATGAGGGAGCATTTCCACTGGGAGAGCCAAGATTTTTCAGAATCTAAAAAGAGGCTCAGGGATTTTCTCTTACTACCTCAGCACAGGCCTCTAGCCATTCCACCTGTGTTAGACATTGTAGATGATGTGTTTTCGGAGTGTAGTCTGACCCCTGACTCCTTACCCCCAGGCCCAGTTAAGCCTGACAAATATTACAGGGTTCCTGACTCGCACAAATTTATTTTTAAAAACCCTGCTGCTGATCCAGAAACCATTTCACAGGGTCCAAAGGGAGTTACGGCTTCCATGGCAAAAAACCCAACCCCCTTTGACAGAGATTCAAGGGCACTGGACAGATGGGGAAAAAGGTTTACACATCTGCAACTTTGGCTGTAAGGGCCTTAAACTGTCAATTTCATATGCTTAAGTGTCAGCAGCATGTCATGGAGTTGCTTAAACAGAAAATGTTGTTAAATTCTGAATGTGCAGAAAACAAGGAAATGCAGGATTTATTGTATGCAGCAGAACAAGTTGGAAAACATACTTTGCAATGTGGTTTTGATTCTTTGGAGGCCTCCTGCAGGGCCGCAGCTACAGGTTCTGTAATTAGGAGGCATGCTTGGTTAAAGGAACAAAATCTGCCAGATCATGTTAAAGTTAAATTACTAGATGCACCTTTGCAGCATGATACTTTGGTGTTAAGGCGGAAGAGGTGTTAAAGAAAATGGAGGACAAAGCTAAATCTATGCAAACTGTCAAAGATTTTTTACAAGTACAGCCACCTAGGTTTAGTAGACACTGGCCTACAAAAAATAGGTCCTTTCCTGTGTCAGACAGACCTCAAAGGGGCAGACCCAGATCCCCTGGGGCAGATCCCAGGCACAAGGTTCTTACAGGCCCAAACAATGGGGTGCTTCTACCTCTAAAACTGGAGAAGACAGATCACAAACATACAGAAAGCAGTCTCAATGACTACCCCCTACCTGCACCAAGCACCTATCTTCTGGCAGCACCCTTAGGGGGAAAATTAGCACTTTTTGCTCAAAATTGGCACATCATAACCCAGGACAAGTGGGCTCTAAACATAGTGTCACAAGGCTACATGTTCCATTTCCATACTCTGCCAAAGGCAAACGGCTGGCCAGATCTGCCAAAAAATCAATGGGCAGAGGCACAAAAACAAGTCTCATCCCTCATGGACATGGGGGCCATTCAACAAGTACCAGAGCAAGAGCAGGGACAAGGTTTTTTACTCAAGACTGTTCTTGGTACCCAGAAAGGACAAGACCCGGAGGCCGATACTGGACCTATCTACTCTGAACACTTTCCTGGATATTCCAAAATTCAAAATGTTGACTTTGCAGCAGCTTCTGCCAATGCTGGGCAAAAATGCTTGGCTTGTGACTTTATACCTAAAAGAGGCATACCTGCATGTTCCAGTCAGACAACCATGCAGAAGATTCATGGCAGGTTCAATGCATTACCAATTCTGTGCACTGCCCTTTGGCTTATCTACTGTGCCCAGGGTCTTTACAAAGTGCCTGGCATCAGTAATTGCATTCTGCAGACAAAGAGGAATACAAATATATCCTTACTTGGATGACTGTCTCATTCAAGCAGAGAACAAGGACATTCTTCTTCAACATCTGGCGTTCGTGAAAAGGCTTCTAACATGCCTAGGGTACACAGTCAACAAAAAGAAATCAAAACTTGTACTCACAAGAGATTACATTCCTGGGTGCAAGCTTGAATACAACTGCCCAGATGGCTTATCTCACGCCAGACAAAGGCAACTAACTACCTCTTTCAAAATGTTGGCAACAAAGACCGAGTTATCTGCAAGAATAATTCTGCAAGCTTTGGGCTTCATGGCATCCTGCATCCTACTAATTCCATATGTAAGACTGCATATGAGGAAACTTCAATGGTACCTAAAAAGTGTTTGGACTGAAAATTGCCACAGCCTGGAACTCATTCCCTGCCTGCAACAGGAGTTTCGATGGTGGGCAAAGGCTTGTCACCAGAAAAAGGGACAGCCATTCACATTACCTCCAGCCAGGCATACACTAACAAGAGATGCATCAGACTATGCCTGGGGAGCCCACATGGCAGGAAGATGCATTCAGGGCGCATGGACCTCAAACCAAATGCATCTACATATCAATCAAAAAGAGATGTTAGTGGTTCAAAATGCCCTGACAGACTTCAAGGACCTACTTCATCCGGAACAACTACTGATAAAGACAGACAACACCACTGTCATGTGGTATATAAACAAGCGGGGGGCACACATTCTTACCCCCTTTGCAGACTAGCCATGACCTTGTGGGACACAGCTTTGACTTACCAAGTACATCTGCAGGCACAATTCCTGCCAGGAAAGGAAAATACTCTGGCAGACGAACTAAGCAGAAACCTCATGGATCCCCACAAGTGGAAGCTGGATCCACAACTCTTCAGCATGATAACAAGGAAATGGGGCTGCTTGGAAATAGATCTATTTGCCTCCCCTCTCAATTACCAACTAAAAAGGTTCTGCACAAGGACTTATCACAGACAAGCATGGAAAGTGGACGCCCTATCTTTCAGCTGGAAAAAACTATCAGTGTATGCCTTTCCTCCACTGCCTCTCCTCCCCAAGGTGATCCTAAAGGTCAGACAGGGGAAGCCAAAGATGATACTGATTGCCCCAGACTGGCCATGCCAGCACTGGTATCCAATACTAAGTAACTTATCTCTATACCCAGCTTGGGCCTTACCTCAAAT
Organism: Protopterus annectens; assembly: GCF_019279795.1. NCBI lineage: Eukaryota > Metazoa > Chordata > Ceratodontiformes > Protopteridae > Protopterus > Protopterus annectens. Next base: position 539,289,795 of record NC_056740.1, read on the forward strand.
ACCTTGACTACTGTCCCAGCAAAACAATGAGATCATGCACAGCCAACTCAGGAAATTAAACTTGGCAGCATGGCAGATAATGTAGTCATACAAAAAACACCTCTCAGCAAAGCTGTGATGGATGTCATTCTGGAAGCCAGAAGGCCTAGTACTAGAAAGTCTTATGCTGGAAAATGGGAGAGATTCTGTGCCTGGAACCAGGCACCAAGGAACTGATACAGCGGTACCAAATATTCCACAGATTTTGCAATACTTAACTGAGATGCTGGACAAAGGCCTATCTTTCTCATCAATTAAAATTCATGCCTCTGCCATTTCGGCTCATTACAATACAGAGCCACCACTTTTCTCTCATCCTTTATTAAGGCAGTACCTCAGAGGAGCCAAAATGTAATGCCCCCAAGGAGACCACCAATACCTGCATGGGACCTCAACTATGTCTTGGAAAAGCTCAGCCTACCTCCTTTTGAGCCAGCGGCTACTGCTGACATGAAGTTTTTTATCTTGGAAAACAGCACTGCTCTTAGCAATTACTTCTGCAAGGTGAGTTTCAGAGCTACAGGTGCTTATGGCTGTGGAACCTTTCATCATTTTTCATCCAGACAGGGTCTCCCTGAGGACAAACCCAACATTTATGCCTAAAGTAGTGTCCAGTGTGGCGCTTAACCAGGCCATCCATCTGCCTACTTTTTACCCAAGTCCACAGTACAAGGGGGAGAGAATTCTGCATTCTTTGGACAAACACAGACAGCTTAGATTCTACTTGGACAGAACCAAAGCTTTCAGGAAGACAGAGCAATTACTAGTGGCATATGCTGCAGGATCACAAGGAAAGCCTATCTCAAAGCAGACTATTTCTAAGTGGTTAGGACACTGCATTCGTTTCTGCTACTTACACCATGGCAAAGCCAGTGCCTAAGGGATTTAGGCCTCATTCCACCAGAGCTGCAGCCACCTCAGCAGCCTTTCTCAGGGGAGTTCCAACCAGAGACATTTTAGAGGTGGCCACTTGGAGTGCAGTGCACACCTTTACAAAGCATTGTCATCTGCCACTCTACTCTAAATCCAGGGCAGGCTTTGCCACTGCAGTTCTGCAGGGCCTCATAGCTGCTCCTACTGCTGTCTAGTTCCAGCCTCCCAACCATAGCTTTGGGAGTCTACCCAAATGTAATGACTGCAACAATGAAACACGAAGAACATAGTACAGTTGTGTATACTTACCATAAATGTGGATGTTCGAGTGTATTCACTGTTGCAGTCCAGGTTACCCACCTGCCTTCCCCATTTTTTCTTTTGGATCTTATCTTTCCTTCTCTGATTTATACTACCTATGTGGTGTATTTGCTTATAGATGAAGGTAAAATTGATATTTGTGTATTTATATAAAGTTTGGCTACCCTTTTTGGGGGCACCTGACATCTGGGGCAAGACAAACTGAAGAAAATGGTGTCGGCTACTTCTTTTATACCCCTGACTACCTGACGTCAGGGAAGGGGTGACAGCAGCCGACGCAGGATCCAAGACTTCGGAATTCAGGCCGGCTGAGGGCAAACTGCCAGCAGGATTACCCAAATGTAATGACTGCAACAGTGAATACACTCGAACATCTACATTTATGGTAAGTGTACACAACTGTACTTTCCTTCTTGTCGCATGTGTGCTCGTGAGATACTTTCTTCTATTTTAGATTAGAAAATTTAAAAGTTTAACGTTTAAAGTTTAAAAGTTAAAGTCTAAAAGTTCAAACTTTCTGTTAGCTCTTAGCCTTCTTCTAAAGTGACTGTTGGTTTCTGGCAGGCTTTGCTTCAGTTATCATATCTGACAAACCCTCCCCAGGGTTCAAGCATTGCACTTCTTGTGGGTGTACAATCCCTAATCAGGGTGCCCACTAGGAGTGTGTGCATTGTTTAGGTGCAGATCACCTGAAAGTTGATTTTGTAATTTGTGCTTCTTTCACTCTGCCAACTCTTGTGGACAGGCAGAATAAATTGATCTTAAGGAGTCTTCTTCCATCTCTGCGAGCTTTCGTGAACATTCTTAAGGGGTCTTCTTCCATCTTCAGCTCCTGAGGCTTAGACCCCTTCCTTGCCTTCAGCTGCTGCTGCTTTCTCTGCTAAAGAGGCAAAAGAGAGGTCTCTCCCTGCTTTTCCGAAACATCCTCTGGAACCGAAGGCCACGAATAAGAAGACTTTTGATCCAGTCTCTTTGGATCCAAAGAAAGTGCCCGGCTTGTTGGATCCATCAGCATCCTCAGATCCAGGTGAAATTATAACTTTGTCACCTGTTTAGTCTTCGGCTCAGGTGTCAGATCCATTGGCTCTGGATCCGAGAGCTCAGAGGAAGTCTCCTACCCACTCAGTCAAGTCCAAGCACTCTTGACCCCCCTTTATCGGCTTTTTCCAGATCCTAGACGTTGGTCTGGGGCAGACATGAACAAGGATGTTGAGGAGATTCCTGAAGGCCCAGATCCAGATGGGGGGGTAGTCTTGGCTCTGTCCCCTGTTGGATCCGTGAGCCACTCGAGCCATACCATCAGGACTCCTTCTCCAATCCGACCCTTTGCTTCAGAGTTACAGGTTTCAGGACTCCCGTGTGTGTCGGGGTTTGGTGCAAGGGAAGCTTCCTGTACGCTGTTAATACCTTTGATCAGCCTTGTTCCTATTCCCCTTGGAGCAGAGCAGATCTCTTAAGTCAAGGTGTCGGTCCTGGATCTGGTGATGTGGGATTTGGCTCCATCTTTGTCAGAGCCATCTTTTCACTTATGTGCCTCAGCCCTTGACATTTAAGATCTGATTCCCTTCTGGATAACATGGATCCAGTGCAAGTCCTAGCAGCTTTTCCCTTGTGGCATCGGCCTCTAGGGAGATGGAGAGGGCCTCTCCCAGTCCATCAGCTTTTCAGGTAGTGGAGAGGGTTTTCTCCCAAGTTGGAGAGCCGTCACCTCATGTTCTGCAATCCACCCCCATTGGGTCAGGGCCTTAAGCCCATTCGTCCTGCCTGAGTCAACCTGTTCCGAGAGACCTCCAGGACTTCCCTGCCCAGGGAGGGATCCCCTTCTTCCTATACTTCCCCAGAGTGTCCCACTGAGGAAGTCCCCTGGAAGATGATGTGCAAAAGGAGGCACATTGACTTCCCAATGAAGTCATTAACCGAAGACACTGACTTTGATGAGGGGGAAGAATCCCCTTCGATTCCCACCTGAGACGTCTACTTCAGAAACATTCTGGAAATCTTGATGCAGAGAGGTGGGTGGTTTGTCCAACCTCCTCTTTCTGAGAGGAGGAGGGTTTAATGGTAGGCGTCGCTCTAGAGGCAGAGGGGGTCTGAAAACTAGGGCTTCAGAGTCATGTTTTCTGACAAGCTCTATCTGCGCTTCGGAAGCTCTGCCCAACTGTCCATCTCTAGAGGCAGTCAGGGGTTGACTCGCTTTGCACTTTAGCCTGGACCTAATTGACTTAAATCCCTAGTTACTAAGTATAGTATCCAGAGGCTGTTACATTCCATTTTTCCTTCCCCTCCACACATCAGCAAGAAACTCCCCATGTGCCACCCAGTCAGAGGGAGCAGACAGCACAAGAGATTCTAAAACTGCTGCGAAAGAGTCATCCAAGAAGTCCCGACCAAACAAAAAGGATTTGGAATCTACTACCACTTCTTTTTGGTGCCGAAAAAGACAGGGGACCCAAGGTCCATTCTGGATCTAAGCGAGTTGAATTGTTATATAAAATCATTGAGGTTCCGAATGGTTACAGTCCAGTCCATTCTGCCACTGTTGCACAAGGACGATTGGATGTGCTCAATAGATCTCAAGGACGCATACTATCATATCAAAATAGACAGGTGCTGCAGGAGATATCTGCGCTTTCAGCTGGGAACCAGTCATTTTCAGTTCAGGATGCTGCCCTTTGGACTCCCCCCCCCCCCCCCCCCCACGTGTTCACAAAATGCATGGTGTAGTAGCAGCTCACAAGACTCAAAGGATTCCAGGTGTTTCCATACTTAGATGATTGACTCCTTACTGCCCCCACAAGGTATCAGCTTATCCACGCCAGAGATTACTTAATCCAACTTTGACACTGTGCATCACTATAAACGTAGACAAGTCCTCTTTGACTCCTGTGCAGAAACTAGAATTCATAGGGATGAAGCTGAACATGAGGGATGAAATAGCTTCTCTCCCCTTGCATCAGGTAACCAACACTGAGGAATCAAGTCCAGGAATTGTTCTCACCAGTAACCCCCTGCATGGATAGTCTTGCAAGCCCTAGGACCCATGTCAACAGCAGTTCTGTTGCTCCCTCTAGCAAGGTTCTTCGTGGACATTGGCAGCACAATGGTCCATTCTCAAACAGCCACTATCTTTTCCCATCAGACTGACACTAGGTTGCAAATGTCACCTCAGCTGGTGGAGTCAGTCAGACAAGTTCTTTCTAGGCAAACCTTTCTTAACCCCCTTCCAGTAGCCCCGGTGACCACGGATGCCTCCCAGTTTGAGTGGGGGGGGGCATTACAATGGGAAGATGGTCCAAGGTATGTGGTCCCCATCAAGACCAGGTTGCATAACAGTGTCCTAGAGGTGAGAGCAGTTCTCCTAACGTTGCAAGCCTTTCAGGACACTCTCCCCTTGGAGAGTACTGCAGTTCACACTGACAACATGTCAACAAGCAGGAAGGAACCCATTCATATCCCTTTTGCAGGGATGCAACGAGTGTGTGAAAATGGGCAATCTCTTCAGACTGCCTTGTGGTTTTAGTACGCGTTCTGGGGAAAGCCAGCGACTTGGCAGACAGACTCAGCAGATCAATCCTGATTCCGCACCAGTGGTCCTTCAGTCAGGTCAGTGGCAGACATTATCTTAAGTCTCTGGGGTCAGCCTTGCTGTGACCTGTTTGCTTCTCCCGTCAGTAACAAATGCAACAATTTCTTCACTCTGATCCCCTCTCTGGGGGAATCCCCAAGGAACGCTGTGGTGCACGATTGGCCCCTGCGTCTCATTTATGCTTATCCCCCTCTTCCACAGGCTGAAGAGCTCAGTCATCCTCATTGCCACCTTCTGGCCTCGACAGGTATGGATCCCTTTCCTTTGATGTCTTCTGAAATATCCTCTGTGGATACTGGAGCCCAGACAGGATCTCCTCTCTCACCCGTCAGGAATACGCCACCCAAATCTTCATACCCTCAGATTGACCACTGGGTTTCTCCACTTCCAACCCTAGCAAGACAGTCCAGGTTTGCTTCTCCAGTCTGTAACATAATTCTAGCATCACAAAAGGCTTGCAAATGGAAACTGTTCACCTTTTGGGCTACAAGTAGGAATACTCTGTTTAAGGAAGGTGCTAGATTCTCTACCATCAAACTTCAGTTAGCTGCAATTTCTAATTTCCACACTGATTCTCAGTCCCCATTCCCTGTCCACTTTCAGAATATGCAAATCCTTTATGAAAGGCATTTTCTTGTTGAAGCCTCCTATCAAGGACCCTCTGTCCACCTTGGGACCTCACTGTCATACTACAGGGTATAACTGAAGGACCCTTCGAGACCCTTCGAACCAGCTGCCAATTAAGACATGAAATTTTTGTCATGGAAGACTATCTTTTTGGTAGCCATTACTTCAGTGAGGAGAATTTCTGAACTACAGGCCTTCTCTTCCAAACCTCCTGATGTAATTTTGCATAAGGACAGGATTTCTCTATGCAGCAATCCTTCCTTTATGCCTAAGGTGGCTACAAAAATAGCATCAAGTCAGTCCATTCACTTAGCGGTGTTCTTTCCAAATATGTCTAATAAAGGGGTGTATGCTCTACATCTTCATAGACAGTTGCATTTCTTTCTGCACAGAACCAAACAGCACAGGAAGCCTGATCAACTGTTTGTAGATTTCTCAGCTAGCAAGCTGGACCAAGTGGTCTCCATAATCACTGTAGCAAAATGGATAACTGGTTGTATCTCTCACATTTACTCACAAAAGGGCCTAGAACTACCTTGTCCTCTTAGGGCGCATTCCACAAGGGGTATGGCTACTACCTCTGCCTTCTCATTTAGAACCTCCATTGATGATATTTGTGCAACAGCTACATAACAGTCATACCTTTGTGATGCACTACAAGTTAGATATCATTTCTAAGAGCAGGGCTTCCTTTATCTGTCTGTGCTCCAGCATGTCCTTCAATGAGGGCCACCCGGGAATCACATATCTGGGGACTCTGACTCTATAGTGAGGGGGATGAAGAAGACAACATTGTTATGTCTTACCATAACTTGGAATCTGTGTTGTCTGTCTTCATTCCTTCTCACTTTCCCACCCAGCCACCCCCTGCCTCATTCATCTAGAGGATTATGGAACATGGTGGGTGTCGGGTCCCATGTTTGAGCCTCATCTGCCATTATTCTTTGCTGTCTGGTTATGAATCTGTGAAGTCAGCAAACTCGATCTGAGGTGCTTGGATGGGTAGGTGTAGTAGATTATGAGTAAGGGAGAGGAGCTTGGGAATCAAATACAAGTCTGGTAAAGGTGGACGAGCTGGATCCGAGGGCTTGATCCAAGACCCTGTTGTTAGGAGGAATGAAGACAGACAACACAGATGTCAAGTTATGGTAAGACATAATTGTTATTATTAATGACCAGAAGAGCATGGAGTTTTTTTTTGTCATTTTTGGAGGGTTGAGAAACAGGGTTTTTTGTCATTGATCATTTGCTTCTTGGATAGGTTTTATAGGGTTCTGGATTCCTGTAGGGCTCTTTGATTTTTGGGTTTAGGCCATCCTTTCCAGGCATGGTCTCTCTCAGTTGTCATATCTTTGGTTTCACATGTTAACCATAGGGCTGGTTTAAATCTGACTTGCTTGTTCCTAAGGGGTGCCTGTCCATTAAGTACTTTTAGAAATATTAGTTTCCAAAGACATGCATCTGGAGCATTTCTCCCCGGGCCTCCGCTGAAAACAGGCTCTGTGGAACCTAGTCGGACATTCCCGGTCAACAAATGTTAAATAAAAAAAATAAATAAATAAAAAGTGGGTGACTGCTTCATCCAGGGGTAGAGTTTTTAATAGGTTCAAGTTGAGAAGTCATTGAGTTAAATTGTTCTGTGTTGAATTTTTTGTTGCAAACTTGTTTTTAGACTACTTATCTAGGAATATTTTGTTTTATTGTATTATATAAGCTAAGAGGTGGTTTCTAATAGTGCCTGGCAGGGTGACTCTGGAAGTTATGGTATTTGGTTTATTTGTGAGAATTTAGTCGTGTACTTGCTCAGTTTTTATGTACTTGGGTGGTGGTGGTGGTGATCTCTGAGAACCCAAATAATTTTATGCTGGGTGAGGTTAGATTATTCTGTTTCCAGTCAAGTCTCCCTTTGTTATGGTCCCAGTGCTGTTTTGCTGTTCATACAAAATGCCAGGATTTTGTGATATAAAAATGAGACCACAGTGAATCATTTCAAAACTTTTCCCACCTTTAATGTGACCTATAACCTATACAATTCAATTGAAAAACAAACAAAGCTGCTAGGGGAAAAAATATAAAAAGTAAAACACGTACAATAAGCTGGTTACATAACCACACCCTTAAACTAGTACTTTGTTGAAGCATCTTTTGATTTAATTACAACACTCAGCCTTCTTGGGTAGGAGTCTATCAGCATGGCACATCTTGACTTGACAATATTTGCCCACTCTTCCTTGCAAAAGTGCTCCAAACTTGTCAACGTGTGAGGGCATCTCTTGTGCACAGCCCTCTTGAGGTTACCCCACAGATTTTCTATTGGATATAGGTCTGGGCTGTGGCTGGGCCATTCAAAAACTTTAATTTTCTTCTGGCGAAGCCATTCTTTTGTTGATTTGGATGTATGCTTGGGGTCATTGTCGTGTTGAAAGGTGAACTTCCTCTTCATCTTCAACTTTCTAGCAAACACCTGATGGTGTTGGGCCAAACGTGAATGGTATTTGGAACTGTTCATAATTCTCTCCACCTTGACTAAAGCCCCAGTTCCTGCTGAAGAAAAACAATCCCAAAGCATGATACTGCCACCACCATGCTTCACTATGGGAATGGTGTTCTTTTGTGATGCGAAGTGTTATTTTTGCCCCAAACGTACCTTTTGGAATTGTGGCCAAGTTCAGCCTTGGTCTCATCAGACCATAACACATTTTCCCACATGCTTTTGAGAGACTTAATGTATTGTTTTGCAAATTTTAGCCAGGCCTGGATGTTTTTCTGTGTAAGAAAATGCTTCCGTCTTGCAACCCTACCCCATAGTCCAGACATATGGAGAATACAGAAGATTGTTGTCACGTGTAGTACACAACCAGTACTTGCCAGAAATTCTTTTCAGCTCTTTCAGTGTTCCTGTAGGTCTCTTGGCAGCCTCCCTGACAAGTTTTCATCTTGTCTTTTCATCAGTTTTGGAGGGATGTCCAGTTCTTTGCAACGTCACTGTTGTCCCATATTTTCTCCACTTGTTGAAGACTTTCTTCACTGTGTTCCATGGTATATCCAGTGCTGTGGAAATTTTTTGTACCCTTCTCCTGACTGATAACTTTCAACAATGAGATCCCTTTGATGGTAAGCTGTCTGCGAACCATGTCTTTTACTGTAGCAGGTAACTGAGTAAATGTCAGGAAAATCCTATTAGGACAGCTGAACTTTATTTGGTGTTAATCAGAGTCTCTTTAATTGATGGCAGGTGTGTACCCAAGAAGACTGAATGCTGTAATTAAATCAAAAGATGCTTCAACAAAGTATTAGTTTAAGGGTGTGCATACTTACACGACCAGCTTATTGTACGTTTCTTGTTTTTATATTTTTTCCCCTAACAGATTTGTTTTTCATTTGAATTGTACAGGTCATGGGTCACATTAAAGGTGGGAAATGTTTTGAAAAGATTTATTGTGGTCTCATTTTTTAATATCACAAAAACCTGGCATTTTAACAGGGACGTGTATGCTTTTGATATCCACTGTAGGATATATTCTAGTGTAGCTGTATTATTACCTGGGGAAATACAGTATTGTAATACAAATGGATTTGTTCTTAGATTTTAATGAGGTGACTAGGACGTCAGCATTTTGAAACTGTGGGAGTTTGTGAGGATATTTAATTATTTCTAGGGGGGTTTTGAATGTAACTTCTGTGCCACCCCCACATTGTGTTGTCTGTCAGATCTGATTGTATTATATTATGTACCTATGGGAATTGTCACTTGTGATGATATGAGGTATTGTTAGCTATGCCAGGAGAAGTAGGGCAGTGGATGTGTAACATATGCCAGTCTAGCTCGCCAGAGTTTTGTAAAGAATTATACATCATTTGTATATCAAATTGATTTGTACAGATGCTTGTGTTGAAAAATGTATTTATAGAGCTGCTTATGTTAAAAAAAATGCACCAACAGTGTGTCCTGCTGGACAGAAAATGAAATATACTTGTATGTCAGATTGTATTATTAATATTGTAACAGGATACTGCAAATACTCCTTTCTATATCTGCCTATTTTTTTCCATTTTCTGTAGTATACACAGTCCTCCTTGATATGTCCCAGTTTTCTACAGAAAAAAAAACATTCAGTAATATGTAAATTCTTAGTTCTTACTACTGAATTCATGTTTTTCATGCCGAATATTTTCATAAATTTCAGAAATCTACCCTCTTTTGTTATATTTTCACTTATAAGTCCCCCAAATACATCATTTCTGTTGCAAGTCAAATTCCAGGCCCCACCTGTAGGTAACAGTCCCTGCTGAAAGCTGATAATTTTCTCCCAAAATTTTATTAAGCTCCATAATAGCACTTTTAGGTAGAATGTAAAAAGCATGTTAGTGTAATCCTTCCCCCTTGCCAGTAGCCCCTTATTGTGACAAATCTACCATTACTATATATCAGTATTGGATCTCCTGTAGCATTTATTATAATTACTCCCGTTTTCTTTTATTACTGATATTCTGCTAAGTATCCATCGTAACATCTTTCCTTTATCAAATTGACATACCTGTTTCTTTTCAAATATGTCTACAGTAGCATTGCTCTTTGCACTCTGCTTTTCTTAATATAATTCAGTACTGTTACCTTTTGTCTACACCTGTAAAACCGTTTACTTTCCAAAATATTATGAATTGCATAACCATTGTGGTAAGTTATTGTTCCCTTCCATTATACATGAAAGCTTTTTTGAATGTGTACTTCCAACTTTTGTGTTACAGGCCCACACTAATGTTTGGCAGGTTGATCTTTTATACAGCTGTTTATCGTGATCTTTTATACAGCTGTTTATCATCTCCATTTGTACCTATGTCACATTTTTAAAGTTTTTTTTTTTAACGAAAACACTAAAAAAAAAACTAAATACATTTGCAGAACACCCATGTAACTTTTCAACTTAGAACAAACACACAAAACTATGTACATATTCAAAAAATTAAGTTTAACCTTCCAGATAGGAACAGTTGCCCCAAATTGACAGCTGCACCCACAGGCATTACCTAACCTAACACTAAGGTTAAGCATGATAAAGCACATGTTACATAGTGTACTGCCACTCAGCACTGATTACTGTCTGTTCTTTTCTTATCTCTCTTCCCCTTCCTGGTGTGAAAAACCATGTGTATGTTTTCAGAAAACTAACTTTTAGCCTTAAGAAAAAGTGCACTGGCTGTCTTCAAATATAACTAAATTATGGACCGTTTTATTAAATGCATTGAAGTGTTAAGGCTATTAGGGAGGTTGATATCTCCTATTCACATCCATTGATTTCAGACTCTTTTTTTACAAAACTGCTTGCCCTTGTATCATTAAATTTTGCATTTCGCTCAGCAAGCAGTACTCCAAACTCTCAAGATTAATTGCTTGCGCATGCAAGCAGCTCATCTTCGTGGAGACATAGTAATGAGAAAAAGAAAATGTTAACTCCACAGATGCATGAAGGAGTCCTTGTCAATTTTACTGAAAGTGCAGAATGTACAACTGCATTCAGTTGCAGACTTTTATTAACCAGTCTATTAATGATCCAGTGTTGTTCCCAGGTTTATTCCAACAAGGGGTGGTACCTACTACATACCTTAGATGTCACATTTAACTCTGATTCTATCTCCATGAAAACAAAACGTTCAAAAGGGACAATCGTTTTTTGTATCCTTTGCCCCTAACAGATTGGGTTCTAAAGTTTTTAAATAAATACTGTCCAGACTGCTGTTGGATTGTATTTGTTTTGACTCTTCTACCAAAAACAAGACTCGAAGTTCAGAACCTAAAGATTATTCCACAATATCTGTGGTAACTTTAAAGGCCTTTTTCAGGAACACTTCCGTAGATGATGATTGCACTGCTGCCATATGGTCTACACTGTACATCTGTTCCAAACATTGCAAGCTGGACATAATCTCTAGAACTAGATCTGCATTTGGTGCTTTAGTTCTTAAAGATATCCTGTCATGATCTCCACCAGAGATTTCAGGTAGCTTAGCAGTTTTTCCCAGTAGTCAGATTGTACAGACTAGTGAAGTAACATATGGAAATTATATACTTAACCATTACACTGGATCTTTTTCATCCAAGTCCGTCCAGTATGACATCCCTCCCTCCATCCCCATCCAAATTGCCATGTTTCTGTTCTTTCTCAGTATTTTTTTGCCGTGCTTCTGGTTAATTTAGTTCGTAGGCAGTAAACTCTGTCTGAAGGGGGGGGGGGCTCACTTGGGATTTTGGGAAAGTCTGTAGGAGTTCAAGGCACTAGGGCACTAACTAATGGCCAGATTGTTTCAGAGGAACAGCTCAGTACCAAACTGTCATATTAGACTGACGTGAATGAAGAGGATCCAGCTTTGTGGTAACAACATAACTTCTGATGTTAAGTTGTCTATCTCGCCTTCATTCTTGCTGGATGGGTTCGGAGCCGATCCTCGGCTCCGACTCGGCCAATACTAAAGCTCGAGAGCTAATCCCACCGGCTCGAGGCTCCCCCATATCCCACAATGCTAGGCGGTAACTGCTCAGATCTCATTTGCCGCTTCGCTGACGAGTTGCTCTTTCCAACCGGCTCTGCAGGTTAGTTGCTTAGATAAAGTTTTTTGCTAAATAGACCCCCTTTAAGTTACTTTTTCAATAGTAGTTAGTGAGTTAATTAAGTAGTTACACTCCCTACCAATTTTCTCCCCCTTTTTCAAAAAATTTTTCAAGAATTCCTCCCTTAGGCCTTTAGGCCCCTTCCCTCCCCTCCTAGTAGTTGGAGTGACTGTGTTTTTTTTAGGGAATTTTTTGTTAAGATAATTACTTTATTTTAAATTAAATTTAGTGTAATCTGGGTGTGTGTGAGTGTGAGTGATTGCACTACCTTTTTTCTTAGGGATGTCTAAGGAATCGAAGGTCTCAGGCTTTAAGAAGTGTGACTCGTGCTGTCAGAAGATGTCTCTGACAGACGGTCACACTTCTTGTGTATACTGCCTGGGACCTTTACACCTGCAGGACTCTTGTGCTGTATGTCATGGTTTCAGCTCTAGAGTCCTGCAGGAACGTAAAACTAAGCTAATTTTAAGAGGCTTATTGAAGCCTGAGGGTCCCCCACACAGTCCATGTCGGGGAAACCTTCTAAGTCCTCCAGGCTGTCGGCTGCAGCGTCCGAGTCGTCCTCCGGGGGTTCTAAGACCGTTTTAACGGTTCAACCATCGGCTCCGGCCGGAGCCGATGATTCTAGACCTACTACACATACTGTGTCCTCAGCTCCGGCTGGAGCCAAGACAGACAAATCTAAGTCGGCTCCGATACTCTCGTCGGAACCGATTACTAGGAAGAGGTCCAGGTCTCCTTCTATCGGCTCCGTTCATTCGGCTCCAGCCTCACCGCTCTTGTCTGAACGGAGCCATAGGTCACACTCCTCTAGGTCCTCCAGACTTTCGGACCATGATTTGCAGAGGGTAGTGAGTAGACTTCTTAAGTCCGAGGCACTGGCCCAGATGTTACACAGCCCGACTCAACAGTCGATGGCTGCCCCTGTTCCATTGGACATTCCTCCTCCGACTCTATCGAGTTCGGAGCCGGTGCTGCTCGGAGCCAAGACTGTGGGAGCGTCGGAACCGATACCTTTCCTTTCTGCGCTGTCATCTGCTCCGATCTCCTCCTTGGAGGGATCTCGGCGCCGGACTTCCCTCGTCGGCTCCGAGGGGGCAAGTGGCATCGGACCCTTGTCCGACCCCGCTCTCCCTCTTGGTGCTTCGGCGCTGGTTAGTTCGGCTCCGACATTGGCTTCAGAGCCATCCTTGTCGGTGCCGGGGGAGGTTTTCAGCTCTTCGGAGCGGAGACCTCTGGCCCTGCCTGATAGGGGTGCCTTTGAGGTCATGCGGAGCGTGTTAGAACCTGGTTCTACTCCACAGTCGGCTCCAACAGCTCCTCCCTCTACAGTGCCTGCGGTGATTTCTTCTCACCCCCTTGCTTCGGACCGTAAAGAATCTGCACCTCAAGTTTCCCCAGTGGGAATTTCCTCCTCTTCCGAGGCCTCTCCTGATCTTGCAGAAGAACCCCTAGGAAGAGACAGTGCAAGAGGAAGCACATTGACTCCCCTGAGTCTGTCACCTCTGACACTGATTTGGAAGATTCTGAGGGTTCCCCTCGTTCCCCCTCTGAAGATGTCTCCTTTGCAGACATACTGGAAATCCTGAAGCAGAGGGGGAATTGGCCAGCCCTTAACCCTTCAGAGGACGAATCAGTGTACCTTGAGGCGTTTGGTTCTCGACCTTCCACCTCCTGGGTGTCCCCTCCCTTTGACCCACTTATGGAAGTGGTTGCGAGGAAGGCTTGGACGGCTCCTGACTCGGTGGAACCCACCCCTAGGAGGCCAGCCAAATTTATCACTGCCCCCAAAGACAAGGAGTTTTTGTCCAAAGGTGTCTCTGTGGATGCCATGGTGGTGGCTGCTGCCACCAAGAAGGAATTAGCGGATCCTTCGGTGCCTGTTCATCCTCCTAATAAGGAATCTAGGACCATGGACAGGTACGGTAAGCGGATGTTTTCATCAGCAACCTTTTCCATGCATTCGCTGAATTACCTGTGTCATTTCACTCGTCTCCAGAGGGACTTGCTCAAGGAAATGAGTGAAGTGTTGAAGGACCCATCAGCTGTGGGTTTTCAAGATAGGATGAACTCCCAGCTGGCTACTCTTAATTCAGTGGTTAACTCCTCCATGCGCCTGATTTCATACGCGGCTGATGGAGCGAGCAGAGCCGCAGGTACAGGGGTGGCTTTACGTCGCCATGCCTGGATGCGGCTATGTAGCTTTGCGGACCCTTTCAAGACATCTTTCACTAACTCCCCTTTTGACGGGTCATCTCTCTTTGGTCCACAAGTGAAGGATACTCTGACAAGGTGCGAGGTAGAAGGTAAGACTCTTTCTGCCGTCGGAGTCCGTTTTTCTACCCCTTCTAGGCCTTACCCCAAAGGTCAGAAGGGGGTGGAGATGTGGTTCTGCAAACAACCACAAGGAGTCTTGCCGGACGCACAGAGTCGTTTTCCCCCTAGAGGCAGAGGGGGGAACAATAATAATAGACGCCGTCCTAGAGGCAGAGGGGGCCCGCAGAATCAGGGTAGTCGAGAAACTTTCTCTGACAAACCCTTTCAGCACCCCTGAGGGGTTGCCCGACTGTCCACCTTCGGAGGCAGTCTGGGGAAGATTATCTCTGTACCCAAAAGCCTGGCTTTCCCTTATTCAAGACAAGTGGGTACAGTCTATCATATCTGAAGGCTACAGAATCCCCTTTATTCGCATCCCAAAACAGTCCGGGAAATCCCTTCCAGACGTTCCACCCAGTCAAAGGGAACAAGCAGCACTAGAAATTTCAAAGCTGCTAGCAAAAAGAGCCATTCAACCAGTTCCAGCAGACCAACAAGGATCCGGAATTTACTCCAAATTCTTTTGGTTCCAAAAAACAGGGGACTGGAGACCCATTTTGGATCTCAGCAACTTGAACAAGTTTGTCAAGAAAATGAAATTTCGGATGGTCACGCTGCAGTCCATCCTGCCCTTTCTGGGCCAGGACAACTGGATGTGCTCCATAGATCTCCAGGATGCGTACTATCACATCAAAGTGAACAGACGATCCAGGAGATTTCTCCGCTTCAGGCTAGGGGCCAGTCATTTTCAGTTCAGGGCCCTGCCCTTTGGTCTCACTACAGCCCCCCGAGTGTTCACCAAATGCATGGCAGTGGTCGCCGCTCATTTGAGGGGCTAGGGATTCCAGGTGTTTCCATATTTAGACGACTGGCTCCTGACTGCCACCACCAGGCATCTACTTCTCTTAGCCAGAGTCTACACCTTACGAACCTGTCAGGCTCTAGGCATCTCGGTAAATTACGAAAAGTCTGTCTTGTCGCCTTGTCAATCTACTACTTTGATAGGCGCAAGATTAGACACAGTCAGTCTGTCAGCCAGACTCACAGAGCAAAGAGTAGCAGACATTCACAAGCAGGTTTCCCTTCTCTTACGACAGAACAAGATCAAGGTCAGACTGGTTTTGAAAGTCTTAGGGATTATGGCGGCGGCTATTCCTCTCCTCCCCTTAGCCCGCTTTTACATGAGGATTCTACAGTGGATGCTTTTCACTCAGTGGTCCTTTCAACTTCTACCAATGTCCCATTCTATCAGCATAACTCAGTCATGCAGGAATCATCTTCTATGGTGGGTTACATCCCCCCAACTTCTTCTAGGAAGACACTTCACCCCCCCCCCCCCGCCCCCAGCTGCAACTCTGACAACGGACGCCTCCCTGATAGGGTGGGGGGGGCATTACCAGGGCAGGACAGTCCAGGGCACGTGGCAGCCGATCGAGTGCCACTTGCACATAAATGTTCTAGAGATGAGAGCAGTGCTTCTAGCATTGCAAGCCCTTCAAGACTCTCTTCCCAAGGGAACTATAGCAATTCAGATGGACAATATGTCCGTAGTGTGGTACATCAACAAACAAGGCGGAACCAAATCTTACCCCTTATGTTGAGAAGCACTCAGACTATGGCAATGGGCGATCTCTTCTCAGCACTTTCTGATAGCAATGCACATTCCCGGCAAGTCCAATGTGATAGCAGACAGATTGAGCAGAGCAATCCTCATGCCTCACGAGTGGTCTCTGAAGAAATCAGTATTGGAAGAAATTTTTCGGACTTGGGGCCATCCTTGCTGCGATCTTTTTGCCACTCCCCAAAACAGCAAGTGTACCGAGTTCTTCACCCTCTTTCCCCTACCAGGTCATCCCATCAGAGACGCTCTAGCTCACAATTGGCCTCCGGGGCTCCTGTATGCCTTTCCCCCCTTCCCACTGATACCTCAGCTGATTCGGAAAGCCATTGCTCTGAAGGCCTTAATGATCCTCATTGCCCCTTATTGGCCTCAACAAGTTTGGTTTCCCTTTCTTCATCGTTACCTCTTGGCGCAACCATGGCATCTGGACCCAGTTCCAGATCTCTTGATCCATCAATCGGGTCAACTGCACCAATCCCTTTCTTCTCTGAACCTCACAGCGTGGTTCCTCCAATTCCAACCTTAGCCAGGCTTCCCTTAATATCTCACTCAGTTAAAGATATTTTGATAGCTTCTCATAAGTCTTCTACCCGGAAGATTTATAGCAGCAAATGGAAACGTTTCTCTTTATGGGCAGTGTCCAAGAAAATAGACCCTTTTACTGCTCCTATTCAGTCCATTCTTGATTTCCTAGCTGAACTTTTCCAAGCAGGTTCTTCTCCTTCTACTATCAGAGTTCAATTGGCAGCTATATCTAATTTTCATGTGGGAGTGTCAGAGTCAACTGTCATGTCCCACAAACTCTGTAAAGCCTTTTTGAAAGGAGTTTTTCTTCTTAAGCCTCCTGTCAAGGATCCACCTCCTCCATGGGATCTGAACTTGGTTCTAGCATCTTAGATTCTACCCCCCTTTGAACCTGCAGCTTCATGTTCTATGAAGTTGCTGTCTTGGAAAACGCTTTTTCTAATAGCCTTCACTTCGGCTAGAAGGGTTTCGGAACTTCATGCTCTATGCTGTCGTCCTCCGTATCTAATTTTTCACAAAGATAGAGTTTCCTTGCGTACCAATCCATCCTTTTTGCCTAAAGTGGCCTCTCAAACAAACCTGAATCAAACTATTGATCTTCCAGTTTTTTTCCCCAATTATGGCAACAGGTCAGAACAAAAATTGCACTCTTTAGATGTTCATCGCCAACTAAGGTATTATTTAGACAGGACTAAACAGTTCAGAAAAACAGACCAACTGTTTGTTTCCTATGCGGAAGGCAAGATGGGTCTTCCAGTCTCTAAAGTGTCACTTTCGAGATGGCTTACTTCTACGATTACCTATATTTATGAGATCAGACACCAACAATTGTCCTCTAAGCCTAGAGCTCACTCTACAAGGGCATTAGCCACATCCATAGCCTTTCAGGATAGGCTTCCTATTGATTCTATTTGTTCAGCAGCAACTTGGGCTTCACCTCATACCTTCATTTCTCATTACAAGTTGGACATAGCCTCCAGAGACTGTGCCAACTTTGGTTCCACTGTTCTCAAGAGTCTATTCCGATAGGCCAACCGGGACAAGGTGCTAGGGACGCAGTCCCATCCAGCAAGAATGAAGGCGAGATATACAACTTAACATTAAGAAGTTATGTACCTACCATAACGTTCCATGTTAGTTGTCTTCTTCTCGCCTTCTTTCTTGCGTCCCACCCTCCTTCCCCCTAGCCTGGACAGACCTAAAGGAGTTTGTATTGTGACCTTTTAATCCTTTTCTCCCACGCTTTACCACCTCTATATTTCCTCTGTTAGGTTTAAGACACCTCGCAGTCAGCCCTATAGAGGTGGGTTACCCTTCTCCATGTTATGGAGTTTTTTCTTGCTTGGCCTAGCTTTCAAGCGAGATCTGAGGAGTTACCGCCTAGCATTGTGGGATATGGGGGAGCCTCGAGCCTGTGGAATTAGCTCTCGAGCTTTAGTATTGGCCGAGTCGGAGCCGAGGATCGGCTCCGAACCCATCCAGCAAGAAAGAAGGCGAGAAGAAGACAACTAACATGGAACGTTATGGTAGGTACATAACTTTTCATTTATTAACAATGAAGTGAGCAACAAGCCTTAGGATGCAGTAAATGTATTTGCAGAAAACGTTTGTGAAAACTTCACAGTAAGTAAAGAAATATGTCTGAACACTGTAAAAAAATGGGGGGGTGACAGCAGATATATCTACCACCACAGGTGAATTAAAAACTCAAGATCCATGATGCCAAACATCATGCTTGATTGTTTTCTACACAGAAGCGGGGACAACCTGGCTAAACCCCCTTCAGTCATATTAAGATGTTATTGTATGGACGCAGTCCTTTTCTGTGGTGACAAAATGACATTTGCATCAGACTCCAGCAGTTTTAGACCCATCAGCCTGACCTGACCAGTGCTCTGTGTGATATGACAGAGAGATCTACAGTTGAGCTTATGCAAAATGACACTGGCTACTTGCTTGTAGAACAGTATGGGATTTTTAGATCAGACATTACTGCAATTTTTAAAAGGAGTTCTTCCCTTTTGAATCCTTTGTCATTCTTTAAAAGAGATATCAGCAACACCCGATAGGCTTATGATGCCTATTGCTTTTCTTGACTTTGCTAAAGCATTCAGCACTGTCTCACAGAAGGGAATAATTGACAAATTAATTGCATTACATGTGAATTCATATTGGTAAGGCTGCGGTGGTGCAGCGGTTAGCGTTGTTGCCTCACAGCAAGAGGTTCACCGGTTCGATTCTTGGTTGGAGCGCCTTCTGTGTGGAGTCTGCATGTCCTCCCCGCGGTCGAGTGACATTTAAAGACATGCAGGTAGGTGCGTGCATGAATGGGTGTGCCTTCTTTGAAGGTTGGGCATCGGGCTGGCACCTTGGCACCATAAAAATCCACTGCCAATCATTAGCGGACTGGAGTTCCACTGTGACGACCCCTAACCAGGAAAAGCCGAAAGATATTACTTTTACATGTGAATTCATATCGAATTCAGTAGGCAAAACACTGGTAAGCAGCAGGAACAAAGTCAAGGTGGGAGGGGGAGAAACTGTCTGTACCAACAGAGTTTAATAGTGGTGTTCCACAGGGATTTGCACTTGTACTAGGACTGCTCCTTTTTGGTCTGTTCTCAGATATCGAAATCAGAAATGGGCTCTTGATAACCAGATATTGTTCAGTAATGCAAACCTGGTAACACACAGTTTGTAAAGAGATGATGAAGTTATCTGGGATAGTCTAGAAAAGTTCCACACCAGATGCAGTACTAATGACCTCATGTTTAATGTTACTGAATACAGCAGCATTATATTTGGCAAAAAATACGAGCTAGGATTGGAAAATAAATGGTCAATGATAGACACAACCTTTAAAAATCTAGGAAAAGTGGTACGCAACAGCTTAAACTGTGACCACTCTTTTGTCTACCAAAGTCAAGGAAAGCATATTCTGTAGCCCTTATAACACTCAACTGCAGCCTGCTTATTCTCTTATTGCAGCCTTCCTGTGATTGTAAGATATTTTCAAAGGAGTATTTCAAATTAGTTCAGGAGACCACACTGAAATGTCAGAAATCTACATTAGAATGTCATTCTTTGGACAGAACATAGAGATGCAAATTTTTGCATGCACCTGTAAAGGTGCAAGAGGGTAAAAAGAAAGAACACCTTCCCTTGCTTTATCTAGTGAAATACAGATGCTGCAACATTCTACTATCCCACAGAATGCTGATAGAGTTTCCCCTTAATTTTCAGGTTCTGCACAAAGTTTTCTTTTATGGCGAAATTGCATTTTACAAAGTTTTTTTTTAATTGGTCAGTGGGTAATTCCTCCTCTTCTGAAAATTGGCTATAGAGAAACAGTGAGGCTTATTGATACAAAGTAGATAGTGTACTGCACATTTGAGGATGTTTAAAGGCTAATAGCCAGTGTCAGTATATGTCCATCATTTGAGGAAAGCTACCACAGCATACGAGTTCTTAGGTAGAAAGGCTGTATACAATTATTGCAATTTCTCCATTTTTTTTTTGTTTTTAGCAACATCAAACCAAAATATAAAAGCTGTTGCTCTTGCCTGTCTTCCTGTGGCTAAGTCTGGTTCTCTGTCTGTGTGTCTTCTGCCTTGTGCTAATTATGTCTGGGGATAGGCTGTCACTCCCCCAAAACCCTATGTTGGATTGTGTAGGTAATTAGGTCATGAATGAAGGCATCTAGGTTACTGTATATAAATGGTTAAAATGGTGTCTGATACTTCTGCACTTAAGTTATGTAAGTGTCTAGCTCACATGGTTCTTAAGTTACACTTTAGACCACATTTAAGAAATTCCATTCTGACCTTATTTGTTTTGTTTACATTTGTTAACTGGGGTAGAACTCTGGTCACATTGGGCTATTTTCAGGTTCATCCCAGGGTTGCACACCGTTAAAGATGATGAGTTTGCAATCATGGTGTTTAGTTGGAGATCCTTAGTTAATGGATATGTATATTAAAGATACAAAAAATTCCATTTCAAAGGAAATGCCTTAATAGGTTCATAGGTTCATAGGTTTATACTAGGCTATCATCTGCCCGGGGGCATTTACAAGCCTAGCCCATAGTTTTGTGGCTTTCGCCACCCCTTTAGTATGGGGAACTATACCCATTATTTTGCTGTGCCTCTGTCGAGCAGTGACACTGAGGTAATCCCTGGGGTATATCTGCGATCTCCCATCCATTGGTCCAGATTTCTCTTGAACAAGGCCAGCGAGGTGCTCTGTCTCACGTATACCGGGATTTTGTTCCACAGCATAGGGAGTCTTTGGGTGATGAATCTATCCCTCCAGCACGTCCTATTAATAGCCGTGTCGAGGTTTAAGTCTCCCGCCCTTGTGGCTCTGACGGATCTAGATTTTTTGAGGTGAAGCATATTCATCAAATCCGGGTTTGACATGGCCTTGTATGTCAGGCACAGGTCACCTCTGAGCAAGCGGTAAGCGACTGAATAGAGCTGAAGTTCTTTGTCGGGCAGCATAGGACAGATTTTTGAGACTCTTTATCCTTTTGGTGAGGAACTTTTGTGGCCTCTCCAGCTGCTGCAAGTGTCGGGTCAGATACATTCCGAATGGGGCATTGTACTCAATCATTGGTCTGATGAGTGATGAGTATAGGGAAACTATGACCTCCCTTGATCTAGATGTGAATCCCTTCATGATAAGGTGGGCAATGTAGAAGGTCTTCCTAACTACTTTAGCTACATGGGTGTCGAATGACAGGCTACTGTCAACCTGGGTCCCTAGGTCCCTAATAACTTCTTCTGTGCTCAGTGGATTGCCACCTATATGGTAGCTAGGGGTAACCTTGTTTTTCCCGAAGGGTATGACTATGCATTTTTTGGCATTTAACTTTAGGCCATGGCTCTGGCACCAGTTATCCGTTTCTGTGAGACCCTTCTGAAGGATATCTGTGTCAGATGTGTTTTCATTCTGGCCCAGTTTGCAGTCATCTGCAAACTTTGTCAGCCATAACCCTCCTGTGTTTGCTTGTACTATGGAAAAGTAGATGCCAAACAAGAGTGGGCCCAGGACTGAGCCCTGTGGGACACCACTTGTGACAGGCTTTGAGTCTGACATGGCGCCAGCAACTCTGACCCTGTGGGTTCTGTCACTCAGCCAGTTTGCAACCCATCTTGTGGTGTATGGGTTAACATTTAAGCTGATGAGTTTTTCAATGATACCCGAGTGGGGTATTGTATCGAAGGCTTTCGCCAGATCGAGGTAGGCTGTATGGACTGTCTTTCCCTCATCAATGGCTTTGGTGACTGTTTCGAAAAAGTCAACTAAGTTTAAAAGGCATGATCTGCCTTTGACAAAGCCAAACTGGGTTGGATCCAAAGTCTGCAAATTCCCTATGTCTTTATTTATGAGATCCATTATGATCCTCTCCATGGCTTTGCAGATGAGGCTTGTCAAGCTAATGGGCCGGTAATTTCCAGGGTCGGTGGAGGCACCGCCTTTATGAAGTGGGACTACTGTCACAGTGCGCCACTCCTGAGTGCGTATCCAGAGGTGAGACTATGATTAAACAGCTGTCCTAGCTGTGGGTTTAATTCCTCGTTGAGTTCGTGGAGCACACAGCCGGGGACACCATCAGG
Source organism: Protopterus annectens (assembly GCF_019279795.1). NCBI lineage: Eukaryota > Metazoa > Chordata > Ceratodontiformes > Protopteridae > Protopterus > Protopterus annectens. Next base: position 539,311,929 of record NC_056740.1, read on the forward strand.
TCCCATGGATGCTGTGTTTTTGCTTTGGAGAGCAGTTCTCACTTGGGCGTTACAGATGTTTGGGGGCCGCAATCGTTTGGTATAGATATCTCTCCTTTTGGGGGGGGGGGAGTTTGCACTGAACCTGTCAGCCAGTATGTTAGCAATGTCTGTAGGATCAGTAATCTTCACATCATTTTGAACTAGTTCTGAGCATATCTGGGAGTTTCCTCCCAGGTTTCTAACATAGCTAAAGAAGGCCTTATGATTGTCTTTTGAGTCTTTAGCTATTTTTCTCTCAAAATTTGCTTTGGATGATTTTATGAGAGCTCTTAGTTTTTTACTTGTAGTGATCAAAGGTGTCTTACCTTTTAAGGATTTTGCTCTATCTTGTAGTAGCTTCCTCCTTTTGTTGTAGAGTTTGTTTATGGCTGGGGTCCACCAGACTGGACGCTTGCCTTTGGTACAAAGAGTCTTTGTTTTGCTTGGGATTGCCTTATCCATGCAGTCCTGTTAGGTGCTGGTAGAAGGCATTTGTAAGTGATTCAGCGGCTTGGGTACTGTTTTCCGCCGGCTCGGGGGCCTTAAAGGAGACCACACTAGTCTTTAGAAGTGTGAAGTCGGCTTTCGAGAAGTTCTTTACTGTGGTCTTTTTTATTTCAGTTGGGGGTGGGATGAGGACCTCCAGCGAATGACTACTACGTTTCCTTCCCCCACTATTCTCCTTAGTACACCTAAGAGGAAAATTTAAGATCTAATGATGTCATTTTTATTCATTCCTCAATAGTTGGGTTTAGATCCGATCCCTGATCTGACTTGACCGCTTCTACCAGAATATAAATACTTGAACTGTTGCTCTCCTACCTTTACTCATAATTCTCCACCAACCTAACATCCCTCAGATCTTGTTTGCTGCCAATTAGATCATTGGTAGATTGCTAGCTCTTGAGCTTTGGATACATCTTTCTTCCGATAATTCTCACTTGTCAGCAAGTTTAACTTCCTAAATACTCTTTTATTTCTTAGTTGCTTTAGCCCTTTATACATATATTATCTGTTTTTTTTTCTTGTACTCTCGAGTACTGTTCATGTCATTGCTGGTAGCTTCCCTTTTTTTCTCTTTTACTGTTAAAGCACGTCTAATTAACATCCTTGGTAATTCTTCCCCATATCTATCTTTCTTTCCTTCTTCTCTAGTAAAAAAAAAAAAAAAAAAAAAATCCATCTTTTCCTTTTTATTTAGATCGACATAATTATTTCAACATGTTAGATAAGATAAGCCGTCCGGTAAGAAGTGTATGGCATGTGACCATAAAATCCCCAACTCAGACGCGCACGCAGTGTGTGATGATCTTCGTGTTTCACTGTTGCAGTCATCACATTTGGGTTATCTGCCTGCAGGTAGCCCTCAGCCAGCCTGAATATCAGAGTCTTCAGATTTCTGCATTGGATGCTGTCGCTTCTTTGATTCCTTCGATGTCAGGTCATCAGGGGTATAAAACATGCAGCCGACACGATTACATCAGTCTTTCTTGCCGTGCTGTGCGTGAAGCAGAAGCAGTTCGCAAGTATCGGTCGGCCGACTCCTGAAATTTTCATTTTCGAGTTTCAGACCTGAAGTCTTCAAAACGATAAGTACCCCATTGGGGATCCTTTTTTCTTGCTCTAACGGATGTCAGAAAAAATTAACAATTGTCGTGCCTGTGGAAAGCAAATACCTCATAGAGATTTTCATTCTTACTGCGTCACCTGTTTAGGCCCAGACCACGACGTCCCTCGCTGTTGGTTTTGTGCCTTGTTCAATGCACGAACTATTCATCGTCGGGCTATTTTTGTAGCTAAATACTTTCTTTCTCGATCTCCATACTCTGAAATGGCTTCGTTAAGCCATCCGACTACAGATCTTCTGAAAAAACATAAGTATAAAGACAGAGACAGACCGCATAGGTCCAAAACTGCCGACGCTTCGATAAGCTAGTCGTCAGTCCGCCGGTACTCCAGTGAGGTGCTTTCTCAGCCCCTAATACCCACTACTACAGATTCGCAGGCCTCTACTGAGACCCATTTGGAGTCCGGTATGCCGCGAGATGCTTCTTCGACTATGGAACTGGAACCTGTGGATGTCTCTACCTTGGATGGGTCCAGAGCCGCTGTGCAGGCACTGGCTTCTGAGGGTGTATTTAGGCCTACCGATTTTCATATCATACTGACAACTTTGTTTCAGGCTAAGAATACTGAATTCCTCAGGCCTAAAGCTCGCACTAAGCCTGAAAAACTGACATCCAAAGCGCATTCTCAGGTTCCCGCTTAAATCAGGGACTTCCTCGCGCTCTATTTCAAGCATTTTTTGTCACAAAAATTTTTGTTTCTGGTATTTGTTCCTTTTAAACGTCAAGGTTCCGTTTTAATTAGAGGGGCCTTGCCCTCGCGCTCTCTGAGCTGTGTTACAATTTTAGCCTATCCTGCTTAAATTAGAGGGATTTGGCATCTCTGTGTGGTAGTATTTCTGGTTTTTGGTTGTGTGTATTTGTAGTGATGTCGAAGGAACATAGGCCTTTGGGGTTTAAAAAATGTACCAAGTGTGGGTACAAGATGTCAATCACAGATGATCACTCTCTAATGTGTGTATTGCTTAGGCCCTAAGCACCTTCAAGAGTCGTGCAGTGTATGCCACGCTTTTTCTTCTCGTGTCCTCCAAGAGAGGAAAAACAAATTGATATTGAAGGGGCTTATCTCCCCTTCTTTTGAGGAGGCTTTATCTTCTTCCCCCTCTCCTTCCAGGAAGAAGAAGTCTTCGGCTCCCACCAGTCCGTCGGAGCCGACAGCAAAGAAATCAAGGCAGGCTTCTCCGTCGGCTCCACGGACTTCGGAGCCGAGGTCGGAACGGTCTGCTTCGATGCCTCCAGCCTCAACTCCTCTGTCTTCGGAGCCGAGCGCTCGAGCATCGAGAGGCGGGTCACCTTCTCCGGCTCCATTGATTTCGGAGCTGAGAAAGGTCGCTCGCTCAGACTCTTCTACCTCGGCGCCGAAGTCCCCGTCGGCTCAGAGGGAAATTACTGTGCTGTTGGAATCTCCCTCGGCGCCGATATTACTTGAGACTATTCGGAGCCGGTCCCCTAGTCTTTCGGAACCGGCGGAGAAGTCAACTTGGGCCCGATCGGTCTCTTCTCGGTCCTCGAGGATGTCCGATTCGGATGTAGACAGGGTGCTTCAAAGGCTGTTCCAGTCTCCAGTTTTCCAAAAGTTAGTCTCGGCTCCAGCCCAGTCGGCTCCGGAGCTGATTGTCCACCCTGTTGTATTGGTTCCTCCTCCAACAGCCTCGGCACCATTGGAGTCGGTGCTGGTGGAGCCAGTGGAGGTTCTCGGGTTGGCCCCGACCCTTACTCCAACCCTGACCTTCGGGTCGGAGTTCGGTACACGGACCTCCTCGGTCGGCCCCGGGGGGTGACGCTTCGGGTCCGATGCTTTCGGTTCCGAGCCTCCCTCTCGGTGCGTCGGCTGCGGGAGTGCCTTCTACTGTTGTGGCCTCGGGGGTTGGACCGTCCCAGGACTCGGGGGGGGGGGGTCCGGCCTTCAGGGCCATGAGGAGTGCTTTAGCCAAATCTTCCTTGGCTACCTCCACCATCTCTCCGGCACCTTCCCTTGGCACGGAGACTTGTTCCTTTGTTGTACCCCTGTCTCAAGACAGCAGAGCCCTGGGGCCTGAGGTCACCCCCATTGGGGATTCCTCCCTTCCTGGGGGTCCTTCCGAGGCTTCTTCGGAGGAACCTCCCAGGAAGAGACAGTGTAAGAGGAAGCACGTCGACTCGCCTGATGAGTCTCTCACCTCGGACACAGACCTCGATGATGCGGAGGGGTCCCCCAAGTCGTCCTCGGATGATGTCTCCTTTGTGGACATCTTAGAAATCCTCAAGCAACGAGGCAACTGGCAGTCCAAACCCCCTTCCGCTGAGGAGTCATTATTCCTCAAGGCCTTCGGGGCTCAGCCTTCCGCCTCCTGGGTGTCTCCGCCCTTCGATGAGCTCCTGGATTTGATCTCTCGAAGGGCGTGGGAGCACCCGAATTCTGTGGAACCGGTGCCAGCTCGCCCAAATAAATTTCTGTCAGCCCCCCCAGAAAAGGAATTCTTATCTAAAGGTGTGGCCGTAAATGCCCTGGTGGTGGCATCTGCTACCCAGCAAGATGTGGCAGAGGCTTCGACGTCCATCCACCCTCCTAATAAAGAGTCCAGGAGTATGGATCAGTACGGGAAGTGCACCCTTACTTCAGCAGCCTTTACCTTAAGGTCTCTGAATTACCTTACGCACTTCACCAGACTTCAGAGGGATCTGGTCAAGGAACTTTCAGATACCCTCTCTGGTAACCTACCTGAGCAGTTGGCCCAGATGGTTAGCTCTCAGTTGGCTACTCTATCATCACTATCGAACTCGTCCATGAGGCTCATTTCATATGCGGCCGAAGGCGGTAGAGCAGCAGTACAGGTGTTGCTCTACGGAGACAAGCCTGGCTCCGCCTGTGTCATTTTGCGGAGGCCTTCAAGTCTTCCTTTGCCAACGCTCCCTTTGATGGGTCCTCCTTGTTTGGACCCAAGGTAAAGGACACCTTGACCCGCTGTGAACAAGAGGGTAAGACTTTGACTGCCGTAGGGGCATGGTTTTCCACTCCCTTCTGGCCTTATCCCAAGGCTAGAAGAGGGGGGAAAATGTGGTTCCGCAAATCTCAGAAGACTTACCCCTCACAGCAGGATGATCCCCCTTCTAGAGGCAGAGGAGGGGGAAATTTTTCAGGAAGACGCCGTCCCAGAGGCGGCAGAGGCCCCCGCAACACTGGAGACCGCGAGTCCTTTTGTGGCTCCTCAACCTTCCAGCATCCCTGAAGGATTGCCCGACTGCGCCGCTCCGGAGCCAGTCGGGGTCGTTTTTCGAGGCACCTAAAGGCCTGGGAGAATATCACTCAGGACCGATGGGTGCTCCGGATCATTGCCGGAGGTTACAACATCCCTTTTTCTCAGCCTAACCCCCCCCCCATCCCGGAAAATCCCGGACCCACCACCCAGTCAACGGGATCTCGCAGCCGTCGAAAATTCAAAGCTGCTTCAAAAAGGAGTCATCCAACCGGTCCCCGAAGACCAGACCGGATTAGGGACTTACTCAAGATTCTTTTTGGTGCCAAAAAAGACCGGGGACATGAGGCCCATCTTGGATCTCAGCAAACTCAACCGTTCTGTCAAGAAGTCCAAGTTCCGGATGGTCACCTTACAATCCATTCTCCCGCTGCTGGAGGAAGGTGTTTGGATGTGCTCCATAGATCTCAACGACACCTATTATCATATCCTGATAGATCAAGCGTCCAGGAGACATTTGCGCTTCAGCCTGGGAGACAGTCATTTCCAGTTCCGCGCACTGCCCTTTGGTCTCACCACAGCCCCCAGGGTGTTCACCAAATGTTTGGTGGTGGTGACTGCTCACCTGAGAAGTCTAGGATTCCAGGTGTTTCCATACCTAGACGACTGGCTCCTAACTGCCACTTCCAGGCATCTACTCTTACAGAACCTAGCAGCCACTATATCTCTAGGCAACTCCCTAGGAATCACCTTCAATTGGGAAAAGTCTGTGTTGCTGCCATCTCAGCGCATATGATTTATCGGAGTAGAGATAGACTCAAAGCAAATGCGGGTCTGTCTTCCTACAGAGAGGATAGAAATATTACAATCTCAAGTCCGAGCATTGCTCTTCAAATGCCGAGCCCCAACCAGGATGGTCCTACAACTGTTGGGTTCCATGTCGGCTACCGTTCTCCTAGTTCCCTTAGCAAGATTGCATATGAGGATTCTCCAGTGGCTCCTGTCAGTCCAGTGGTCGTATCAGGATCTCCCTCTCAGTCACCTCATTATGATCACGGAGACGTGCAAACAGGACCTCCGTTGGTGGCTTCTTTCCTCCAACCTGGATCAGGGGCGACCCTTCGTTCCTCCACCACCAGTGGCCACTTTGACTACGGACGCCTCCCAGATGGGGTGGGGTGGGGGGGCATTATCTGGGCAGGTCAGTCCAAGGCAAGTGGCACCCCTCCGAGAGTTCCCTCCACATCAACATACTGGAAATGAGGGCGGTGCTTCTATCGCTACAAGCACTACACAGTTACCTCCCCCAGGGCATGATTGCTGTTCAGTCCGACAACATGTCAGTAGTCTGGTACCTGAACAAGCAGGGAGGGACCAGGTCCTAACCCCTTTGCAGAGAGGCCATGAAAGTATGGGATTGGGCTGTTGCAACCAACCATTTCTTGGTAGCAGCACACATTCCGGGGAGATCCAATGTGATAGCCGACAGACTGAGCAGAACTATTCTCTCCCCGCACGAGTGGTCTCTGAACGACAGAGTGGCAACTCAGATCTTCAGAAGACGGGGAACTCCTTGTTGCGACCTCTTTGCAACTCCTCTCAACACGAAATGTCTACAGGTCTTCTCTCTCACCCCAGTACCGGGGGGGATTCCCAAGGACGCCCTAGTCCAAGCTTGGCCCACCAGCCTACTGTACGCCTTTCCACCGGTTCCCCTTCTTCCCAGGGTGATCCAGAAGGCGATTCACTTGCAGTGCAAGATGATTTTAGTTGCCCCATACTGGCCTCGTCAAGTCTGGCTGCCTTTTCTTCAGAAATACGCACTGGACGGTCCATGGTTCCTGGACCAGGTTCCAGACCTCTTGATTCACCAGTCGGGACAGCTTCATCAGTCCCTTCACTCGTTGAGGTTAACAGCTTGGCTCCTCCACTTCCGACCATAGTCAGGAACCAGGTTTTATACTCGGAAGTCATACATATCTTGTCCTCGGCCCACAAGAATTCGACTAAAAAAATGTATAACAGCAAGTGGAAGAGATTCGCCATTTGGGCCCAACTCCGGGCGTTAGATCCCATTACTGCCCCGGTGTCAGAAGTTTTGAAATTTTTAGCTTCCTTATTCAATCAAGGTTCTTCGGTCTCTACCATTAAGGTTCAATTGGCAGCTATTTCTAATTTTCATGAAAGTATAGACCCACCTTTGATGAGCAATAAGTTGTGTAAAGCCTTCATGAAAGGTGCCGGGCTGCTACGACCTCCGATTTCTCATCCCGCTCCACCGTGGGATCTTAATTTCGTATTAGATGCTTTGACCTCTTCCCCCTTCGAACCGGCAGCAACTTGTGACTTGAAATTTCTTTCTTGGAAGACAGCTTTTTTGGTGGCAATTACTTCAGCCAGAAGAGTTTCGGAACTTCAAGCCCTATGTGTCAAACCACCGTACCTGGTTTTTCACAAGGATAGAGCATCCCTCAGGCCTAATCCATCCTTTGTTCCCAAAGTTTGTTCTAGTTTTTGTCTTCAACAGTCATTGGAACTCCCAGTTTTCTTCCCAAATTACTCAGACAAAGCGGAATACATCTTCCATTCATTGGATGTTCACAGGCAATTGCGTTAGATAGGACGCACCAAACACGGAAAACAGATCAGTTGTTTGTGTCCTTTTCGGACAATAAATTGGGCAAAGCCGTCACGAAGGTCACTATTGCCAAGTGGATCAGAGACTGTATCAGTCATACTTACCTTCTTTCTAATAGAGAGCTTGCAACCACTGTGAAAGCTCATTCTGCAAGGGCTATGGCTACTTCAACAGCCTTTCATTCCAAGCTTGCCATTAGTGACATTTGTGCTGCGGCTACCTGGTCTTCTCCTCACACCTTCATTTCTCATTACAAATTGGATGTGGCATCTCGGGGGCGAGCTTCCTTCGGTTCCACAGTTCTCAGGAGTGTTTTCCAGTGAGCCACCCAGGAATCAGGTGCTAGGGACGCTGTCCCATCAGTACAGAATGTAGACGAGATAGGATCACACAACATCTTTTAGTTATGTACTTACCATAACTTTAGATGTTTGGGATCCATCTCGCCTACATTCCTAATAACCCACCCTCCTTCCCCCTGCCTTGGAGATCAGAAGAGACTGGACGGTTCGGTTTAGCCGTTTCATCTTGAAACACCTGGCAATGTTATTTCAACTGTCTATGAGTGTGGGCATGTGTGCGGACAAACAAGATCTGGGGAAGTAGTGGTGGTGCATCCTGGGATGTAAGATAGCTCAGCCAATTAGAGACTTCGCTCTATAGTATAGCGTGCCGAGTCGGAGCCGAGGATCGGCTCCGAACCCATCAGTACAGAATGTAGGCGAGATGGATCCCAAACATCTAAAGTTATGGTAAGTACATAACTAAAAGTTAATTACCCAGGACAAGTGGGTATTAAACATAGTATCCCAGGGGTACAGATTTCATTTCCATACTTTGCCAGTTCCAAACAGTTGGCCAGATTTGCCACAAAATCAGTGGGCAGAGGCTCAGAAACAAGTGACGTCCCTCATGGATATGGGGGCTATTCAACCAGTACCAGAACAGGAAAAAGGACAAGGGTTTTATTCGAGACCGTTCCTGGTACCCAGAAAAGACACAATGCCTGGCGTCCAATACTGGACTTATCGATTTTGAACACGTTCCTGGACATAAAATTCAAAATGCTGACTTTACAACAGCTACTTCCCATGCTGGGCAAGAACCCTTGGCTAGTGACTCTAGACTTAAAAGAGGCATACCTGCATATCCCAATAAGGGAATTGTGCAGAAGATACCTCCACTTCAAGGCAGGTTTTATGCATTACCACTTCTCTGCACTGCCCTTTGGCTTATCTGCTGTGCCCAGGGACTTTCCAAAGTGCCTGGCACCAGTAATTGCATTTTGCAGACAAAAGAGCATACATATCTGTCCTTACTTGGGCAACTGTCTCATTCAAGCAGAAAACAAGGACATTGTTCTTCAACATCTGGCGTTTGTAAAAAGGCTTCTAACATGCCTAGGGTATACAATAAACGAAAAGAAATCACAACTGGTACCCTCTCAAAAAATTATATTCCTGGGTGCAAGCTTGAATACAGCTGCCCAGATGGCTTACCTTACGCCAGACAAAGGCAACTGACTATATACTTCATACAAAAACCCAGTTATCTGCAAGACAAATTCTGCAGGCTTTGGGGTTCATGGCATCCTGCATCCTACTAACTCCATATGCAAGACTGCATATGAGGAAACTTCAGTGGTACCTAAAAAGCTTATGGAGTCAGCATTGTCACAGTCTGGAAACAATGATTCCACTCATTCCCTGCCTACAACAGGAGTTTTTTTGGTGGGCAGAGACATGTCACCAAAACAAGGGACTGTCATTCACGCTACCCCCTGCCACCCAAACTACAGATACATCAGGCTGTGCTTGGGGGGCCCACCTGGCGGGGAGATGCATTTAGGGCATATGGAACCCAAACCAAATGCATCTACATATCAACCAGAAAGAGATGCTAGCTGTTCAGAATGCCCTGACAGCCTTCAAGGATTTACTTCATCCAGGGCAACTACTGATAAAGACGGACAACACCACGGTTATGTGGTACATAAACAAGCAGGAGGGTACACATTCATACCCCCTTTGCAGACTAGCCATGGCATTGTGGGACACAGCTTTGACTTACCAAGTACATCTTCAAGCTCAATTCCTGCCAGGAAAACTAAATACTCTGGCAGATGACCTAAGCAGAAATATTATGGACCCTCACGAGTGGAAATTGGATCTACAAGTCTTCAGCATGATAACACAGAAATGGGGGAGCCCAGACATAGATCTATTTGCCTCTCCCCAAAATTATCAGCTGGACAAATTCTGCACAAGGACTTAACACAAACAAGCATGGAAAGTAGATGCCCTATCCTTCAGTTGGAAAAACCTCTCAGTCTACACCTTTCCTCCTCTGCCTGTTCTTCCCAGGGTCTTACTAAAGGTCAGACAGGAAAAAACAAAAATGATCCTAATTGCTCCTGACTGGCCTCACTAGCACTGGTACCCAATTCTAAGGAATATGTCACAACTCCCTCCTTGGTTCTTGCCTCAAATACCTCATCTACTGTTTTAGCAGAACAATCAAATACTGCACACTCAGCTCCAAACTCTGAACCTGGCAGCATGGCTGATCATGTAGTTATTCAAACAAACACCTCTCAGTAAATCTGTTATGGATGTCATTTTGGAAGCCGGAAGGCCTAGCACTAGAAAATCTTATGCTGATAAATGGAAGAGATTCTGTGCTTGGAAACAAGCACAAGGAACGGACTCAGCAAAACCAAATATCCCTCAAGATTTTACAATACTTGACTGAGATGCTTGACAAGGGCCTATCCTTCTCTTCAATAAAAATCCATGCCTCTGCCTTTTCGGCTCATTATTAGCGGACCGGAGTTCTGCTGTGGCGACCCCTAACCGGAAAAGCCAAAAGACGCAAACAAACAACATGGAGCCTCCTATCTTGTCTCATCCTCTGCTAAAGCAGTGTCTTAGAGGGGCCAAAAATTTAAGGCCTCCCAGAAGATCACCAACTCCTGCATGGGACCTCAATTTTGTGCTGGAATAACTCACCCTGCCTCCTTTTGAACCAGCAGCTACTGCAGATATAAAGTTTTTATCTTGGAAAACCGCTTTCCTTTTTGCAATCACTTCAGCAAGAAGGGTTTCAGAGCTACAGGTTCTCATGGCTGTGGAGCCTTTTATTACATTTCACCCAGACAGGGTGTCCCTCAGGACCAATCCTTCCTTTATGCCTAAGGTGGTATCCAGTGTGGCTCTTAACCAAACTATTCACCTGCCAACATTTTACCCAAATCCGCAGAACAAGGAGGAGTGGATTCTGCATTCATTGGATGTACACAGACAACTAAGATTCTACTTAAACAGGACCAAATCTCTAAGAAAGTCTGAGCAACTACTGGTGGCATTTGCATCAGAATCAGAGGGGAAGGCTATATCAAAGCAGACTATTTCTAAGTGGATAAGCAACTGTATTCGTTTCTGCTACTTGCATCATAGTAAACCTGTACCCAAGGGAATCCGGTCACATTCCACCAGAGCTGCCTCTACTTCAGCAGCCTTTCTCAGAGGAGTTCCAACCAAAGACATTCTAGAAGCTGCTACTTGGAGCTCTGTTTATACCTTCACAAAGCATTATAATTTGCCTCTCTTTTCTAAATCCAGGGCAGGCTTTGCCACTGCACTTCTGCAGGGCCTTATAGCCGCTCCTAATGCTATTTAGTTCCATCCTCCCATACATAGCTTTGGGATTGTACCCAAATGTAATGACTGTAACAGTGAAACACGAAGAACATAGTACAGTTGTGTACACTTACCATAAATGTCGATGTTCGAGTGTATTCACTGTTGCAGTCCGGGTTATCCACCTGCCATCCCCCTTTTCTACAACTTCTGTTTCCTTCATTATACTCTAAAGCCTTTGTGGTGTATTTGCTTTTAGATGAAGGTAAAGTTTATGTTACTAAAACTCCTTTTTTGTATATATTGCTGTTTAGTTATTTATATATATTTTTTGTACTGCGGTGGTGGTGCTGCGGTAGTGTTCTTGCCTCACAGTAAGACATTGTCCTGTTCGATTCTCACCTAAAAGCGTCTTCCGTGTAGAGACATGCGTGAATGGGCGTACCTTTGTTGAAGGTTGTGTGTCAGAGCTGGCAACTCGGCATGTAAAAATCTACTGCCAATCATTAGCAGACTAGAGTTCCGCTGTGGCGACCCCTAACTGGGAAAAGCCGAAAGACACAACAATATATATATGTATATGTATTTTTGCTCCCCATTTGGGGAGCACCTGACATCTGGGGCAAGAAAAACTGAATAAAATGGCGTCAGCTGCATGTTTTATACCCCTGACGACCTGACGTCATGGAAGAGGAGACGGCAACTGACGCAGGACTCAAGACTTTGTTATTCAGGCCGACTGAGGGCAACCTGCCAGCAGATTAACCAAATGTGTAATGACTGCAACAGTGAATACACTCTAACATCTACATTTATGGTAAATGTACACAACTGTACATACTTGTTCTTCGCCATTGGACTTTTCATTGAAACTCTTGCTGGGATGTGTTCATTGTGTTTCTGCATACAAAGTATTGCATAACTGCAACAATCCAGCAGAGAAGGGTAGAAAATATGTCACTGAGAAACTGTAAAGGTAATTTCCAAAGGTATAATGATGGGGAAGGCCTTGTATGGCTCCCAGGTATGCAACAAAGTTCAGGTGGTTTATGATTTTTGCTTGGAAGTGTTTGCATGGCTATTTATACCTCAAGGAAGACAGCAATGGGATAGGGAAGAAAAAGGTAACTGGGAACATGTTTTTTGGGAGTGTAATGAGTTGGCAGATTTTAAATGCTTCCTACAGACTATTGGCTATAACTATGGAAATTATTCTTTTATGCTGGGACACAGGATCTGAACAGCCCTTACATAATATGGCCTTATTAAATTTAATTCTATTGGCTGCCAAAAAGCATTTACTAAAAAATGGAAATCAAAATCTAAACAAACTGTGTCTGAAGTACTGAATATTCTAAAAGTGACAAAAGAACTGAAGGTGGGTTCTTTTGAAAAAAGAAGGAGCAAATCGGAGCAAGTTAACTAGAAATAAATGGAGTTTGTGGGAACAACACATGCAGAGTAATGCTCGGAGTGAGGCTTGAGGGAAGGCAGGAATTGAGCAATTTTTTGTAATGGATTGAATGACGGTTGTCATAAAAAAGAAACATATATATAATAAACATTGTATGTGAACAAAAAATGTTAATATGGTTTGCTTTCTTTTCTGTTAATATGTGAGTGCCTACGTATTAAGTGATGATATAATAAAGGTGCTTAAAAATACAAGAATATATGTGGCTGTGCATTAAAATCTTAATTATTTTCATGTTTTAGAAGACACATTAAAGATATCATGATTTACTGTTACCATTGTAGGTAAACTTGCACATTCGTACTTTTTTTCTTTTTAATCCTCCTTTAAGATATTACACCATTGTGCATCAGCTGGAGTTGGTGGTAATTCAAGTGCATTTAAAAGATCCCAGGGGAGCTATTGAAAAGACATTGGGAAGTTCCCAGATGCCCTGGTAAAATTTCCCCTAGTAGTAGAAATCCCACCTCAGGTCTCACTAGCCTAGTGGGGCTAACTTGGTCAACAGAAGATAAATAAGTAAATAAATGAAACATTTTGTATTTTAATGTAAAAGGCATCATGTACTCTGTTACTGGGAAGGCTTTACAATTAAAGAAAAGAGGTGGTTCTTGTGGACATTATTCAAAAACGTTTGAGCTGTGTGTTGTGCTTCTAAATTGAGCCTCTGTTGAAAGATCTTGGCCTTTAAAGTAAGAAATTAAATCCCCCACTAAATTCCATTGTATGTACTTGGGCTGCATTTATCTGACACATTTTTGTTAGTAGTTCCTGAAGGTCTGTCTTAGGATACTTTCTCTTGTACTACAAATTGGCTGTTTTTCTTGCATTAAAATGCAATTTCTTTAACATAGAGGCAGGTAAAACCGTGATACCCTGATAAAGTAAGATCTGTTGTACAGATTTTATTCTTTTTATTTTTCCTTCACATGGTTACATACATATTGAAACATAACTGTGTTAAATTGTTTTTTGTAGGTCAGTTGATGGTCAAGAAGTGGAGGATTCCAAGGTAATTGTATGTAGTTCATTGTATTGCTTGTTAAGATTTTAATTGCCACTCTACATTTCATGCTGCTTTGCAATTCACGTTTTAAAAGATTACAAGCTGTGAGCTGTATCATGACAATCTGATGATATCAATTTTCATTCATTCCTCAACCATTGGGTTCGGATCCAACTTGGCCGTTGTAGCTCTTGGTCAACTGAAACTCTCAAGCTGCTCACTACCCACAATGCACCAACACCTAACATACCTCAGATCTCATTTGTCACTTTTCATGTACAGACATGGTCAGCTTGCTCTCGAGTATTATCGATTAGTGATACTTTTTGTTAAAGACTTTTCTCCCTAAATCCTTAAATATTGTATACTTGCGTAATCTTATTACCATTTATGGTATTCTGTCTCAGTAAAAATTTCTACCCTACTTTTGTACAATTTGGTGTACTGGCTAATATCACTGATATCTCCTTTTATGTCTTTCTATTTTTCCTCCTTACCCCAAAAAAAAATAAATATATTCTTTATATATTATTTCCGTTATTTTTAGTGAGTTACTCCTCTTTGAAGTATGTCTGAGAAAGGATTTTAAAAAATGCAAGAAGTGCAGCCATAAGTTGCCTTATGCTGACACCCATGACCTTTGTATTTATTGTCTGGGCCTTGACCATCTTAATGTTAATTGTGATGTATGCAACAGTTTTAATCTGCGTGCTGTAGTGGACAGGTGAAACCAATTGTTTCTGAAAGGATTATTGCCAACTTCTTTTTCAGAAGCCATATCTGGAGTTCAGCCCTCCAAACACCATCGAAGCACATTACTAAAAAAAATCCCCGAAGAAATCTGGTTACTCCACTTCCTCAACTAGCCTCCTCTCAAAAAAGCTAGATCAGATCAGAAGCCGTCAGGAACCAAGATATCTGCTACTGCTCCCAACACTCCATCAAATCAGAATTCTTTGGCTCAGAAGATTCTTGCTATGGTCTGATATTCTCCTTTGATTGACCCTGTGCCTTCAAGACTCCCATCTCCTTTCCTTGAGAGATGGCGGTCCAAGTGTCCAGCCATTGCTTCACGTTGTTGTTCCAGGAGTCTCATGAAAGTCGATGTGGATAAAATGATGAAGAAGTTCCTCTCGGTACTAATATAAATGGGGGTTCTCTGGCTCCAACCCCTTCAGGTTAGGAAGCCTTAGCTAGATGTTACCTCCAGGAATGGCTCCTTCTCCAATCTGACATTTTGTTTCTGAGTCCTTGGATCTGAGTCTGTCAAGACGATCTGGTTCAGATCCGAGAGTGCTGGTGTTCTTGGATCTGAAGGTTTCTTTGAGTGCACTAGCTTCGGCGAGTTCATAGACAAGTGGCTCTCGGAGCAGCAGCATCCCGGGTGGATGCGAGCTGTTGGGAGTCGACTCCAAACTTTTTGGAGTTTCGGTCCTGGACAGGTCATCTCTGGCCTCTGCCTCGGGTGGGTTGTCTTCTTGGCAGATGGAGACGGTGGGAAAGAGGCATGGCTTCTCAGTTCTATCAGCTTGCTTCTCACTGGGATGATCTGCTTTCCAAGGTAGTGGAAAAAGTATTTCTGCTTCGGCAGGACAGAGGGTCTGTCCCACCTCAGACCTACCTTCTATGTCTTGTGTGTGGTAATGCCAAGAGCCTTGGCATTCAACTTCACAGGGAGGAGCCAGTCCATACCCTCCAGACCAACCCTGCAGGATATTCCCCTCCCTCCCATCTGATACTTACCCGGAGCATCCCACCAAAGAAGTACCCCAGAAGAGGAAGTGCAAAAGGAGGCACTTAGATTCCCCTCAGGAGTCTATCATAGAAGAGACAGATTTCAGTGAAGGGGAAGGATACCCCAGATCATGACCCAAAGACATCTCCTTTGGGGGCGTTCTGGAGATCCTCAAGCAACGGGGTGGTTGGTCCTCCTAGAGTCTTTCCCCAGAGGAACCCATGTTTCTGGAGACTTTGGATCTGAGCTGTCTACCTCTTGGTTGAATCCACCCGCTGATGAGCTCCTTGATTTGATTTCTCAGCTGGTATGGAAGGAACCTGATATGATTGAACCCATCTCCAAGAGGCCAGACTGAATTCTGGTACCTCTGACAGGAAGGGAACACTGGAGCTAGGGAGTGCATGTAAATACTATGGTCGTAGTAGCAGCCATGAAGAAGGAACTTGTGGAGCAAAGTTCCACTGTCCATCTCCCTAATAGAGAGTCCAGCCCTTTGGATAAGTAGATTGTCTATGCTTCGGCGACATATGCTGTTAGGTCACTGAATTACTTGGCAAAGGTTACAAAGAGATTTTATTAAGGAATTGTCAGATGCTCTTTCTAGGTCCATTACTGTAAAGGCTCAAGCTACAGTAGCCTCACAGTTGGCAACCCTTCAATCTATCTCAAACTCATCTGTGAGGCTTATCTCTCATGCAGCTGAGGGTACCTCAAGGGCAGTGGGTTTGGGCACCTCAATAAGGAGACATGCCTGGATGCACTTGTGTGACTTTGCGGAGCCCTTCAAGTCTTCTTTCGTCAATGCTCCTTTTGACGGATCTTCCTATTTGGCCCGAAAGTGAAGGATGCATTCTCCAGGTGTGAGAAGGTTGGAAAGACTCTTTATGCTGTAAGAGAGTGTTTTTCGAACCCCCAAAGGAACTTTTCTAGGAACCAGCGCAGGGAAGAAAAGTGTGGTTTCTTTTTAGTGCCAAAGAAGACAGGACCTGGAGACCAGTTTTGGATCTCAGCAACTTGAACAAGTCAGTTCATCAGTCAAAGTTTTGCACGGTCACAGTTCAGTCCATACTGCTCTTTTTATACAAGGACAATTGGATGTGCTCGATAGACCTTCAAGATGTGTACTGTTACATTAAAATGAACAGGCGGTCCAGAAGGTTCTTGCACTTCTTGCTGGGAGCCAGTAATTATCAGTTCAGGGCACTGCCCTTTGGCCTCACCACAGCCCCCAGGGTGTTTCCCAAGTGCATGGCAGTAAAATCAGCTCACGTGAGACTTCAGGGATTCTGGGTGTTTTCGTACTTAGATGACTGGCTCATTACCGCCCTGACCAGGTATCTGCTCATAGCTGCAAAAAAACTAGGTACTCCAAACATTCTGCCTTTAGGTATCAAAATAAACTACAACAAATCTCAGTTGCATCCATTACATATGTGCAACAACTTCACTTCCCTTAAACAGAATTCAAACTTTAAGATTCCAAGTCACAAAAATTATTCACAATACTAAGATTTCAGCTTGAATAATTCTTCAAGCTTTGGGGTTAGTGTCGGCAACAATAATTCTTGTCCCTCTGGTGAGATATATGAGAATTCTTCATCGGAAGCTAGCATCTCAATGGCTAAGTCTTTATCAGAAAATGTTAGTTCAAGTAAGGATCACACAGACATGCAAAAGATACCTTTGGGGGTGGATAAGGTCAGACCAGCTTTTAGAAGGCCGTCTGCTCATTCTCCCTCAACCCAAAGTCATAGTAACCATGGATGCTTCCCAAATTAGGTGGGTGGGGCACTTTCTGGAGAAAACAGTCGACTGCACGTGGTCCCCCGAAGAGGCTAATTTGCATATAAATGTCCTGGAAGATGAGAGCAGTGCTTTTTGGATTGCAAGCTTTTCATCGTGCTTACCTGTAGGAACAGTTGCAATCCAAATGGGCAACATGTCAGTAGTTTGGTACATCAGCAAACAAGGAGGCACTAGGCCTTACCCCTTGTGTCAAGAAGCCCTCAGAGTGTGGCAAAGAGTGATCTCATCCTGTCACTTTCTGATAGCAACACATTCCAGAGAAGTCCAGCGTGATAGCAAACAAATTGAGCAAGCCCATTTTTCTACCTCGAGTGATCTCGCAACAAAAGTGACACAGGTAATTTTCCATCAGTGGGGCCAGCCGTACTGCAGTCTTTTTGCATCTCCTGTAAACAACAAATACAACAGTTTCTTTGCCCTAATCCCCCTAGTGGGGAAATCACCGAGGGAGAATGTGCTCCACGATTGGCCCTCCGGTCTTCTCTATGCTTATCCACCAACCCCATTGATTCCCAAAGTCCTTCAGAAAGCTGCACGATTGAAGAGCACAGTCATCCTCATTACACCTTACTGGCCTCAACAAGTTTGGTTCCCTTTCTTTTGGCCACATCAGGTTTACTCGCCTTGGATTCTGAATCCAGTTCCAGAACTCTTGTCTCACCCAACAAGAATGGCTCACTTGGATGTCTCAAATCTAAATCTGACAGCATTGCTTCTCCACTTCTATTTTTAGCCAGTTAATCTATGATGTCCTCCTATTTTCATGTTACAGTATTCTTACTGTGGGGATCTTCCGCCTCAGGCGACCCGAATGTTGTCTCCTATGCAAAAGCTTTCAGGCTGGTTGCTGTTGGTGCGTGGGACATCACACGTAGGGGTATAAACCAGGGACCTTAAAGGTGACGTCTGCACACAGAGACTACAGAACTTTTCTGCCGTAGTCAAAAGTCAGATCATTCACATCGCTCCTCTCTATCAAGACGTTAAAGCCAAGTACCCAGTTGGGGATTTCTCACTTACATTAATTGCTTGAACTTGGTTTGCTGGTTTTACATTAGCCGATGTCCACTAAGAAGGGTAAATGCCGATGTGGCTGTCAAATTCCACATAAGGACACCCATGACCGTTGCGTCTTTTGTCTAGGCTGGGAACACGGCCGTACCTCCTGCTCCATTTGCCAATCCTTTGTCCCTAAAACTCTTAGAAGCCATTTGGCTGCCCTTAACCTGTACTTAGAAAATCAAAGGCTTAAGAAGGTAGCCCTTAGAATGGATCTGGAATCGGCCAACCTGAAGGAGCCACCAAAGAAAAAGGCCAAAGTTTCGCGGCCTATCACCACTGCCTGTCCGTCGTCTGATGCCCCGCCAGACGCCGATATAGGGGTTGAGGGACGTCCGCTAGAGCTGTCTACTTCTACGGCTCCTCTCGAGGCAGCTGTCTCCAAAGTGCCAGCCAGCACGTCCGCAGAGATGTCGAGTATTTCCGATGTCAAGGGGGAACCAGGTTTCACCGGACGCCCTTCTGGATCTCAAGAATCCTAGTCTCCTTCCTTTGGTAAGGCCCCAGAGTCAAGGCCTACAGTGTCTCCCAAAACTACTCCTTTACAAAGAAGACAAAAAACTATATATTTATCTACCCCCCAGTTGAAGGACAACCGGACTGGCAGTCTTTTACTCAGTCCCTGATGCAGGCCTTCATGGCCCTTAGGCCAACATCCTCCTCGGCCCCCTCTATTCCAGTGCTCAGCCTAAGGCCTACTTCTGCTGCCTCACTCCTTCCCTCTGTTCCCCAGGAAGAAGAATAGGCCCTCCCCTCTTGCTCTGAGGAGTCTATCACCTGCTCTTCCCAAATAGCCTCCCCCCTGGAATATTATTCTCCAGATTGAGGATTCTGTTGAAGGAGATTCCCCTCCAGAGGACATACATTTGGGGAAACTATCACTAAGATGAAAGAATACTTCAAATGGGATACTTCCCATATGACAGAAACTCAAAAAAGATACTTTGAGTTGTTGCAGGTTGAATCACCTTCCCCATCAGCCATTCCTCCAGTGATCCCTGCATACCTTGACGTCCTTGCTTCTTGCTGTAAGAACCTTGACTCTCAGCCACCTGCCCCAAAGAGACCAGACCGTTTCTGTAAGGTGCCTGATGACCACAAATTTCTATTAAAACCCCCTTTGGTGGACCCTGCTGTTATAGCTGTGACCCCAGATAGATAATCTTATTTATTTTATTTATTTATTTATCTGACATTTGTTAACTGGGTTGGTCCAGCTGGGCAGGAGCCCGTTTTCAGTGGAGACCCAAGGAGAAAAGCTCCAATTACAAAAACAACTGGGATAACATAGGTAACAAAAAAAAATAGAAAGTACCATAACCAAGTATAACTCGAAAACATATTAATACAGATGTGACTCAAACATATTTAGATTACAGCAAGAGGGTTTTCTCAAAGAAATGAGTATATGAACCCCTAATGTTTTTTGTTTTTTTTTATTTACTTTTTTTTATGTACAAACAAGTTATATACAAGTGATCAAACAAGTGATATACAAGTGAATCAGATTTCTTGCCTAGGCTTCTTAGGAAGGTATAGGTGCTTTCAGGAGTTCAGAGGGAAGGAGCACCAATTCCATAAAGGGGAAGTATCAGGTAGGTTCTAAGCAGAGACATGATTTTGTGTTGAGAAGATCATGTTTGAGTTCCTTTTTAAAGTGTACAAGGGTGTATGATGGAACATATGTTCAGAGGAAGTTTGTTCCAAGTGTGGGCTATAGAGCAATTATATTGCAGTTTGCCTGTGTTCTTCTTTGGATAGTCTACATTCAGAAGTTGTTGGTTAGAGGTGCGGAGGGTTCTAGAAGGGGGTATAGGTGGATACAAGAGTAGTGAGAGCTGGACAGGATGAAGGCCTGTATAGAATGGAGTGAATAACTTGAAATTGAGAAAGTAGCAGTAGTCGAGGGAATTCGAACCATTGTAATGAGTTCAGGGCAAGGCAGTGGTGGGAGTTGTAGGGGGAGTTAGTAATGAATCTTGCAATTTTGTGGTAAGTTTGTTGCAGTTTGTTCTTGGTAGTAGCTTGGATATTGGTTCTTTATTTCTTTTACTTTCAGATAAAGACAGTAACATTTTGGATAGGCTGGGCAAGAAGACTTGCACCTCTTCCACCCTGGCCTTCAGAGCTATTAACTACCAAACCCATATAGTGAAATATGGCTTGGACTTGGTATACCAAGCCTCTACACTTCTGAACTCCCTGCCTGATTCTTCTTACAAAACTAAAGTAGCATCTAAGCTATCCCTGGCATCCCAAGTGACCAGTCACTCTATTAGATGCAGTTATGACACAACAGAGGCTTCTGCTAGATCAGCTGCAACTGCATCAGTTCTGCATAGATACTCCTGGCTTAGGCTTCAACGACTGCCAGAAGATTTTAAGTCCAAAATCCTAGCTGCTCCTCTTGATCATAACCCTCTGTTTGGTAAGCAGTCTGCAGAACTTTTTAAAAATGTACAGGAGAAGAGCAAAGAGATACATGATATTAAATACCTGCTGGTATCTCCTATACCCAAGTACAATAGAAATTATCCTGCCAAAATATCCTATGTCAGAAGGGTCCCCTCCGCAACCGCCCCTTCTTCTACCAGGCATAGGAAAGGGACTAGGAGCAAGCTTTTTCAAGGGCTACCTCTTCTCAGCCAGCCCAAAGACAGTCATTTCAGGACAGAAATAATGGCAACAGTGCATGACTGCCTGACCCATCTCACCCTGTCTTCCCATCTCTTTCACTGTCTGCCACTTTGGAAAGAAATCACCACAGACCACT
Source organism: Protopterus annectens (assembly GCF_019279795.1). Classification (NCBI taxonomy): domain Eukaryota; kingdom Metazoa; phylum Chordata; order Ceratodontiformes; family Protopteridae; genus Protopterus; species Protopterus annectens. The sequence goes on from NC_056740.1 coordinate 539,332,883, forward strand.
CGATGCTGGCAATAGTGGAAAAAGGATTTTTCCTATCCTGGCAGGAAAGACCCACCCCACAGGGCATTCCTTTTCCACCCAAAAATCAGCTTCACCTAATTCCCCACATTATCCAGGCTCTACGGGCACAAGACACCATAGAACAGATTCCATCAGGACAAGAAGGAAAATGTTTTTACTCCAGACTTTTCCTAGTTCCAAAAAAAGATGGACCATGGAGAACAATACTGGACTTATCCATTCTAAATCTTTTTCTAAAAGTCCCCTTTTTCAGAATGCTCTCCCTATAGACCCGGCTTCCACTACTGCCACCACAAGCATTCATGGCCACTTTGGACATGAAGGAGGCTTACCTCCACATCCCCATACACACATCACAAAAAATACTTAAGCTTTGCTGGCCCTTGCTCTCATTTTCATTTTACTGCCTTGCCCTTTGGTTTGTCCACTGCACCAAGGGTTTTCACCAAATGCCTAGCTCCCACCATAGCCTTCTGCAGGACCAGGGGTATACACATCTATCTCTACCTAGACGATATTCTAATTTTTGCAGAAAAAGAAGAGACCCTCAGAAGTCATCTCCAGTTCTCTATGTCCCTGCTTCCAGAGACTGGGTTTCACAATGAACCTCCCAAATTCCATCCCTATCCTCCGAACAAGACAAGGTCTTCCAGGGTTGCAGGATTCGGGCAAACCCAATGAAAGCTTTTTTATCCCAAGACAAAGCAATCTCCCTGACAAACCATTTTCAAGACCTCCTCCAGATAGACCAGCTGTCAGCAAGACAGTTTATGTGCCTTCTGGGTCTTACGGCAGCCACCATCCCAATGCTTCCCCTAGCCAGGATACACGCGAGGAAGCTGTAGTGGTATTTAAAGAACACGTGGTCCCAGCACAACCATCCTCTAGACTTCCAAATACCCTTCCTGCCTTGTCTACAAATAGAACTAAGGTGGTGGATACAACAGATTCAAAGGAATCCAGGAATACCCCTCCTACCCCCCACACCAGCTCAACATATGCACACACATGCCTCGGATCTGGGCTGGGGGGCTACCATGAAGGGGCTCAAGGTACAGGCATCCCTCTTGAGAAAACGTATCAACATCAGGGAAATGATGGTTCATTTAGCCCTGAAGGCTTTTCTCTCAGTCCATCAACCAGGCTCTCTGCTAATCTTCACAGACAATACCACTGTCATGTGGTACATCAACAAACAGGAAGGGACCAGGTCCTACCTTCTATGCAGGCTGGTAATGAAAATTTGAAAATTAGCCTCACAGAACAACTTCTCTATACAAGCAACATACATCCCTTCCCAGGGCAACCTTCAAGCAGATGCTGTAAGCAGATCATTCTCTCTACATCACAAGTGGATGCTACACAGGGAAGTTTTTTTAGACATAGTCCACCAATGGGGTACGCCACATATAGATCTGTTTGCCTCCCCCCATAACAGACAACTGAGAAAATTCTGTACCAAACACCACTCTCCTCTAGCTTGGAGAGTGGACACCATCACCATCTCATGGAAGGGAAGGTTTCTGTATGCCTTTCTCCCCTTCCCTCTCATTTCGAAAGTCCTCCTGAAGATCAGGAGAGACCTACCAAAAATCTTGCTAGTGACTGCCTACTGGTCATGGCAGCATTGTTTCTCCCTTCTGCAATCCCTGGTCAAGGGCAATCAGCACATGTTACCTCTCAAGGTGGACCTACTCACACAACAGAAGGGAATGCTCATGCATCCACACCAAGAGATGCTGAACTTTACTCTCTGCGTGATAAACATCTAGTACCCATCAGACACCTCTACACAGAAGACCTACTTTCTGTCCTGTAGGAGGCCAGGAAACCCAATACAAGGAGATCCTACATTTCTAAATGGGTGAGATTCTCCAAATGGTGTCTCCAAAGACATAAGGACCCCCTTCTAGCGGATGTCACTTTAGTCTTAGCTTATGTGTGTGAGCTGATTAAAGCGGATCTTTCTTACTCTTCAGTGAAAGTGAACCTCTCTGCTATCTCTGCCTGCCTACTCCTGGAACCTCCTTTACTGTCCAGGTTGGATGTTGTTAATCTTCTTTCCATTCATCACTGATGGGTTCGGTCCCGAGCCCTCTGAACCGAGTCGGCCTATTACCAAGCTCGTGCCAGCCAGAAACTCTCGAGCTAAGCTTCTACTCACAATGCCCTTCTCCCTGTTACCCCAGATCTCATTTGGCACGTAGCCATAAAGCCGCATTTCAGCCGAGCTCTCAGCTAAGTGGAAACTTTTTGATTTTTGTTTGTAGAACTTGTTTGTTTCTAAAAATGTGTGAGCTATAATCTTTTTCCTGTCAAATACAGTAGTTTTAGATATATTTCTCTCAATTTCTATCCGTTGGTAACGTTTTTTCAGTACCATTGCTGGTACAGCCCTTTTGTCTTTACCCTTGTGGCATTCATTGAATACCCTAGCTGATATTCTTTCCCTGTTCTTTCTACTCTAGTTGGTGTGTTTTGATATTGGGTTTGCTAATGTATTGCGTGTGTGTTTAAATCTTTTCTGACTTAGGAAATTAGAGTTTCACTTTTTTGAAGTTTTGAATTGTGTTTACTTCTCAAGATGTTGGATAAGAAAGGTACATCGGGTTTCAAACACTGTATCTCATGTAGTTGTAAACTACCTGATAGTGACTCTCACGATGATTGTGTTTATTGCTTGGGGGGGTGCCCCACCTTTCGATGCAGTCTCCCTGTGGGATTTGCCAAAGTTGTAGCCAATGCACACTGAACAAACACAAGAATAAACTAATTCTGAAGGGACTACTTAAATCTCCCTTTTCAGAGGCCCTTTCTGCGATGGAGGTCTAACCCCCTCCTGTGAAAGTTAAGAAAAGGCCTCATTCGGTTCCCTCTTCACCCTCGGGTAACCAGGCTAAGTCTGTGAAACCTAAAATTCAAACGTTATCCTCAGAGCATAAATCTGCCTCCTCTGCACCATCCTCGTCTGCCCCAAGTACTTCGACTATTGCTATATCAGTGCCAGCTTCATCACTGTCTCCAATATTACCTCCAGCACCAGATAATAGACCTCACCTCGCCTGCTATGACTTCGGTACCTGTGGCCATTTCCACACAGTGCACGCCTTCAATGCCTATCTCTGCAGTGATGATTGAACCTCCTGTTTCAGCTCTGAGTGTCCCTTCGGCACCGAGCTCTATTACAGCAACACTACATTTGATCCCACTACTTCCTGTCTGTAAACTCGAGACAGTGCCGGCAGGTCATGCACCATGGACCCAATGCTGTCCGTCCATAGAGCCGTTCTTAGGTCAGTTGTATAGCCCATTCTTAGATCGACCTGACTCCCCATCCGGAGTATCCACTAGATCCACCAGAAGCCTTTCAGAACTTGATGTGGTGCGTTTTGTGGATCTGTTGGCAGCCAGGGGGATACCCATGCCTTCCAAGACCCATCCTCTGGCAAGACTTGGATTGACCTCTCCATGGACTCCATCCTATTCTCCTCCTTCGGCCATCCCAGTTTCCAAGCCTTCTGCTCCAATGTCCTTCTCGGAACCCCCCCCCCCGCCTCGGCGCCTCTAGTGGACTTCACTGAGGCTCCTGGTCTGTCCCTTTGGTCCTCTGTTCCTGCTGAACCGGTCCTTTCTCAGTCTCATGATTGGTCGGCGGGCTCCTCGGTTCGGGGAATGGTTCTGTGTGGTCCTTCAGTTACGTCCTCTGTGCTGGTAGCCTCGTCTGCCCTGATCCGGCTTGAGGCTCAATCCTCGGGAGCGGGTTCGATGGAGCAGGGTGTGACCCCGGTTCCGAGGTTGTCCTTCTCTATTCCAGGCTCCCATCCCTCTTCGGGCAGGCCTGTTTTCTGTGTGATGGAGAGGGATCTCTATTCTGGAAGCATTCCGACGACATAGGAACCCCAGTTTTCTCTCCCTGAGCTACAGCTGGCATGGACCACTTTCCCGGGACACTGGGCAGGGAAGCTGCAGGAAACCCCAGTTCAGGGTACCCACTTTTCAGAGTCCTCTACGGAAGCCCCCACTGAGGAGTCCCCATGGAAGAGATCGTGCAAGAGGAATCACGTTGACTCGCCTGAGGAGTCTCTAACAAAAGACATGGATTATGATGATGAAGGGTCCCCCACGGTCACCCGCTGATGAGGTATCCTTTGGAGACATCCTTGAAATATTAAAGCAAAGGGGTGTTTGGAAGCCCTCAAACCCTTTCTCTGAGGAGTCCATGTTCTTGCAGGCTTTCTGTGCCCGGCCATCTACCTCGTGGGTGACCCCACCTGCCGACGAGCTAGTCCAGCTCGTAGTGCAACGCGCATGGAAGAACTCTGACTCTATTGAGCCGATCCCTCGGAGACCTGACAAACCTCTTTCTCCTCCTGAGGAGAACCCACACTGGTCCAGAAGGTTACCAGTCAACGCTATGGTGGTGGCGGCGGACACAAAAAAGGATCTGGCTGAAGAGAGTCCTGCTGTCCATCTTCCCAACAGGGAGTCCCAGGCTCTGGACAGATTAGGGAAGTGAGCCTTTGCATCAACGACCTTTGCCATTCGGTTCCTGAACTATTTGGCACATTTTTCAAGGCTCCAAAAAGACTTGATCTCAGAACTCTCTGGAACACTCGCAGGACAGGTGTCTGACGAGGTATGGGACAAAGTTGCCTCGCAGCTTGCTACCCCGGAATCGATCTCCAACTTGTCCATGAGGTTGCTTTCACATGCAACCAAAGGGGCGGCTAGAACTGCGGGTTCAGGCATAGTTATGAGGCATCATGTCTGGATGCGCATTTGTGACCTCACGGATCCCTTCAAGTCTTCCTTTCTGAATGCTCCCATCGAAGCATCTTCCCTTTTTGGTTCCAAAGTGAGGGCCACGCTAACCAGGTGGGAACAGGACTGTAAGACCCTATCTGCCGTAGTCCTTCGTTTTTCCAACCCTCAGCGTTCCTTTTCCAGGAAACAGAGGAGTGGGAAGATGTGCCACAAAAAATCTCGGGGTCCTTTCCATGTCGCACGTGGTGATGATACCCCAGAGGCAGAGGGGATAACAGCTCTGGAAGATGCCCCTATAGAGGCAGAGGGGGTCCACGTAACCAAGGCTCCAGAGACTCTTTCTCTGGAGAGTCTTTACCAGCACTCCAAAAGAGCTCCCCAATTGCTTCCTTCTGAAAGCAGTTGGGGTTCGTTTCTCTCTGCACCAAGCTACCTGGCACTCTATTACCACCGATCGTTGGGTGCAGAATATAATTACCAGAGGTTTTTATCCGAAACTTCCAGCAAAACTTCTCGAAGTTCCACCCAGTCAGGGGGAAGAGGTGGCTTCGGAAATAGAAAAGCTATGAAAAAAAGAGTCATCCAACCAGTCCCACCAGACCAATGCGGATCCGGATTTTAGTCCAGATTCTTTTTGGTGCCAAAAAAAAGACAGGGGACTGGAGACCCATTCTGGATCTCAGCAGCTTGAACAAGTCTGTCGCCCAAACCATATTCCGGATGTTTATGATTCAGTCTATCCTCCCTTTTCAAAGGGAGGGCGATTGGATGTGCTCGAAAGATCTCCCGGATGCATATTACTACATCGAAATGGACAAGCGCTCCAGGAGTCTGCTTTGCTTCTGGGTAGGAGTCGATCCTTGCCAGTTTCGTGCCCTGCCAATCGGTCTCTCTACAGCCCCCCATAGTGTTCAGAAAAAGCATGGCAGTGGTTACAGCTCACTTGAGACTGCAAGGATTCGGGTGTTTCCATGTTTGGACGATTGGCTCCTCACCGCCCCCACCAAGCGTCTTCTGGTAACACCCCTACAATACACACTTTCTCTGGTTGAGATTTTGGGGATAACTGTGCACTGGGAGAAGTCAAACCTAGTCCCTGCCCAGCAGATAGAATTCATTGGCGCAGTCTTCAACTCCCCATCCTGTCTGGTGTCGCTTACAGCTCACAGACTCCAGAGATTGAGGCTTCAACTCTGCGTGATAATCTGTCAAAACAAAGTCTCAGCAAGAGAGGTTCTTCAGGCCATAGGATCCATGGCAGCTTCAATCCCGATAGTGCCTCTTGCCAAGCTGCACATGCAAATTCTCCAATGGCTTCTTCTTTCTCAGTGGTTCCCGAATCATCACCCTGTACATTCCCAGATCCAGATAACCAACTCCTGCAAGCAGGACCTTCTCTGGTGGATGAGGGCAGACACAGAACTTTGGAGCCACCCATTCCATTCCTCTCAGCCCAAGGCCATTGTGACCACGGATGCTTCTCTGATCAGGTGGGAGGCCATTTCCAGGGAAAGACAGTCCAAAGCACATGGTCCACTTTGGAGGCCAACTTGCATATCAGCGTTCTAGAACCGAGAGGGGTGCTGTTAGCGTTGCAGGCCTTCCATCCGTTTTTTTCTTTCTGGGACAATTAACAATTCAGTCAGACAATGTCAGTAGTCTGGTATATCAGCAAGCAAGGAGGAACCAAGTCTTACCCCTTTTGTCAAGAGGCATGAGGATTTGGCAGTGGGCGATAGCTTCCAACTGCTTCCTGATAGCAACCCATATCCCGGAGAGCTCCAACTTGATTGCGGACAAGTTGATCAGCAAGTGGTCCCTCAATCCCGATGTGGCAGCAGAAATGTTCTGCTGCTGGGGCCAGCTGTGCTGCGACCTTTTCATCTCTCCATCGAACAACAAGTGCAGCAGCTATTTTGCCCTATTCCCCCCAAAGGGAGAGTCCCCGAGGGACACTCTGATTCACGATTGGTCCACGGGACTTCTTTATGCTTTTCCCCTCATTCTTCTGATTCCATAGTTCTTAAAGAAAGCTCATCGGTTGAAATACAAAGTGATTCTCATAGCCCCTTTTTGGCCTGAACAAGTTTGGTTTCCCTTCCTTCGGCCTCATATGGTATACCAGCCGTGGATTCTGGACCCTCTTCCAGACCTGATTGCTCACCCCCAAGGGTTGAGCCACCCGAATCTGTCCAGTCTCAAGCTGACAGCTTGGTTTCTCCACTTCCGTTAGTTGCCAGGCAGGTTTATCTCACTTCACCTGTTCGGGATATTATCCTGGCCTCTCATAAACCATCTACCAGAAGACTGTATCAAGACAAATGAAAAAGGTTCTCTCTCTGGTCAAAGGATAACCTGCTAGATCCGTATTTGACTCCGGTCACAGCGGTTTTGCAATACTTGTCTAAGTTTTTTGAAGAGGCTGCCACAGCCTCTACCATACCAGTACATGTGGCTGCAATTTCGAACTACCATAATGGGCTGGATGATACACCTCTCATCTCACTACAGTTATGTAAAACCTTTCTCAAAGGAGTTTCACACATCAGGCCCCCAGTCAGACACCCAGACGAAGTTTGACCTGAAATTTTTGTCTTGGAAATCCTTGATCTGAAGTAGTTAACTTCATTTGATCAGCAACCTGTGAGTATCAGATCCGTCCTCTCATCCGAGCCGGCAGCTTTCCAAGCTAAAAGATCTGAGCTCTCAGCTCCTCCCCCTTACCCATAATGCCCTGCCACCTCCCTTCAGTCCTCAGATCTTGTTTGCCGCTGCTTCTGATAGCTTCTAGCGACGAGCTGTTGGCGTTGGGTGTAAATTAGAGAAACTTTAAAACTTTAAAAACTCTTTTTTGCGTTTTGAGTGAGTGTTGTAGGCCCTTAGTTTTTGTTTATATACCTCTTTCCTCCTTTTCTTGTGATAATTATTGTTTAAATTTAACTTTTTCCCACCCCTTTACTGTGTGCGTGTGGTGCGTGCGATGGCTGAAGGGCCTAAGGCCATTTTTTCAAAATGCACTGAGTGTGGCCATAAGCTGTCCCCAGCGGATGGTCACACCAGTGCGTTCTCTGCCTAGGAGTAGGCCACTTGTCTTCTGGCTGCCAAGTATGTGCGGCCTTTAACCCCTGGGCTTTGAGGGATAGGAGGAATAAGTTAATCATGGCAGGGCTTTTGCCCGCGGATTCTTCTTCCTCCTCTCCCTCTAAAGCACCAGCCGTGGCCGCGGCTGCCCTGCCTTCAGTTCCCCCTCCCCTGACTGGGACTCAACCTCCCTTTGTGTCTCAGGGAGAGGGGGACTCTTCTTCTAGAGAGGAGAGGCACAAGGATAGGGAGCGGCATAAAAGCCATAAGAGGCGGGCAGAGTCTCATTCCTCTGCTCCGCCAGCTAAAGTAGCTAGCCCTCCCAGGAGGGCCTCCCGATCTCCACCCTCTCGACTCCGTTCCCCTCGCTTTTCCCTGGAGCCGGAGGAGGAGTACCAGTCTCCCTCTAGGTTTTCGAGGCGGCCTTCCCGGCCTGCTTTGGCGACCTCTTCAAGATCCACCAGAAGCATGTCTGACACTGATTTGGACTGGATTATGCGCCGATTCTTGCAGGCCCAGATGCAGATGGGGGTGCTCCTGCCTCCCCCCCCCTTCCGGGGGGAAGCTTGGCCCCCTTCTTTGCCCCAATTGCTCCTTCTCCGATTCGCTATCGGGTTTCAGAGTCTTTGGATCAGAGCCGTCTCGGGCCCGGGGAGTCGGCGCTGACAGTGGTGGCTACTTCGACGCCGACAGTACCCTCGAGCGTGTCGGATCTGAGCTCTCGGGGCCGAGAGCCAAGCTTTGGAGCCGCAGGGGTTAGTGTGTCTTCAGCGCCGTGTCGGCCGGAGCTCGCTCCACTTTCGGGTCCGATCGCATCGGCTCTGACACCGGTCGTTGCGTCGGAGCCGAGGGGGCTGCTCTCGGAGCCAGGGGAGAGTGGTTCGCCCTCAGCTTTTGATGTAGTGGAGATGGTTCTGTCGAGGAGTTCCAGGTCCCCGGTCCGGGCTACGGATCCACCTGTCACTCCCGCGCATTTGGGCCTATCTTCCATCGTCCGGCCCCAGGGACAGCCTGCGTCGGCGCTCCAGTTAGTTCCCATAGGGGAACAGGACCCCGTTGGTGAGCCCTCCTCGGGCAGTCCCTCCGAGGAGGTGCCTCACAAACGAAAGTGCAAAAGGAGGCACATGGACTCCCCTGAATCCCTCACAGAGGACACAGACTTAGGGGAAGGTTCCCCAAGGTCACCCCTGGAAGATGTCTCCTTCGGAGACATTATGGAAATGCTACGTATTAGAGGGGGGTGGTCTGCCCAAAAACCTTCCTCGGATGAGTCGATGTTTCTGGAAGCTTTTGATGTAGGCCTGTCTACCTCTTGGGTGCCCCCCCCCCCCCGGCTGATCCCCTGGTAGACTTGATTACTACCAGGGCTTGGAAGGAGCCGGACACCGTGGAGCCAATCCCTAAAAGACCAGACAAAATACTCAGTCCCCCCTCTGACAGACAGGCGTGGAATAAAGGGTCCCCAGTAGATGCCATGGTGGTGGCGGCTGCCACTAAGAAGGAACTAGCACAAGAAAGTTCCTCGGTCCATCCTCCTGATAAGGAATCTCGGACGATGGACCATATTGGAAAGTGGATGTTTGCTTCAGCTACCTTTTCTATAAGAGCGCTGAATTACCTGGCACACGTCATCAGGCTCCAGCGAGACTTGATAAAGGAATATGCTGGAGCTTCCCCAGAGTCCATGGCGGCCGAGGACAAACGGACCTTCTCAGCTCGCATGGCCACTCTAAAGTCAATTTCTAACACTTCCATGCGGCTCCTCTCCTATGCCACGGAGGGAGCGGCTAGAGCTAGTGGAGCAGGGGTCGCCTTACGGCGCCACGCCTGGCTTCACCATTTGTGACCTTTCAGAGCCCTTCAAGGCGTCCTTCGCGAACGCTCCCTTTGATGGTTCTACGCTGTTTGGCAATACTGTCCGCGACATGTTGCTGCAAAGCGAGAAAGACGGGAAGACACTGTCTGCCATCAGGATCCGCTTCTCATCCTCAAAGGTCCTTCTCAAGGAACCAGAGAGGACAGAAGAAGATGTGGTTCTGGAAGTCCCAGCAGTCTCGTCCCACTCCGGACCCCTCGTCTTTCAGAGGCAGAGGAGGACAAGGTGGACGCCGGCCCAGAGGCGGGGGGGGGGCGAAGAATTTCAGGTCCAGAGAGCCGTTCTCAGACCGACCCGCGCAACAGCCCTGAGGGCTTGCCTGGCTGTCCCTCTCTGGAGGCAGTCCGGGGGCGTTTTTCGAAGCACCTACAAAGTTGGGAGTCCATTACTACAGATCGTTGGGTGCTCAGAATAATATCCAGAGGTTACACTATTCCCTTTCTGCATTTTCCTCCTTTAACGAAGCGCCTTCCCGATGTCCCACCCGATCAAAGGGAGGCAGCGACTTCAGAAATTTCGAAGTTGCTAAAAAAATGGGCCATCCAGCACGTCCCCCCCAGAGCAGTCCGGATTAGGCAATTACTCCAGGTTCTTTTTGGTGCCAAAAAAGACGGGGGACTTAAGGCCAATTCTGGACCTGTCATCTCTAAACCTGTTCATTGCCAAAGAGAAATTCCGGATGGTCACTCTGCAGTCTGTTCTCCCTCTCTTACAGGAGAACGACTGGATGTGCTCCATAGACCTCAAGGATGTGTACTGCCATATTCTCATAGACAGACGGTCCAGGAGGTTTCTCTGCTTTCGGCTAGGAGCCAATCACTTTCAGTTCTGGGTTCTTCCGTTCGGCCTCACCACAGCCCCCAGGGTGTTCACCAAGGTCATGGCAGTGGTAGCAGCCCACCTGAGACTTCAGGGAATTCAGGTATTTCCATACCTGGATGATTGGCTCCTCACCGCCCCCACCATGCATCTGCTTTGCTCCGCCAGGGATTACTTCCTAGCCACAGCCCAGCATCTAGGCATTACTATAAATCGTCAGAAGTCGTCTCTGCATCCTGTGCAAGTTCTGGATTTTATAGTGGCCAGGATAAATACGCGCCAAGCCAAAGCTTTCCTAACCACAGACAGGTTGCGCAGCTTGCCGCTACACATAATGGCGCTCCTGCAGTCTCCAGCCCCACCTGCAGAGTGGGTGCTGAGAGCCCTGGGCTCCATGGCAGCAGCCATAAGCCTATCGCCCTTAGCAAGATTGCATTTGAGAATTCTACAGTGGACTGTTCAGGTTCAATGGTCACTCCTACTCCATCCATTGGAGTCGCCAATTCCCCTGAGCAAGGTTTGCAGGAACTTCCTTCTTTGGTGGCTCCATTCCCGAGACCTGCGGGAGGGGAGACCATTTGTGATGCCTCAGCCCCAAGCCACGTTGACCATGGACGCTTCTCGCCTCGGGTAGGGGGGTATTCTATGGGCAGAACCATTCAAGGCACGTGGACTCCCTTAGAGACTGTTCTGCATATCAGTGTTCTGGAGATGAGGGTGGTGCTTCTAGCGTTGCAAGCCCTTCAAAACCCTTCTTCCTCTGGGGACTATTGCAATTCAGACAGACAACATGGTGGTAGTCTGGTATATCAACAAACAGGGAGACACCAGATCTTACCCTCTTTGTCGAGAGGCTATGAGAGTTTGGGAATGGGCGATTTCCACCAACCGCTTTCTGATAGCAACGCACATTCCGGGTCGGTCCAACATTTTAGCGGACAAGCTGAGTCGCTCGATCCTCACACCTTACGAGTGGTCTCTAAACCCATCAGTAGCGAATCAGATCTTCCTCAGATGGGGTCAACCTTGCTGCGATCTTTTTGCTTCTCCGTCAAACACAAAATGCAGCAAGTTTTTCGCTCTGATTCCCCCTATGGGGGAGAGCCCCAGAGACGCTCTGGTGCATGCTTGACCCCCCCTCCCCCCGGTCTCCTGTATGCTTATCCTCCTCTTCCGCTGATGACAAAATTTCTGCAGAAAGCTCATCGGTTGGGGAGGAAAATAATCCTCATAGCCCCATTCTGGCCTCGCCAGATCTGGTTCCCGTACCTGCGGTCTCACAGTGTGGTTCCTCCTTGGATCTTAGATCCCATTCCAGATCTGATCTCTCATCCTGCGGGATTACAGCCCCCAAACCTGGGCGACCTCAAGCTAACGGCTTGGTTGATCCAGTTCCACTAATCGCAAGGACTCCGGGTATCTCGTCTCCCATGAAATCTATTCTGGTATCGGCCATAAACCTTCTACTAGAAAGATATACAGAAGTAAATGGACGCGTTTTTCCATATGGGCAAAATATAGAGACTTGGATCCTTTTACTGCTCCCATCCCAACGGTTCTTGACTTCTTGTCCCATATCTTCGACCAAGGAGCTAGTGCTTCTACAGTCAAGGTTCAAATGGCAGCTATTTCCCATTTCCACATTGGGGATAGCCTTGGCCCCTTATCTTCCGCTAAGATATGCAAAATCTTTTTGAAGGGCACCTTTCTATTGAAACCTCCTGTCAAGAATGTGGTTCCACCTTGGGACTTAACCTTGCTTCTTCAGGCCTTGACTGGCCCACCCTTTGAACCGGCAGCTTCGGTTGAGTTAAAATTTTTATCTTGGAAAATGGCCTTCCTGATTGCAATTACTTCAGCCAGGAGAGTGTCTGAGCTTCAAGCCCTTTGCATGAAACCTCCATATCTGGTCTTCCGTAAGGACAGAGTGTCTCTCAGGGCTAACCCTTCTTTCTTACCCAAGGTAGCCTCTGAATCCAATATCAACCAATCCATTAATTTGCCTGTGTTTTTTCCCAACTTTCAGAACAAAGGGGAATACAGATTACACTCATTGGATGTACGCAGACAATTGCATTTCTACTTGCACAGGACAGCTACTACTAGGAAATCAGATCAACTGTTTGTTTCTTTCGCTAAACCATCTTTGGGTAAGCCTATTACGAAAGTTACCTTGGCCAGATGGATATCCCAATGCATCAGGCATGCTTATTTAGTCTCCGGCCAGCCTGAACCCTTGGGGGTCCATGCCCATTCTACCAGGTCTATGGCTACTTTGTTTATTTATTTATTTATATTTGTTAACCCGGAGTGTCCGACTGGACGTAGGTCCATTTTCAGCGGAGGCCCGGGGAGAAAAGCTCCACAGTTAAAATAAACAGACAGTAGTTACATTGGATTACATAGTGATTAACAATTTACATAGCAATTACTTACAACATATTTACAGATGAAGAACATAGCATATCAGTAGACAACTAGAATCTTTATCTGTGAAGTACATAACAGACATTAACAAATGTTACAAGAAGAAGTTCCTGCTGTATAATAAGTACTGGCTTATGAGCATCCGAGCTTGCTATAATCAAAGTAGTTAGTGGAGTGGAAAGAAAGGTAGTGGTTGGATGGGGAGGGTGATATTAGAGTGGGAGTTGCAAGGGCATAGCCGGCATGTTTTTAGGTGCGCTTTTAGTAAAGTTTTGAAATGGGTGCATGATGGTATGGAGGTAATTGTGGTTGGGAGGGAGTTCTATAATTTGGCTATGGTGCAAGAGAATAGTGCTTCACCAGCAGAGTTATTGGCTTTAGTGATCTGCAAGTGATTTTTGTTGCTGGATCTTAGTGGTCTGGTGGTGCGATAGGGTTGGAGTAGATTCTGGAGGGATGGGACATTTAGTGGATGATTTACTAGTTTGTGGGCGAGTGAGAGTTGATACCGTTGAAGGAGGTGAGGGAGTTCAAGCCAGCCCAGTTCAGCAAGTGAGAGAGAGAGTGGTGACTACGGTAGGATGCCCCTGTGGCGAATTTGGCAATTTTGTTGTAGCAGGTCTCTAGCTTGTTTAGATCGCATTGCCTTAGGTTGGTATATATTGGACAGGTATAAAGTATGGTGGAGATAAGGTGGGAATTTGCTATTGAAATCTTTGCTGCTTTGGTGAGAAGTTACTTATTTCTGTATAGTGCTCCTAGTTTTTTGTGGACTTTTTTTATGGTCAAGGATATGTGAATGTCAAATTTTGGTTTATTGTCTATTTCCACTCCTAGCAATTTGGTGTGTTCAGTTGGGTATATAGTGGTGTTGTCTTTTGCTGTGATGTTAAAGTGAGAGTTGTTTTGAGTATGTTTGGTGGGTTGGAAGATGAGTAGTTTAGTTTTGTTTGGGTTGAGTATTAATTGGGCATCGGATAACCAGGTTTCAACAGAGGAAAAGGCTTCCTGTGTGACTTTTTGCAGTTTGGGTAGGGACTGGGCTGAGCAGATGATGGTTGTCATCTGCGTATTGTATGAGTGTGCCATGTTTGGTGGCAGAGGCTAGATTATTGGTGAAAACAGAGAAGAGTAGGGGTCCAAGGATGGATCCTTGGGGAACCCCTATGGAGACAGGTAGTTGGGGAGATATGTCATTCTGCCATACAACAGATTGTTGGCGGTCAGACAGGTAACTCTGAAACCAGTTGGTGACTGATTGTGAGAAGGATAGGTTATTGAGGACAGAGATAAGTTGTTTGTGTGGGACCATGTCAAATGCTTTAGATAGGTCTAGGAAAGTAGCAGAGGAGAGATGGCCATTGTTTTTATGCTGAAGGATAGTGTTTGTAAAGGAGAGTAAGGCAGTGGTGGTGCTATGGTTTGGTCGGAAATCATGCTGAGTATTGGAAAGGAGGTTGTTAGTAAGGAGGTAGTCTGAGACCTGAGAGTGTATGCATCTCTCTAGTATTTTGGAGAGTGGAGAGAGAATAGCTAATGGGCGGTAATTGGTTAGTTCTGTGGAGGGTCCGCCTTTGTGGAGGGGAATTATATGTGATACTTTCCACAGTGTGGGAACGTAACTTTCTGACAGAGATCGGTTAATCAAGATGGGTACTGGGTAGGCCAGAGCATCAGCTGCGATTTGTAGGTATTCACTTGGGAGGTTGTCTGCTGATAATCTGGTGGGCTTAAGTTTAGTTAAGAGTTTTTTATGTTGGAGGTAGGTACAGGAGAAAAAGAGAAGGCAATGGGGAGATTAGTAGTTGAAGGTGTGGGTTGGAGGGGAGGGGGGGTTGTGTTTAGCTAGTGATAGTATGGCTTGTGTGAAGTATGTGTCGAATGAGGTAGCAATATTTTCTGAGGAGTGAGGGATGTTAGGAGGAGGGGTACTAACTTTACCTGGGTGGAGGATGGAGTTTATGGAGGACCAGAATTGTTTGAGGCTGTGTTGAGAGGAGTCTAGGGCAGACTGGTAGTATTGGAATTTGTCCTGTTTTATTAGCTTTTTGACTCTATTGCGTAGTTCTAGGAATTTCTGTCTAGTTGAGGGGGTTTTGGTTTTGCGCCAGTGCTCCCAGGCTTTATCCCTGTTTTTCATTTCTGACTTAGTGGATGTCCTTCAAGGATGCATCTGCAGTCCTTACAAATGGGTTGTCCTGTCGTCAGGCAGCCCTTCGGTCGGCCGGATTCCAAAGTCTGGGTCTGGCCTCGGCTGATGTCGCACTTCACCCGACGTCATAGCTGCAGTTATTCGGGTATAAAGGTATCAGCCGACGCCATCTTCCTCAGTCTTTCTTGCCACGTGGCGCCCGAAGCAGAAGCTGTTCGCAAGTGCCGGTCGGTCAGAACCAGAGATTACTACTACCGAAGACTTCTAAAAAGCTAAGTACCCCGTTGGGGACTCTTTCTTGCCTCAGCCGATGTCAGAAAAAGTGAATAACTGTTTAACTTGTGGGAAACAAATACCTCATAAAGATTTCCACTCTTACTGCTTACCTTGTCTAGGCCCAGACCACGACGTAGCAGCTTGTCTAGCCTGTGCTTCTTTCAACCGGCGGACGCTTAGACATCGGTCGGAATTTGCTGAGGAGTTTTTCGGCTCCGATTTTGCCTACATTATGCCGTCGGATACTCCGACTACGCAAATATCTAAAAAACGCAAGGAAAAGGACCAACACTCGCGGTCCGCGGTTTCGGCCGAAACCGGTTAAATAACCGAGTGTCTCAGTTTCGGCTGAAACAGAGTCCACGGTTCTTCCTTCGGCCGAAAGCGTACCTCCTACCGAGGCCTCATCCAGCATGGTTGAAACTGCTTCTGAAATCCCACCCGCTCTTGCAGGTTCACAGGATTTATCTGATACTATCCCTTTGGATATTTCTACCCCTGCACGTGGAGCTGCTAGGCCACCTGCATCCATGTCGATTAAGGCCTTTGCCAGGGCTAAAGCAGCAAAATCTACCAAAACTGTGCCTGCTAAGACCCCCTCTCACAGGCCTAGCTCTAGTTCACAAATGCTTAGTCTTGCAGAGGATCTCATTTCTTTGATCCGGGGATCCCAACCTCACCCAGACAGGGCCTCTCACCCACCTCCAGAGAAGAGGCCTAGAGCAGAACCCCCTGAGCCAGTTTCTTCAGATGACTCCTCTGATGAATCAGATAATTCAAACCCTCCAGAGGGCCCTTTTTCTCCTTATGAGGACTCTGATGCAGAAGAGTCCATTCCTTCGGCCTCTCCGCCTGAGGAATTTTCCTTTGGGGAAACCTTGCATGCTATGAGGGAACAATTTCAATGGCAGGGCCAGGATTTTACAGACTCTAGGAAAAGGCTTAGAACCTTCCTGCATTTGCCACAGCATAGGCCTTTAGCCATTCCTCCAGTACTTACTGTTGTGGATGATGCATTTAATGATGCTTGTACTGCTTCTGATTCCCTTCCTCCGGCCCCTGCTAAGCCCGATAGGTACTACAGGGTTCCGGACACACATTATCATTTGTATAAGGCTCCTCTTGCAGATCCCGAAACTATCTCCCAGGGACCCAAAGCTGTAGCAGCTACCTCTGCCAAAAACCCCCTCCCCTCTGAAAGGGAATCTAGGGCCTTAGAGAGATGGGGTAAAAAAGTTTACAATTCTGCTACTCTTTCAGCTAGAGCCTTGAACTGTCAATTCCACATGATTCAGTATCAGGAATTTATGTTAGACCAGTTAACTAAAAAACTGTCCTCGGATGAACCATTAGACAAAAAATCTGTTCAGGAAATGGTACATAACATTCAGCAGGTCAGTAATCATTCTTTAAAATGCGGCTATGATGCACTGGAGGTTTCCTTTAGATCAGCCATGACTGGTACAGTGATCAGAAGACATGCATGGTTAAAAGAGCAGTCCTTACCAGACCATGTCAAATCAAAGCTCCTAGATGCTCCCCTCCCATGGATAAGCTCAATTTGTTTGGCTCCCCTGCACAACAGGTGCTCAAGAAGGTGGAAGAGAAAGCGAAATCTGTCCAGACAGTCAAGGATTTCTTGCAGGTCCAGCCTCCAAGGTTTAGCAGGAACTGGCCTTCCAAGAATTGGTCCTTTCCAGACACCTCCAGAGCTCAGAGAGGCAGGAATAGGCGCTCAAGAGGCAGGGGTCAATCCAGAGGTGCCTACAGGGGACGTCAGTGGCAGGCTAACAACCAGCGAGGTACAGCCACAGATCCAGCCACCACCACTTCCACAGGACAATCACAGTGACTTGGCTCTGGCACCGCCTACCAGGGAACAACTAGAAGCACCCTTAGGCGGGAAGCTAGCCTTATTTTCAGTAAACTGGCATTACATCACAGGAGACAAATGGATTTTACAGACAATAGACCAAGGTTACAGGTTTCACTTCCATACTCTACCACGGAAGAGAGGAATGCCAAACCTACCTCCAAATCAGAAGACAGAAGCTCTAGAACAAATAACTCACGTACTAAAGATGAGAGCTGTAGAAAGGGTACCATCTATGGAACAAGGACAAGGATTTTACTCCAGACTCTTCCTGGTACCAAGAAAAGAAAACCAATGGAGACCTATTCTCGACCTGTCCGCTTTAAACACATACCTCATTGTACCAAAATTCAAAATGCTGACCCTACAGCAACTTCTTCCCATGCTGGGCAAGGAGTCTTGGCTGGTAACTCTAGATCTCAAGGAGGCATACCTGCACGTCCCCATACGACCAAATTGCAGAAGATACCTCAGATTTCTTGCAGGATCAGAGCATTATCAATTCTCAGCATTGCCCTTTGGCTTATCTACTGCGCCCAGAGTATTCACGAAATGCCTGGCATCAGTAATTGCTCATTGCAGGCTTCAGGGAATTCAAATTTACCCTTACCTGGACGACTGCCTGTTACAAGCGGACAACAAAAACAAATTAACAAAAGACTTGGAAAGGGTCATTCATCTACTGCAAGCCCTGGGATACACAGTCAATATAAAAAAGTCAAGGCTGACACCATCCCAAAGGATAACCTTTTTGGGTGCAGAGCTGGACACATCAAAGCAAATGGCATTCCTAACAGTAGAAAAACAGGAGCAACTCCCTCTCTACTTCATGGCATTAACAAAGCAGAACCAGCTAACAGCAAGAAAAGTCCTGCAAGCCTTGGGTTTCATGGCATCCTGCATTATATTGATTCCACATGCCAGACTACATATGAGAAAACTACAGTGGTACCTGAGGAATCTATGGTCTCAGCACAAGCACAGCCTAGAAACCCAAATTCCAATAATTCCATGCCTGAAGCAAGAATTCCAATGGTGGGCTCAGGCCTGTCAATCAAACAAAGGGCTGCCCTTCCACAGCACTCAACCAAGCCAGACCATCACAACGGACGCCTCAGACTTCGGTTGGGGGGGCGCACATGCTGGACAAGTGCATACAAGGCTTATGGACTCAAGACCAACTGCACCTACACATAAATCAAAAGGAAATGCTGGCAGTAAAACTGGCAATCCAGACATTCAGACCATTTCTTCAACAGGGTCAACTGTTGATAAGGACGGACAACACCACAGTTATGTGGTACATCAACAAACAGGGAGGCACACATTCATACCCTCTATGCCGGATGGCAATGGACCTATGAAACGTGGCCCTGAGCTTCAACATTCAGTTACAAGCAATTTTTGTGCCAGGAAAAGAAAATATTCTAGCAGACATCCTAAGCAGAACTACCACGGATGCCCACGAATGGATGCTGCATCCGGACATCTTCAAAACCATTACAGGGAAATGGGGACTACCAGAAATAGACTTATTTGCATCCCCACACAATCACCAACTGAAAAAATTCTGCACGAGGACGTACCACCCACTTGCTTGGAAAGTGGATTCCCTATCTTTCAGTTGGAAAAACCTGACAGCATATGCATTCCCACCTCTTCCTTTGATGCACAAGGTGCTACTGAAGATCAAAGAAGACCGTCCAAGGATCATCCTGATAGCTCCAGACTGGCCAAGGCAACATTGGTACCCATTACTGAGGAGTATGTCTCGGGAACAAATATGGCCTCTGTCCCGAGTTCCCTTGCTGCTAACACAGAACAACTTCAAAACCCTGCATCCAAACCTGAAAACACTGCAGCTTGCTGCCTGGAACATTGCTTAAGAACAAATAACCCAGAATTATCTCAAAGGGTTAAAGACATTATCTTGGAGGCTCGCAGACCCTCAACAAGAAAAAATTATTCAGCAAAATGGAAAAGATATCTCATTTGGAGTACTGCAAAAGGAGAAAATGTGTCACTGGTAAACATAGCTAACATCCTGGAATACTTGGCAGAGCTCTTCCACAATGGCCTGTCCTATTCTTCCATTAAGATTCATGCATCAGCTATTTCAGCAGAATACAACTTGGATCCTCCAGTCTTCTCACATCCTCTGCTCAGGCAGTTTCCAATCTCCAGTGTTTACTAAATTGGTCTCGGCTCCAGCACAGTTAGCTTCGGAGCCGATCCCCCCTCCAACGCATTCGATTCCTCCTCCTCCAACCTCCTCGGAGCCGTTGGAGTCGGTGGTGGTGGAGCAAAGTGGAGCCATACGGTCGGAGCAGAGACCCCTTCGAGGTCTCTCGGTTCCGACTGTGCTTCCTACCCTGTCCTCTGGTTCAGGGTTTGGTACTGCGACCTCTTCAGCCGGGCCCGAGGGGAATACTTTGGGATTGGGTGCTTCGGTGCCTAGTCTTCCTCTCGGAGCATCGGCTGCTGGAATTCCCAGTGCCATCGTGGCCTCTAGACCAGTGACCTCCTTGGATTCTGGAGGTCCGGCCTTTGAGGCCATGAGGAGCGCGCTGGCCATGCCTTTGCCGGTTCAGCAAGATTCTACCTCACCGTCCCTAGATTTGGAGACTGGTGCCTCTGTTGTGTTGCAGCCCCGGCAGCGGGCCTGAGGATACCCCATCGGGTTCCTTCTTCGGGTGGCCCGTCGAAACTGCTTCGGACGAACCCCCGGAAGAAATTGTGTAAGAGGAAGCACGTAGACTCCCAAGATGAGTCTATTACATCGGATACTGACCTCGATGGCAGAAGGGTCCCCAAATCATCTTCGATGATATCTCCTTCTCAGATATCTTGGAGATTCTGAGACAGAGAGGTGACTGGCAAGCCAAAACCCCTTCAGCTGAGGAGTCAGTCTTCCTCAAGGCCTTTGGGGCCCAGCCTTCCGCCTGTGGGTGTCTCCGCTTCGATGAACTCCTTGATTTGGTTTCTCAAGGGTGTGGAACACCCTGATTCTGTGGAACCGGTGCCTGCGAGGCCCAATAAATTTTGTCAGCCCCCCCCCAGAAGGAATTTCTCACAAAGGGTGTGCCTGTAGATGCTTTGGTGGTGGCTTCTGGCACACAGCAGGGCGTGGCAGGGGCTTCGTCTATTCATCCTCCTAATAAGGATTCTAGGAGTATGGATAGGTGGAAGCGTACCCTGTCCTCAACGGCCTTTACCTTACGGTCGCTGAACTACTTATGTCATTTTACGAGGCTCCAAAGGGATCTTCTCAAAGAGCTAAATGACTCTCTTGTTGGTAATCTACCTGAGGCCCTGGCCCCGACTGTTGGCGCACAGATGACTACCCTCTTTTCTATTGTTAACTCGTCCATGAGGCTCATTTCGTATGCGGCCGAAGGCGTAGAGCAGCGGGAACAGGCGTTGCCCTCAGGAGGCAAGCCTGGTTACGCTTGTGTTCGCTCACGGAGGCCTTCAAGTCTTCCTTCACGGCGCCTTTGATGGGTCATCTTTGTTTGGACCCAAGGTGAAGGACACACTAACTCGGTGCGAGCAGGAGGGCAAGACTTTGACTGCCGTTGGGGCCCGTTTTTCCGCTCCTTCCAGGCCTTACCCCAAGGCTGGGAGAGGAGGGGAAAATGTGGTTTAAAAAATCCCAAAAGTCTTTCCCTACTCCACCCAGTGATTCCCCCTCCAGAGGCAGGGGGGGGGGGATTTTGGAAGACGCCGCCCCAGAGGTGGCAGAGGCCCCCGTAACTCTGGAGACCGCGATTCCTTTCGTGGTTCTTCATACAACCAGCGTTCCTGAGTTGTTGCCCGTCTGTGCAACTCAGGAGCCAGTCGGGGGTCGCTTTGCGGCGCACCCACAAGCTTGGGAATCCATAACAAGCGATCGGTGGGTGCTTCGCATTACCGGAGGATATATCATCCCCTTCAACAAACCCCCTTTCTTTAAGGAAATCCCGGACGTACCACCCAGTCAGCGGGATCAGGCAGCATTAGAGGTTTCAAAGCTGCTAGAAAAAAGAGCCATCCAGCCTGTCCCCATCGACCAGATCGGATCAGGAACTTACTCAAAATTATTTTTGGTACCAAAAGACAGGGGACTTCAGGCCCATTTTGGACCTCAGTTCATTGAATCGTTTCGTAAAGAAGTCCAAATTCGAATGGTCACTCTTCAATCTATTCTTCCTTTGCTGGAAAAAGATGCATGGATGTGCTCCATAGATCTCCAGGACGCTTACTATCACATTCCCATAGCTCAAGAGTCCAGGAGACATTTACGCTTCCGCCGGAGCCAGTCATTTTCAATTCGAGCACTGCCCTTTGGTCTCACCACAGCCCCAGGGTGTTCACCAAATGTCTGGCAGTGGTAACTGCTCACCTGAGAAGTCTGGGATTCCAGGTGTTTCCTTATCTAGACGACTGGCTCCTTACTGCCACCTCCGAGCATCTACTACTCCAAGCGCTCAGAGCCACGTTCACCTTGGGCCGTTTCTTGGGGATCACGTTCAATTTGCAAAATCTGTACTACAGCCATCTCAGCGTATTACTTTCATAGGCAGACTTAGACACAAAAGAATGCGCCTATTTACCGCAGCAAGAATTCAGGTCTTACAAGATCAAGTCAAATCCTGTCTCCCCTACAAAGAGCCCGGCCCATCGGATCCTACAACTGTTGGGCTCGATGGCGTCGACCATACTTTTAGTTCCCTTGGCCAGACTTCACATGCAAATTTTACAATGGCTACTGTCGGTTCATTGGTCCTATCAGGAACTTCCTTGAACCACTTAATCATAATCACGGAAAGTTGCCGTGAGATCTACATTGGTGGCTTCTCCAATCAAATCTCGACCAGGGCGACCCTTTATACCTCAACGTCCCATTGCCACTGTGACTACGGACGCCTCCCAGGTAGGGTGGGGGTCATTACCTGGACAGGTCGGTCCAAGGCACATGGCAGATCCAGGAAGCATTTGCATATCAATGTCCTGGAGATGAGAGCGGTACTATTGGTACTCCAAGCTCTCCATCACGCTCTCCCACAGGGCCCGATTACTATCCTATCCGACAACATGTCGGTGGTGTGGTACATAAACAAGCAAGGTGGAACCAGGTCTTACCCACTATGCAGAGAAGCCATGAGACTTTGGCACTGGGCGGTAGCTACCAACCACTTTCTAATGGCAACGCACATACCGGGGAAGTCCAGTGTGATTGCGGACAGATTAAGCAGGACCATTCTTTTACCCCATGAGTGGTCCCTCAAACAGAATATAGCTGCGAAAATCTTCGACAGATGGGGTCTTCCTTGCTGCGACCTGTTTGCCAGCCCTCACAATGCGAAATGCAGAGAGTTCTTCACACTGTTTCCTTCTCAGGGACAGATTCCCAGGGACGCTCTGACTCACATTTGGCCCCCCGGTCTTCTCTACGCCTTCCCTCCGTTCCCGCTCCTACCGAGGGTGATACAGAAGGCCATTTACTTGGAGAGCGAGATGATTTTGATTGCCCCGCACTGGCCTCGTCAAGTTTGGTTTCCTTTCCTACAGAGGCATGCGATAGAAGGTCCATGGTTTCTGGATCCGGTGCCAGACCTGTTGACTCATCAGTCAGGACGGCTTCATCCGTCTCTCAGGTCCCTGAAGTTGGCAGCATGGTTACTCCACTTCCATCCTTAGTCCGAGACAATGCTCTTTCGCGGACGTGGTCCACATACTGTCTTCTTCTCATAAACCTTCCACCATCAAACTTTATTCCAGTAAATGGAAAAGGTTTGCCTTCTGGGCTCAAGAACGGGGTATAGATCCTCTCACTGCACCAGTATCGGAAGTTCTGAATTTTCTGGCCTCCCTTTTTCAGTCGGGCTCTTCAGTTTCTACCATTAAGGTTCAGTTAGCAGCGATCTCTAATTTTCATGCTTCTTTTGAACCTTCATTGATGTCTCACAAACTTTGGAAGGCTTTCCTTAAAGGGGCTTGGCTCCTTAGGCCTCCTTTATCTCAGCCTGTCCCCCCTTGGGATTTGAATATGGTTCTTGCTGCCCTAACTGCCCGTCCTTTCGAACCAGCTGCTACTTGTGATTTAAAATTTCTGTCTTGGAAAACGGCCTTTTTAGTAGCCATAACATCTGCTAGGCAAGTTTCAGAACTTCAAGCTCTTTGTTCTGATCCTCCCTATTTGATTTTTCACAAGCATAGAGTTTCATTGAAATTAAACCCTGCATTTATACCAGAAGTGGCCTCCTCTTTCTGTATGCAACAAACTATAGAACTCCCTGTCTTTTTCCCAGAATTCTCCAATAACGCAGAATATACTTTGCATCAATTGGACGTACATAGACAACTGCGTTTTTATGTGAATAGAACCGCTCAAACGCGGAAATCAAATCAATTGTTTGTTTCCTTTGCAGTGAACAAATTGGGTCAACCAGTAACAAAAGCCTCCATATCTAAATGGATTAAAGATTGTATCATTTTTATTTATTCACAGGCTAATAAAGACCTTCCCTTTCCAGTCAAGGCTCATTCTACTAGGGCAATGGCTACTTCCGTAGCTTTTCACTCCAATTTATCAATAGATGATATTTGTGCTGCGGCAACCTGGACTTCTCCGCACACTTTTATTTCTCATTACAAATTGGATGTGGTTTCTCGAGGCAGAGCTTCCTTTGTTTCCACAGTTCTCAGGAGTGTGTTCCAATGAGCCACCCGGGATGTAGATGCTAGGGATGCTGTCCCATATGTTGTGAATGTAGGCGAGATAGGATCCCATTACATCTTTTACTTATGTACTTACCATAACTTCGGATGTATGGGATCCATCTCGCCTACATTCATAAGTACCCACCCTCCTTCCCCCTTCCATTCGGATTTAGAGGAGCTGTAGTCTCTTTTTTCTTGGAGATCGTTCTTGAAGAATTTTAGTTGGTTATAGTGACTACTAATTTTTCTGTGTTTGCATGGGTGTATGAAAGCGAACAAACAAGATCTGGGGAAGCAGGTGTAGTGCATCCTGGGATAGGGAGTAGCCCAGCCAATGAGAGACTTCGTGCTAGTGTATTAGTTGCCGAGTCGGAGCCGATGGATCGGCTCCGAACCCATATGTTGTGAATGTAGGCGAGATGGATCCCATACATCCGAAGTTATGGTAAGTACATAACTAAAAGTTTCTTGGGGGAGATGGTGAGCTGAGGAGGTTTTCTAGTGGAGGGATGTTTTGGCCAGGTGGGAAGTAGCATCCAATTATGTTGATGGTTTTGTTTTGGTTTATTTTGAGGTTGGTATATATTATTTCTTTATTGCCTATTTGCGGAGCTGATGATTTTAAGATCTGGATGTTTAGATGCTGTTTAAATATTATAGCTACACTGCCTCCTTTCTTGTTTAGCCGGTCTACTCTTAGTATGCCATAACCTGTAGGGAGTATTTGCTCACTGGTAATGTGAGCTTTTAGCCAGGTTTCTGCCAGGATGACTATATCTGGGGAGTACAAGTCTATGGTGGCATGGAGTTCATGGACTTTGTTGGATATATTTCTAATATTTAGGCTTAGTAGAAGGAAGTCACTTGGCTTTCTATTGGCTGTAATATGGGAGAAGTTGTGCTTTCTAGTCTGATTATGAGGATTGGGGTTGGAGATGGTAGGGCCAGGGTTGGGGTGGATATCTCCACTTACGGCTAGTTTAGATATGCATGAGGGTATTAGTTTTCTCAGTTTTTGAATGTGTTTGTTTCTAAGGGAAACTTTATGATTGTTCTCTTTGGGTAATAGGTATGGTGGGAGGGTTACTGTGTTAAGTTGTAGGGATGCTTTATGTTTGAGTAATATAGTTGGTAGAAAATGTGGGGGGTGCATAGGGATGTTTCTTGAGTTGCTGGGAGGGGAGCTGAGTGAGGGTGAGACATGAGTGGTGGTGTGAGTAGTAGTACAGTGGTAGTGGTTGAATGGAGGAATTATGGAGCTTTGGTAGGATGTAAGATATGCAAGGAGAGTGCATGCCGTGAACATAGGTAAGGTATGCTTGTACATGTTAGTTGAGGAGGTGTGATTGTAGTGGGAAGATGGAGGAGGTAGTGTTGGGTTAGTGCTGTGGTTGGCTACTGGACAGATGGGAGGGGTTTGTGAGTATAATAAAGGTGGGACCACTGGGGGTGGGAGGGAATAGGGGACAGGGTGGGGAGCAAAGCGGGTAGAGACCCTGTTAGTTGCTCTTATGAGGGGGCTAGAAACAATCAGGTAACAGAGTTAACTGATAAATGAACATATGATAGTGACAAGGGTGGTAGTAGTTGTAAAAATGGTGCCTGCCACAGGTAATATTTATTAACTTTGGGATTGTCTTAAGGCAATAAACAGGGAAGGGGGAGGGGAGAATAAGGGTGTGAGCAGCAGTTCTTTGTACTGCTGCTAATGAGCCAAGGCAAAGACAAGTTTGTGTTTAAGAAACAATCACAATTGACCAAGGACTGCTCTGAAACTGTAAGTCATTTCTTAACCATTACTCAGGTGGAAAAACAGGATAACCTTGTATCAGTAGGCTACTGTGGTCTCAGTGTAAATCAACAAACACACAGTATTGATCAGGTATGGATACTATTTGCTAATAGAAGGGAATAAGA
The DNA here is from genome assembly GCF_019279795.1 of Protopterus annectens. NCBI lineage: Eukaryota > Metazoa > Chordata > Ceratodontiformes > Protopteridae > Protopterus > Protopterus annectens. Next base: position 539,358,791 of record NC_056740.1, read on the forward strand.
GAGAAAGTGGAAGGTGAGTGTGTGTGTGTGTGTGTTGGGGGGGGGGGGCTGCTTACAAACCAAAGCAGAGTGCTCTCCAGGGGAAAATGAATATTGGCTCAAACAGGTAGACACATACTCAGAGTTAACTTTAGCTGTTTGCAGACCGTTCAGACCCGGACTGCGCTTTTCTTATAAGAATGATAAAGGTGGTACCGCAGTTGAATACTTAAGAGTGGTGTTAGGTTGGAGAGACACTGAACTCCTTCATGGGGCCTGTAGCAGAGTGCATTCTTCTGCAGCATTCTGGTGGAGAGTTCCTCTAGATGACATCTGCTCAGCAGCTACTTGGTCCTGTTCTCATACTTTCATTTCTCATTATAAGTTGGATCTGATATCCAGGAGTAGGGCATCATTTGGCTCCGCAGTGCTCCGGAATATCCTTCCTTGAGGTCCACCCAAGGATTTAGGTAGCTGGGGACTCTGTCCCACAGGTTGCTGATCAAATTAAGTTAACTACTTAAGATAAAGAAGTTATGTACTCACCATAACGTTCCATCTGAGTAGGTAACTTAATTTGTCTGCAACCGACCCCCCCCCCCTCCTTCCCACTAACCTGTTTTATGGTTATTCCATCACGCAGGGTTTCACCTGGTCTTGCATTTGGTTAGGGTTCCTCTTTCGAGGGTTGTAGTCTGTTTTCTTGTTTGGCAAACTCGATCTGAGGACTGAAGGGAGGTGGCAGGGCATTATGGGTCAGGGGGAGGAGCTGAGAGCTGGGATCTTTTAGCTTGGAAAGCTGCCGGCTCGGATCCGAGGACGGATCCGATACCCACAGGTTGCAGACAAATGAAGTTACCTACTAGATGGAACGTTATGGTGAGTACATAACTTCTTTTTCTTGGTCGCTCCAGGACTGATATCAGGTCGTCAGGGGTATAAAAACAGGCAGCCGACGCCATTACATCACTCTTTCTTGCCGAGGAGCCCGAAGCAGAAGCAGTTCGCAAGTGCCGGTCGGTGACTATATGAATTTTTGTTTACGAATTGAATAATCCTGAAGTCTTCTAAAGCTAAGTACCCCGTTGGGGATCCTTTTTTTTTTTTGCTCTAACCGATGTCAGAAAAAGATAAACAATTGTCTTACCTGTGGAAAGCAAATACCTCACAGAGATTTTCATTCCTACTTGCTTCACCTGTTTAGGCCCAGACCACGATGTACTTCGCTGTCGATTTTGTGCCTTAACGCCCGACCCATTCGTCGTTGGGATCTCTTTGTCGCTAAATTCTTTTGCTCTCGATCTCCGTATTCTGAAATGGCTTCGGTAAGCCATCCAACTACTGATATTCTGAAAAAAACGTAAGGATACAGACAGAGGCAGACCACATAGGTCCAAAGCTGCTGACGACGCTTCCATTAAGCTAGTCGCCAGTCCGCTGGTACTCAGTGAGGCGCTTTCTCAGCTCCTGATGCCCACTTCAGTGGATTCGCAGACCTCTACCGAGACCCATTCGGAGTCCGGTATGCCGCGAGACTCTTCTTCGACTATGGAACCTGCGGATGTCTCTACCTTTGGGTCCGGAGCTGCTGTGCAGGCACCGGCTTCTGAGGCAGTTCTTCACTCAACCGATGTTCGACTCAAACTGACTTCTTTTTTAACCAAAACTACCGTGTATCTTAGGCCCAGAGTACGCACTACGCCTAGAAAACTGACAACCAAAGTGCATGCATCTGCTCCCATGCCACAAAAACAAATGCTTAGAATTGGAGAAGACCTTATTACACTGATTAGGGAAAGTCAGCCTTCCCCTGCTAAGAGAAAAAAAAGATGAGTCCCCTACAGCTTCTACAGACCTGGAGTCCGATGACTCTGAGATTTCTGGTTATGAAGACATGCCCTTATCTGCTTAAGAGGATTCAGCTGCAGAGGAATCCATTCCCTCTGCCCCCCCCCCCCCCCACACAGATTTTTCTTTTGGTGAAACCTTGCATACCTTAAGAGAGCATTTCCACTGAGAATGCCAAGACTGTCCACCATCCAAAAAGAGAGTCAGAGAATTCCTAGAGTTGCCTCAGCACAGGCTTTTAGCAATACCTCCCGTCCTGGATGATGTTTTTATGGAATCCAGTCTTACACCTGACACTTTACCTCCTGCCCCTAGGAAACCAGACAGGTTCTACAGAGTACCTGGCACTCACACATTTCTTTTCATGAATCCTACTGCTGACCCAGAGATCATTTCCCAGGGGCCCTAAAGTTATCAAGGCTACTACAGCCAAGAATCCCACCCCTTTGGACAGAGATTCCAGAGCTTTAGACAGATGTTGTAAGAAGGTATATACCTCTGCAACTCTTGCTATTAGGGCATTGAATTGTCAGTTTCACATGCTGAAGTGCCAGCAGCATATTATGGAACTTATTAAACAAAACGTGGCAACCTTTACAGACTGTGCAGGAAATAAAGAATTGCAGGAGCTTATGCACTCTGCAAGCCAAGTCAGTAAACCTACTTTGCAGTGTGGCTTTGACACCCTAGAAGCATCTTGCCAGGCAGCAGTCACTGGATCTGTACTGAGCAGACATGCTTGGCTCAAGGAGCAGACCTTACCAGACCATGTCAAATCAAAGTTACTTGACACTCCTTTGAACAAGAACAGTTTGACGCTAAAGCAGAAGAGATTTTTAAAAAAATGGAAGAAAAAGCTAAGTCTATGCAAACTGTTAAAGAATTCTTACAAGTGCAACCCCCTAGATTCAGTAGGCATTGTCCTCCCAAACACTGGTCCTTTCCAGCCCCTTCCAGGCCTTCTCAAACCAGACCCAGGGGAAACAGACCACCTAGGCTACAGTCAGTCTCAGGGTATGCAGAGATCTAAGCAATGGAGTGCCCCCACCCTTAAAGCAGGGGGTGGTAAGCCACCTCCTTACAGAAAAAACTCACAATGACTTCTTTACTTCACTCTCCAGCCCTGCCCAATTGCTTATGCCTCTAGGAGAAAACCTTGCCCTTCATGCAAAAAATTGGATGTCCATCACACAGGACCGGTGGGTCCTCAACATTGTATCCCAAGGGTACAAATTTTATTTCCATTCACTGCCAACCCTATGCAGGAAGTATCTACGTTTCAGGGCAGGATCTATGCATTATCATTTCTCTGCATTTCCCTTTGTCTTATCTACTGCGCCCAGAGTTTTCACAAAATGCCTGGCTCCACCCATTGCATACTGTAGGCAGAGAAATATCCAGATTTTCCTGTACTTGGACGACTGCCTGATTCAAGATGACAGTCAGGAATTGCTGTTGCAGCACCTGACATTTGTGAAACACCTTCTCACTTCCTTGGGGTACACCATCAACGAAAAGAAATCAAAACTGGTACCCAGTCAAAAGATTGTATTCCTGGGCACAAGCTTGGACACAGCATCAAAGATGGCATTCCTCACTTCAGAAAAACAAGTCTGTCTGACAGCCTGCTTCAAACAAATGGCCACCAGAACCCAGCTATCTGCAAGAAAAATACTGCAGGCCCTAGGGTTCTTGGTCACATGTATACTGCTAATTCCATATGCAAGACTGCATATGAGGAAACTTCAATGGTACTTGCAATCTTTGGTGCCAACATTCTCAGGACCTGGAAACAGTCATTCCTATCATACCCTGTCTATGGGCAGAGTTCCTGTGGTGGGCAGAAGTATGCTACTACAACAAGGGACTGCCCTTTTCTCAATCTCACACTGCCCAGACGCTAACCACAGATGCATCAGACTATGCCTGGGGAGCACACATGGATGGCAGATGCATTCAGGGCCACTAGAGCCCAAGTCAAATTCATTTGCACAGCAACCAAAAGCGATGCTAGCTGTGCAGAACACCCTGACAGCTTTCAGATTCCTACTCTTTCCAGGACAACTGCTAATAAAAACAGACAACACCACAGTTATGTGGTACATCAACAAGCAGGGGGGGAACCCACTCCTACGCTATCTGCAGGTTAGCCATGGCCCTGTGCCACACGGCCTTGGGCATGCAAGTTCATCTGCAAGCTCAGTTCCTGCCAGGCAAACAAAACTCACTGGCAGACAACCTAAGCAGAAATCTCCTAAACCCACACGAGTGGCAGTTGGAGCCCAGCACCTTCAACCTTCTGATTCAGAAATGGGGGACCCCAGAGGTTGATCTCTTTGCTTCCCCCTACAACCACCAGCTCAGCAAATTCTGCACCAGGAATCCTCACAGCAGGGCCTGGAAAGTGAATTCCCTATCTTTTCAGTGGGTATATTTCTCAATATATGCCTTTCCCCCTCTGCGCCTTCTTGCAAGAGAATTACTCAAGATAAGACCGGGCAGACCAAGGACAATTCTGATTGCCCCGGTCTGGTCATGCCAGCACTGGTACCCACTCTTGTGCAGCTTGTCACCGGTGCCACACTGGCACCTACACCAGAACCCAACCCTGCTCTCTCTCAGCAGGAGGGGACAGATTTTGCATCCACAACTGCAAACCCTAAATCTTGCAGCCTGGCTTATTCCTTGAGTTCTCCCCAGCAGCCCTAAGCAAGCAGGTGCTGGACATCATTCTTGAAGCCAGAAGACTCAGTACAAGAAAATCCTATGCTGATAAGTGGAAAAGGTTCTGCTCCTGGATTCCTTCTAAAGGAGAGGACAGATCTCTGCCCTCCCTGCCTCTAATCCTGGATTACTTAGCAGATATACTCCACAAAGGCCTTTCCTTCTCCTCCATTAAAATACATGCCTCAGCCATTTTGGCTTATTACAACACCAAGCCACCTCTCTTCTCGCACCCTCTTATCAAACAGTTCCGGAGAGAGGCAAACAACTTAAGGCCACCAAGGAGAGCACCCACCCCTGCTTGGGACCTTAACTTTGTACTGGAAAAGCTCACATTTCCCCCCTTTGAACCTGCTGCGTCAGCAGACTTAAAATTCCTCTCTTGGAAAACAGCCTTGTTTCTGGCCATCACTTCAGGTAGAAGAGTGTCTGAGCTTCAAGCACTTATGGGTGTGGAGCCCTTTATTATTTTCCATGCTGACAGGGTTTTCCTCAGGACTAACCCTTCCTTCATACCTAAAGTGGTGTCCCGTGTGGCTCTCAACCAATCCATCCATTTGCCAACTTTCTTCCCTTATCCTCAAAATAAAGGGGAAAGGATCCTGCACTCCTTGGACGTGCACAGACGGCTCAAATTCTACCTTGATAGGACTAAGCCCTTCAGAAAATCTGACCAGTTACTAGTCAGCTTTGCAACAGGGGCAGAGGGCAAAGCCATTTCGAAACAGTTAATTTCCAAATGGATAGCACACTGCATCCATTTCTGCTACAAGCACCATGGGAAACCAACCCCTCAGGGGGTCAGAATACATTCCACTAGGGCAACATCTACCTCTACAGCATTTCTCAGGGGAGTCCCTACCAGGGACATCCTGGAAGCGGCTACCTGGAGTTCAGTACACACCTTCACCAAGCAGTACCACCTGCCTATCTTTTTCAAATCCAGGACAGGTTTTGCAATAGCAGTCCTACAAGGCATACTAGCCAGCCCCAACTCTTCTTGACTGTCTCCACCCTTCTTCAGCTTTGGGAAGCCACCCAAGTGTGATGACTGCAACACTGAAACACGAAGAACATAGTACAGTTGTGTACACTTACCATAAATGTAGATGTTCAAGTGTATTCACTCTTACAGGCCTGGTTTCCATCACTCCAGCCCCCTGTTTTTTTTTTCTCTCTCTCTCCTCTCTATGGCTATTACTCACCCCTTTCTGGGGTATTGGTATTTACTTTTTACTGATGGTGTTTTCCTTACCATAACGTAGCTCCCTATTTGGGGGGTTCCTGACATTTGGGGCAAGAAAAACTGATGTAATGGCGTCGGCTACCTGTTTTTATACCCCTGATGACCTGGCGTCAGTCCTGGAGCAACAACATCCGACACAGAAATACTAAGTCTCTGGTATTTGGGCCGACTGAGGGCTACCTGCAGGCAGATAACCCAAGTGTGATGACTACAACAGTGAATACACTCGAACATCTACATTTATAGTAAGTGTACACAACTGTATTTTTCTGCGGGGGACAAAGTGCAACACATGAAAATTGTACTGTATTTCTTAGATTTTTTTTTTCTGGTTGCTTGAGTTAAGGTTAACTGAGAGTTTACTGTAGTCAAGTAGTAAGATGATAAAACGTGAAGAAGAAAATAAAAATTATTAAAGGAAACAGAATAAAATGAAAAGGGATGGAAGAACAAAATTATTAAAACAAAAAAGAGCATACCCTGTGATTCGGAAACTTAAAAAGCACTTTAGTCATGTTTCTAGTAAGCATGAAGTACCAGTTCAAGGACCACTGTAAGTGCTACATCAGTAAGAGGGCTCCAGATTGTAGTACCACAGCAATGTGTTGGAAAAAGTGACATTCCAGGAGTGTGTTTAAGTTAGCGATGTGCACTTCCTCAGAGTTTTCATCCAGAGTGGAGTAATGCAATAGAGTGATTCAAGAAAAATCTGTACTAAGCTCTTTGGGAACATGAGTGATGAAATGTACACTTTCTTTTGATTTCTTTTTATTTTTTTTTTTTATACCTAAAACAGTCAGGAGTAGTCTTAATTCATTTTGAGTATTTCTAGAAAGTAGACATTCTTTGTTTCACTCAGAAAGAAATTCTTTCAGAATCTGAACAGGAAGGCATAGACTTTGCCTCATAAATGTCTTTCCCCACAGCCTTTAAGTTAGAATCGGAGGATACCCTTTCCTTAGATTCCTCTAATAAGGAAATTTCTCTTGAAAATGAAAGATTTATTTCTATGTCTAGGAAAAGATTCTCAGAAGTGGTATTTTGAGCTTCTCAGCATAGATTCCCTCCTAAACCTGTGGCCATCGCTCCAATCTTGGGTGCTTTAGAGGATGCCTTTTCCACAACATCAGTATCTATGGACTTTAAACCCTTAGCTATAAAGAAACTTTGTAGTTTCTGTAGAGAGCCAGATACTCACAAGTGTGTCTGTAAAAGCCCTATTGCAGACCTTGCCATTATTTCATTAGATGCGGACAGAGGTATAAACACTTTTTTTCTTCGTCCAGTCCTGTTCTTAATGACAGATGCATTTGATAGGCCTGGCAAAACACTTTTCATTTACCTTGGCTTTTAGGGCAATAAATTGCCAACCCCCATGTGTCAGAGTACCTTTTTCCATTTTGGCGAGTGCGCAGCAATCCCTAGCTAACCTCCCTAATTCTGGTGCTAAATGTAATCTTCTAGAAGTGGTCAGCTTTGCTTCCCAAGGTACTAAATATTATGTCAGATGAGCTTATGATATTGTGCATGCTGTCTCCAGAGCTGCAGTTACAGGGCTGTCATGTATAGAAATGTTTGGGTAAGGCTTCAGAATTTTCCTTAAGACCTAAAGGCTCAACTCTTGCATGCCTCTGTAAAAATGACCTTTTTATTTGGTATTTCTTAAGCTGAGGGACTTAAAAAGCTTAGAGAGAGGCAAAGTAATGCAGAGAATCAATCAACTTCTCATATCTCCAATTCTGCTTATTCAGTTCAGGGCCATTTTTTATGAAAACTTTTTAATTCAGGCCAGCAAAAGTCTTCTAAGCAACCGTGTAAGAAAAAATGGTAAGGAGATTCTTAAAAAAAAAAAAAAAAAAAAAAAAAGAGGTCTGAAGGATCCTCTTTCCAAAAGAAAAAATGTGACTATCCCTGACTTCATCTCCCTCCCCCGTCCCCTACCCAGGTCTTCCTCTTACAATTGCAGGCAGTCTTTCCCTGTGTCTTCCAGCTTGAAAATCTGTAACATCAGACTCTTAAATGCTAATTATTGTAAAGCATGCATACAGGCTCCAGTGAGCATCCCTCCCATTCTATCTGGAGGTGTTCTTCATGTTTCACTGTTGCAGTCATCACATTTGGGTTATCTGCCTGCAGGCAGCCCTCAGCCAGCCTGAATACGAGAGTCTTTGGATTTCTGCGTCAGATGCTGTCACTTCTTCCATGACGTCAGGTCATCAGGGGTATAAAACATGCAGCCGATGCCGTTACATCAGTCTTTCTTGCCGTGCGGTGCCCGAAGCAGAAGCAGTTCGCAAGTGCCAGTCGGCCAACTCCTGAAATTTTCATTTTCGAGTTTCAGACCTGAAGTCTTCAAAACAGCTAAGTACCCCGTTGGTGATCCTTTTTCTTGCTCTAACCGATGTCAGTAAAAGTTAACAATGGTCTTACCTCTGGAAAGCAAATACCTCATAGAGATTTTCATTCTTACTGCATTGCCTGCTTAGGCCAAGACCACGACGTCCCTTGTTGTTGGTTTTGTGCCTTATTCAACACCCGAACTATTTGTCGTCTGGCTATTTTTGCAGCTAATTACTTTCGTACTTGTTCTGTGTACTCCAAAATGGCTTTGTCAAGCCAACCGACTACCGATCTTCCAAAAAAACGTAAGGACAAAGACAGGCCGCTTTAGTCCAAAACTGCCGACGATGCTTCCGTTAAGCTAGTCGCCAGTCCGCTGGTACTCAGTGAGGTGTTTTGCAGCCCCTGTTACCCAGTACTTCTGAATTGCAGGCCTCTACTGAGACCCATTTGGAGTCCGGTATGCCGCGAGATGCTTCTTCGATTATGGAACCTGCGGATGTCTCTACCTTGGCTGGGTCCAGAGCCACTATGCAGGCACCGGCTTCTGAGGGTGTATTCAGGCCTACAGACATTCATATTAAACCGACGCCATCATTTTCATCCAGGCCTAAAACTCGCACCACGCCTAGAAAAACGATGACCAAAACGCAGGCCCAGGCCCATATGCCTAAAAAAAAAATGCTTAGAATGGCTGAAGACCTCATTACCTTGATTAGGAGAAGCCAGCCTTCCCCCTCTAAGAGACCTAGAACTGAGTTTCTTTCTGATTCTTCTGATCAGGAATCTGATTTTTTTGCTCCTTCTGTTTACCTGGATTTGCCCTTATCTGCTTATGAGGATTCTGATGCAGAGGATTCCATTCCCTCTGCTTCCCCTCCAGAAGACTTTTCTTTCGGTGCAACCTTGCACACTCTTAGGGGGCATTTCCGCTCGGAAAGCCAGGATTACTCTGACTCCAGAAAGAGACTTGGGGAATTCTTCCTCTTACCTCAGCACAGGCCTTTAGCTATCCCTCCTGTTCTGGACATTGTAGTTGATGCCTTCTTGGAATCTAGCCTTTCCCCAGACACTTTACCTCCAGCTCCCAGAAAACCTGACCGGTATTACAGAGTACCTGACTCTCTCAGGTTCATAGGTTGGTACTAAGCTATCGGCCCTAGGGCCTGTACAAGCCTAGCCATAACAATTCCCTGGCTATTTCTTCCCACACTGTTTACTTCCCTGGGTCCCTGTCTAGCAGGGTGACTGACGTGATCCCCGAGATGAATTTCCTTTCTCCCATCCAATCGTCAAGGTTCCTTTTGAAGAGGGCCAAGGAGGTGCTGTGCTTGACATGTATGGGCAGTCTGTTCCAGAGTCTGGAGAGTCTCTGGGTTAGGAATCTATCCCTCCAGCATGTTTTCTTTATTGTGATGACAAGGTTTAGATCCCTGGAGCGTTTGGCTCTGACGGATTGGGATTTCTTTAAGTGTAGCATGTCCAACAGCTCTGGGTTTGGCATGGTCTTGTATGTTAAGCAGAGATCGCCTCTGAGTAGACAATATGCGACAGAGTATAGCTGGAGTTTTTTAAGGCGAGCAGCATAGGGCATCTGCTTTAGGCCTGTGATTCCTTTAGTGAGGTACTTCTGCGGCCTTCCCAGTTGTTGCAGATGTCTTGAGAGGTACATACCAAATGGGGTGTTGTATTCTATAATGAGTCTAATGAGGAATGAGTACAGTGGGACAATGACCTCCTTTTTACTGGATGAAAAGCCCTTGGTGATGAGGTGTGCCACATAGAAGGATTTCCTGACTGTTGTGGTGATGTGGTTATTGAATGTGAGACCACTGTCCACCTGTGTGTCTAAGTCTCTTATCACACTTTTTTGTATTTAGTGTACGGCCACCTATGTGGTAATTCTTGGGTACATGTTTTTTCCCAGAGAGTATAACTATACATTTCTTGGCATTGAGCTTGTGCCCACGGCTCTGGCACCAAGCATCTGTTTCTGTAAGGCCCTTTTGTAGCGTATCCACATAATTTGGGGATTCAATAATGGCTCGCAGTTTGCAGTCATCTGCGAACTTTGTTAGCCAGAGTCCTTTAGTGTTGGCCTGTACTTCAGAGAAGTAGATGCCAACCAAGAGCGGTCCCAGGACTGAACCCTGAAATACTCCACTTGTCTGGAGCTGGATTTGGAGTCCGCTACTTTTACAGTGTGGGTTCTGTCAGTAAGCCAGTTGGCAACCAATTGAGTGACATAGGGATTAATGCCCAGCTTAATAAGTTCCTCTTCAAGAATCCTTCTGCGGATCCAGAGACCATTTCCCAAGGACCAAAAAGCATTAATGCTACTGCTGCCAAAAATCCTACCCCCTTCTGATAGAGATTCTAGAACCTTGGACAGATGGGGTAAGAAGGTATACACTTCTGCTATTTTGGCCATTAGGGCTTTAAATTGCCAGTTTCATGTGTTAAAGTATCAACAGCATGTTATGGGGCTACTTAAACAGAAATTATGTAGATTCCTGACTGTACTGAACACAGAGTTACAGGATTTAATGCATTCTGCAGAACAAGTTGGTAAACATACTTTGCAGTGTGGTTTTGACACTTTAGGAAGCATCTTGCAGGGCTGCTGTCACTGGGTCTGTACTTACAAGGCATGCTTAGCTTAAGGAACAGAACTTGCCAGATCATGTAAAAGCTAAATTACTGGATACTCCCTTAAACCAAGACCGCCTTTTTGGCAACAAATCAGAAGTCCTGAAAAGGATGGAGGAAAAAGCTAAATCTATGCAAACTGTTAAAGATTTCCTACAAGTACAGCCTCCCAGATTCAGTAGGCATTGGCCTTAAAAGAACCGGTCCTTTCCAGTCCCTTCTAGGCCTTTTCAGTACAAACCCGGGAACAGCAGACCACATAGGCTACAGTCTCAGGCTACGCACACACCTAAACAGTGGAGGGATCCCACTTCCAAAGCAGGGAGTAGTAAGCCACCCCCTTACGGAAAAATGGCACAATGACTTAAGCTTAACCCTTCCAAGCCCTGCTCTTACTACCTGCTCCCTTAGGAGGAAAGCTCGCCCTGCATGCAAAAAACTGGGAACTCATTACCCAGGACAAATGGGTTTTGAACATAGTTTCCCAAGGATATAGATTCCAATTCCACACCCTACCAACCCCGAATGGTTGACCAGACCTACCCCCAAATCAGTGGGCAGAGGCCCAACAACAGGTTCTCTTTCTTCTCAATGTCAGGGCTATCCAGCCTGTCCCAGCAGAACAAAGTGGACAAGGTTTTTATTCAAGACTTTTTCTGGTACCCAAAAAAGACAACTCCTGGCATCCTATCCTGGACCTCTCTATTCTCAACACCTTTCTGGTAGTTCCAAAATTCAAAATGCTAATTCTGCAATAGCTTCTTCCCATGCTAGCCAAGGATGCCTGGCTGGCAACCCTAGACTTAAAGGAAGCTTACCTGCACATCCCAATAAGGGAATCTTGCAGGAAATACCTACGCTTCAAGGCAGGCTCCATGCACTATCAGTTCTCTGCACTTCCCTTTGGCTTATCTACTGCGCCCTGGGTATTCACAAAGTGTCTAGCTCCAGCCATTGCATTTTGCAGGCAGAGAAGCCTTCAAATTTACCCATACTTGGACGATTGTCTGATTCAGGCAGAAAGCCAGGACTTGCTATTACAACACCTGGCATTCGTAAAGAAACTTCTAATCTCACTGGGGGGTACACCATCAACGAAAAGAAATCTCACCTAGTACCCTGCCAACAGATTGTATTCCTGGGAGCAAGCTTGAACACAACTTCCCGAAAGAACTCCGGAGAAAAAAAGTTTATTTGACAACCTACTTCAAACTATTGGCCACAGAACCCCAGCTATCTGCAAGGAAAATACTGGCCTCTTGTATTTTACTAATTCCATATGCGAGACTGCGTATGAGGAAACTCCAATGGTATCTAAAAAGTCTGCGGTGTCAACATTCCCAGGACCTGGAAACAATGATTTCTATCGTTCCTTGCATCAAGACAGAGTTCCTTTGGTGGGCAGAGGCCTGCTACCCCAACAAGGGACTCCCTTTCAGTCTACCCCTTGCCGCCCAAACCCTAACCACAGACGCATCAGACTATGCATGGGGGGCTCACATGGCAGGGCAGTGCATACAGGGCAAATGAACCTTTAAACAGATGCACCTGCATATCAATCAAAAAGAAATGTTAGCTGTACAGAATGCTCCGACAGCCATCAAAGACTGTATTCTTCCAGGACTACTACTGGTAAAGAGAGACAACACCACAGTTATGTGGTACATAAACAAGCAGGGGGGAACCCACTCATACCATCTCTGCAGACTAGCCATGGCTCTGTGGAACACTGCCTTGAGCTACCAAGTACACCTGCAAGCTCAATTCCTGCCAGGCAAACCAAATTCACTGGCAGACGACTTGAGCAGAAATCTCATGGACCCACACGAATGTAAACTAGAACCCAAAATATTCAACGTCTTGAGGAACAAATGGGGGATTCCAGAGGTAGACCTGTTTGCCTCCCCTCAGAACTACCAATTGCAAAATTCTGCACAAGAACTCCCCACAGCCGAGCTTGGAAAGTGGATGCCCTGTTCTTTACCTGGGAAAGCCTCTCAGTTTATGCCTTTCCCCCTGTGCCTCTCCTCTCGAAGGTTCTACTAAAGATCAAACAGGACAAGCCTAGGACAATAGTGATTGCAGACTGGCCACGCCAGCACTGGTATCTACTCTTGAGCAGTATGACACTGCTACAACCATGGCACCTGCCTCAGACCCCTTCCCTGCTGTCCCAGCAGGCGGGCTAGATTCTGCAGCCTCAAGTTCAAACTCTGAACCTTGCAGCCTGGCTTATTCCTTGAACTCTCCCTTAGCATCCCTCAGTATGCAGGTACTGGATGTCATTCTGGAGGCAAGGAGGCCTAGTACTAGAAAATCCTATGCTGAAAAGTGGAAAAGGTACTGCTCCTGGAGCCTAGCTCAGGGGATGGGCACAATGGCACCCAGCTTACCTCATATTCTACAGTAGTTAACAGAAATGCTCCACATGGGCCTTTCCTTCTCATCAATTAAAATTCATGCCTCTGGATTTCAGTACATTATAATATTGAGCCGCCCCTCTTCTCCCACCCCTTGCTAAAGCAATTCCTTAGAGGGGCCCAAAAATGTAAGACCCCCCCCCCCCCCCAGGAGAGCTTCCACTCTAGCCTGGGACCTTAACTTTGTGTTGGAAAAGCTCACTCTTCCCCTCTTTGAACCAGTTGCTACAGCAGAGTTTTAGTTCCTTTCTTGGAAAACTGCCTTCCTTCTAGCCATCATTTCAGCAAGAAGAGTGTCTAAATTACAGGCCCTCATGGCAGTGGAACCCTTCATTATCTTCCATGTGGACAGGGTTTCCCTCAGGACTAATCATTCCTTCCTTTATGCCCAAGGTGGTGTCTTCTGTGGCCCTAAATCAGTCCATTAATTTGCCTACTTTTTTCCCTAATCTACAAAACAAAGGGGAACGAATACTGTACTCTCTGGACGTGCACAGACAACTTTGATTCTGTTTGGACAGAACTAAGCCTATCAGAAAATCTGAGCAGCTGTTATTTAGCTTTGCTGCAGGGGCAGAGGGGAAGGACATTTCAAAGCAAGCCATTTCAAAATCAATAGCCCATTGCATTCATTTCTGCTACAAGCACCTTGGAAAAACCTACCCCACAGGGGATAAGATCACATTCCACCAGGGCTTCATCTACCTCTGCAGCATTTCTCAGAGGGGGTCCGTACCAGGGACATTCTAGAAGCTGCCATCTGGAGCTCTGTACATACCTTCACCAAGCATTACCACTTGCCTATCTATTCTAACTGCAGAACTGGATTTGCCACTGCAGTCTTGCAAGGATTACTAGATGGCCCTAATGCTCTTTAACTTCCTCCTCCCTTCCTTAGCTTTGGGAATCAACCCAAATGTGATTGCAAGAGTGAAACATGAAGAACATAGTACAGTTGTGTACACTTACCATAAATGTCGATGTTCGAGTGTATTCACTGTTGCAGTCCTGGTTACCCTCCCTCCATCTCCCTGACTTCTCTTGGCTCTACCTTTCCTTCCTGCTTAACATGTATTATATCTTGTGTATTTGCTTTTTGCTGGGGGTGTTGCATACCATATAATTGCTTCCTATTGTGGGGGGCACCTGACATCTGGGGCAAGAAAAAGTGATGTAATGGCGTTGGCTGCATATTTTATACCCCTGACGACCTGACGTCATGGAAGAAGTGACAGCATCCGATGCAGAAATCCGAAGACTATGGTATTCAGGCTGCTGAGGGGTACCTGCAGGCAAATAACCCAAATGTGATGACTGCAACAGTGAATATACTCAGACATCTGCATTTATGGTAAGTGTACACAACAGTACTTTCCTCAGCCCCCAAAGGACCAGCTTCATCTCCTGCCTCAGGTCATTTCAAAACTTCTAACTCAGGGAGTTATAGAGTCAGTCCTCACCCTTTGCCATTTCCCAACTTTTTCTGGTTCCCAAAAAGTATTTCATTTAGAGGCCCATGCTATCCTTTCCAAACTAAAAACTTCTCTTCATGTCCTAGAATTCAAATGTTTGCTTTGCAAACCTGTCATACATGCTGCTTGGAGGTGACTGCCTTGCATATGGCTCTTCAGCAGACCTTATTTTGATACATACATACAGACATTCAAATATTTCAAGCATGGGCATTAATAGGTTCATAGGTTCATACTAGGCTATCTGCCCTAGGGCATTTATAAGCCTAGCCAGAATGTGTTTGGCTTTCGCCACCCATTTTAAATTAATTTTGCTATGCCCTTTTTTTGAGGTTAGTATACTGTGCCTCTGTCTAACAGTGACACAGAAGTCATACCTGGGGTAAACCTACAATCTCCCATCCACTCATCAAGATTCCTCTTGAAGAGAGTCAATGAGGGACTCTGCCTAACCTGGACTGGGATTTTATTCGAGTGAAGAGAGCCTCTGGGTTATGAATCTGTCCCTCCAGCATGTCCTATTTATTTCAGTGCTGAGGTTCAAGTCTCTCGAGCGTGTAGCTCGATAGGATTTGGATTTTCTGAGGTGCAGCATGTCCATTAATTCCGGGTTGGACATGGCTTTATACGTCAGGCACAGATCGCCTCTGAACAGGCGGTATGCCACTGAGTAGAGCTGGAGTTTCTTTAACCGGGCAGCATATGGCATCTGTTTGAGCCCTTTGATCCTCTTGGTGAGGTACTTTTGGGGTCTTTCCAGTTGCTGCAGGTGTCTGGTAAGGTACATCCCAAAAGGGGCATTGTACTCAATTATGGGCCTGATGAGGGATGAGTAAAGAGGCACGATGACCTCCCCTGATCTAGATGTGAATCCCTTCATGATTAGGTGGGCTATATAAAATGTTTTTCTAACCACTTTGGCCACGTGGTTGTCAAATGAGAGATTGCTATCAACTTGGGTCCCCAGGTCCCTAATTACTTCTTCTGTACTTAATGGATTACCACCTATGTGGTAATTTGTGGGCACTTTGTTTTTGCCAAAGGGGATGACTATACACTTTTTGGCGTTTAGCTTGAGGCCATGGCTCTGGCACCAGTTGTCTGTTTCTATGAGGCCCTTTTGGAGGATGCTTGTGTCAACTGGAGAGTCGATTATGGCGCCCAGTTTGCAGTCATCTGCGAACTTGGTCAGCCACAGTCCTTCCGTGTTGGCCTGTACCTCCGAGAAATATATACTGAACAACAGAGGTCCCAGGACTGAGCCTTGTGGGATGCCACTTGTAACTGGTTTGGAGTCTGATATGGCTCCAGCAATTCTAACCATGTGGGTTCTGTCCTTGAGCCAGTTTGCAACCCATCTAGTGACATAGGGGTTTATATTTAAGTTGGTGAGCTTATCTATAATGCCCGAGTGGGGTATTGTATCAAAGGCTTTTGCGAGGTCCAGGTAGGCTGTGTGGACCACCTTCCCCTAGTCAGTGGCCTTGGTGACTGTTTCAAAGAAATCAACCAGGTTTAAGAGGCAGGATCTGCCCTTAACAAAGCCGAACTGGGTAGGATCCAGTGTCTGTAGGTCCCCAATATCTTTATTTATGAGGTCCATGATTATCCTTTCCATAGCTTTGCAGACCAAGCTAGTCAGGCTTATGGGGCGATAGTTTCCAGGATCCTTTGAGGCACCACCTTTGTGGAGAGGGACCACAGTTGCTGTACGCCACTCTTTGGGTACATATCCTGTAGTAAGGCTGAGATTGAACAGTGGTTTTATGTTTGGGTTTAGCTCTTCTTGGAGTTCATGTAGGATGCAGCCCGGGACACCGTCTGGTCCCATTAATGCTGTGTTTTTTGCTTTGGAGAGGGCGGCTCTTACCTGAGCATCCGAGATGTCAGGGGGGCAGCACTCTGCTGGAATAGATATTTGCCCTTTTGGGGGGGGGGGGGGAGAAGTTTGCGCTGAAACTGTCAGCTAGGATGTTGGCAATGTCTGTGGGTTCAGTGTATTTTTTGTCATTTTGGACTAATTCTGAGCATATCTGGGAATTACCACCCAGGTTCCTAACATAACTAAAGAAAGCCTTGTGATTATCCTTAGTGTCCTGTGCAATTTTTCTCTCTAAGCTGGCCTTAGACGATTTTATGAGTGCCCGTAGTTTTTTGCTAATACTGATCAGAGATGCCTTCCCTTTTTGGAATTTTGCTCTATCATTTAGTAGCTTCCTCCTTCTATTGTATAGCTTGTTTATGGCTGGGGTCCACCAGACAGGACTTCTGCCTTTGGAGGATTGGGTCTTGGTTTTATTTGGGATCGCATGATCCATGCAATCCTGAAGGTGTTCATAGAATGCGTTTATAAAGGATTCTGCGGTCTGGGCCGTATTTTCCACAGGCCCGGGGGCTTTGAAGGATTCCACCTCAGTTTTGAGGAGTGTGAAATTTGCTTTAGAGAAGTTTTTCACTGTGGTTTTCTGGGCAGGGGGTGGTGTTGGGATGTGAACATCCAGTGAGATTAGTTTATGGTCTGATCTTGCCAGTGAGGGATACACTTCTGGTCTGGAGCATAGATTCCCCATGTTGGTGATGATCAGGTCCAGTATGTTTTCCCCTCTTGTGGGAGTGGTAACAAGTTGTTCCATAGCATTTGAGTTTATAAATTCTAGGAACCTTTGGGCTAGGGTGTTGGAGCTAGAGTAATGCTCCCAGTCTATGTTTGGGTAGTTGAAGTCGCCCAATATAATGGTGTTTGGGGAGACTTTCATATTTTCCAGTGTTCTCATGAAGGCCGAGTGGGGTTCCTGGGTTAGGGAGGGTGGTCTGTAGCAGGCTATAAACTGGAAGGCAGTTTTACCCACTGTTAGTTGCACATGGATAGTCTCTGATGCTTCGTGCTGTGCCACCAACCTGGAGGTGTGGGTATCTTTGACGAATATTGATACTCCCCCTCCTTTTGTGGGTCGGTCCAAGTTTTGGGGCCGAAAAGCATGGTATGAGGTATAACCTGGTAGTGCTGGGGTGCTCTCGGATCGATTTTCTCCATGCTAAGGAGAGTTTCGAGTGCGTGCATCTTGAGGTTTAGACTTCTGGCGTTGAGTAGCATTACTCTTAGTTTCTTATCCCTTGTGATACCTATGGAGGTGGGTTTGTCCTTTGAGCCTTGCCTAAAAAAGGCACTATGGGGGTAGCAAGAGCCTTTGCCAATATCCGAAAGCCCAGGGGTGACAGGTGCAGGCCGTCCCTACCGAAGCATCGTGGCTTGTCGAGCATGTCATCCCAGGCTGACAGGCATTGGATCCCCTTTGAATGACACCAATAATTAAGCCAGTTGTTGAAATTGATCATCTTGTCTTCATACTGTGGCATCATTCTTGGTGAGGGTAAGATGCTACTCAAGGTCAGGGTCATACCGGCCTGGGCCACATGCTCAGAGAGCTCCTCTATGTCTCTTTTCATGTAGTCCAGGGAGGTACGTCTCAGGTCATTCACACCAGCATGGACAATGACTGAGTCATATTTGTACTTGCCTTGGAGTGACCTGAGTGCTTGTGTTATGTAGCGGATCCTAGCGCCCGACAGGCAGCTCACCGTGACCTTCTCCTTGTTCAGCCTGGTGAGCGGGACGTCAGTGTGCCTGATGATAGTCACCTATTACAAGTGTATCAGGTGTGTTGTTTAGCCTTAAGGGCTGTGACTGTTAGGCACACTGGCTTTGTGAGGTATGTGTTGCACGTGTTTTGTTTTGGGGTAGCGGTTGCTTGGGTGTCTGCTTTGGAGGTCTCTGCTGCTTAGGCAGATTTTTATTTAGAGCCTCCGAGTATGTTTTTGTGTGTTTATGTGTTTGGTCTGCTGTCGTGGTAGGTCTATGTGAGACTGGAATTGTACTGAGTGTGGTTTCCTTCTCCTCCTGACTGGTTTCGCCAGTACTGAGTTGAGAGAGCTTAGCCTCCAGTTTGGCTATATGGATGCATCTCTCACATGTGTTGGAATTTATTGGGAGGAGGAGAGGGTTGTCTGTGTACATGAGGCAGTTGTAACATTGCCTCAAGATTCCCAGATTCACCAGCTAGACCGGAGAGAAGATTGACAACTGACCTTTGGACATGCTAGAATAGTATTGGGAATTCCTTTATAATTGAAAAAAAAGGGCCAATGGGGAACAAGGTACTCGAGAGGACTTTGTGAGAGTGTAGTGCTTTTAATTTTTTAGTGCTGACTTATATAATTGCTTTAGTGAGCAAGTGCCTTTAGTGAGCATGTGCCAGGTAACTTAAATGCAATGTGTTACAGGTAACTTAAATGCAAAAACGACAAACAGTAACTTTCTTTTAAGTTAAACAAGGAAATGAGTACAGTAAGCAATGCAGATATCACTAGAGATCCACAGAAGCGCTGAAAAGCCGCGTTTTAGGTGGTATTAGCGTTTCAGGGAAATAACAAGCAAACAAACAACACGCATACAAACAGAGCTAGATTCAGCAGTCCTGGATCTAGTCTATGCTACAGCAAACAAGGTGTACCAATTTCAGTAAGAAACATTTGAAATATGCAGGCACTATAAGCCTTTAACCAGAAATTCCCAGCTCAGAAGGGCAGAGTCCAGCCTCTCCTCCCACAAGAGTGCAGACCACGAACCTTCTTAATGTAAAATAACTGGCCTGAAGCCCAAGTGCTTATACCAGAACTAATACACTTTTAGAATAACAGATACTGAGCCCTCAATCAGCAGTTCCCAACTTAGAAGGATGTAAGCCACCTGTCCTGCCACCACAGTGCAGGCCACAAAACTTCCTAATGTAAAACAACGGGTCTGAAGCCCAAGTGCTTAATCCAAAAGACTTAGAATGATAGCTACACTTTAATCAAGTTACTACCAAGCAGTAATAAATACAATTGAATACTTTGAAGAATGCCCGGATTAGTGCTCAAGTTATACAAACAAAGCTAGATTCCGCAGGCCTGGCTCTAGTCTACGCTAATGCCCTTCTAGATTGCCTATATACCAAAACACTTGTTTCCATAATGTGTCCAGGCTGTTCTTAAAAAATATCTAAATTAGTACTTGCAGTGTAATTTGTTAGTCTGTTCCATGCATCAGCTACTCTGTTAGAATCTTCTACATAGGTTATCTGATTTTGTAGTACTTTTTGATTACCCCAAACATTCCCAGAGGTAGTTGTCTCTAAATGCCATATATACTTGAATAAGCTCGTATATCTGTAAGAAATGCTGTACAAGTTCATGGACTTGTATTTCTGTAAGAAACACTGTGCAAGTTCAAACATTTTACTCTTTCATCATAACTTAAATGTTCACATCCATGGATGCCCTTGGTATGCCAGTTTACTCATGCTTGTTTTCTTATAGTGTTTCCATATTGTTATTCCATTCTCAAGTTTGAGTCTAATGTAACTAACAAACAATGACTTCATCATTTTTGAAATCCTAGACTTTATAAATCTTTTTATACAACCTGTAGTTCTATAACTATCATTAACCAATTGGTTGATATGATTAAAAAAACTCATAGGTGAATCTACCCATACACCCAAGTCCTTAAATGAGTCTACAGTTTCAATCACTGTGTACTGTGTTAAATATTCACCTTTCAATTTATGTCTACCAAATGTCATATGCTTACTTTTTGATGTATTTATCAGCCTATTATTCTCCTGTACCCAAATAGTCAATTTAGTCAAGGTATTTTGCAGACATGCCGTATGTGTAACACACATAATCAGTTTACCCAATTTCAGGTTGTCTGCATATAGACTGTAGAACACCTCAGATGAAAAAGTTAGGTCTGAAAGATACAATTTAAACAAGTAAGGGCCTAGGACAGAGCCTTGTGGGACACCCTGACTGTAACCAAGGATTTCACCTGTCCAGTTGCTGTATGATACTTGTCATGTCCTATTTGTTAGCCATGCAGCTGTTCATCTTATCAAGAATACATCAGTACCTAGTTGTACTAGTTTATTGGTGTTTATATTACGCTGTCGAAAACTCAAACTGTCGACAGCGTAATAATCTACACGAAAATGTCGAAACCCCCGAACATCAAACACACACAAAAAAAAAAAAAACACCCAAACACAACACAAATTGCTCTATGCACCCCCCCGCTACTTAAATATACCAACTCTGATATCGCACTGCATTGCAGTAAACGGAAATCTCCCCTTACGGGTATTTCTGTTTACACATGCGATGACTTTCGCTTTTGACATTTTGGTGCCAACAATATCAGCTTTAATATTGTTGGCTTTCGACAGGGTGAAGTAGACCCATTTATTGATCAGTGTTTTGTGTATGACCCTGTCAAATGCTGAAGTTAAATCTATATAAATTACATCACAGCACAATTTTTCAATCATAGCTTTTATTATATTGTTATAGAAAATTGTTACAGGTGGTAGTAGATCTGTTTTCAACATATGCATGCTGATATATGGTTTCAAGTGCTAATATCCAGTTCTGACAACAACTTATCCAATGTTACCTTCTCCATTATTTTTCAGGAACATGAAAATAGACTTAAGGGTCTTAACAACTCTGGGTGTGTCCTACTCCTATTTCCTTTGAAGACAGGCTTAATAAGCGCATGTCTGCATTGTTGAGATATCTCCCCATATTTATATGACCTAGTGAGTAATAGATATAATGGTACCGTAAGTTCTTGCTGAAGCGGTCTCGGGTAATTGTTACTGATGTTCTTCGTGTTTCACTGTTGCAGTAATTACATTTGGGTAATCTGCTGGCAGGTTGTCCTCAGTCGGCCTGAATAACAAGGTCTTGGGTCCTGTGTCAGTTGCTGTCTCCTCTTCCATGATGTCAGGTCGTAAGGGGTGTAAAACATGCAGCCGACGCCATTTTATTCTGTCTTTCTTGCTGCGCGGTGCCCGAAGCAGAAGCAGTTCGCAAGTGTTGGTCGGTCGACTCCTGAAATTTTCGCATTCGAGTTTCAGAACCGAAGTCTTCAACTAAAGCTAAGTACCCCATTGGTTAAACTTTTTCTTGCTCCTTACCGATGTCAGCAAAAGTTAATAATTGCATTACTTGTGGGAAGCAAATACCTCATAAGGATTTTCATCTGTACTGTATTCCTTGCCTAGGTCCAGATCATAATGTGCCTTGCTGTCGGTGTTGTGCTAGATTTAACCAACACACTATTAAGCGTCTGTATATTTTTGCTTCAAAATATTTTGGATCCAGATTTAAATACCCTGAAATGTTGTTGGTTAGCAATCCGACTACCGGAGTTCACAAAAAATGCAAAGAAAAAGACAGAGACAGACCGTCGAGGTCCAAAACCGACGAAGCTTCTCCTAAGCCAGCCGCCGGTACTCAGTGAGTCGCTTTCGCAGCCCCTGACACCCGCTACTTTTGAGTCGCAGGCCTCTACCGAGACCCATGCGAAGTCCGGTATGCCGCGAGATTCTCAGAGTATTGAACCTGCGGATGTATCTCCCTTGGATGGGTCCGGAGCCGCTGAGCAGGCACTGGCTTCTGAGGGTGATGTTCTTCGTCTCACATTGCTGCAGTCATAACCTGTGGGTAGTCTGCTGTCCTCGATCGGCCCGAATACCAAAGAGCTGGGCTGGCGTCGGTCATTGTCGCCTAGTGCTGACGTCAGTACATCATAGTACATAAGCGCATGACCGACGCCATATCCTCAGTCTTTCTTGCCCCAGATGTCAGAAGGCCTAAGAATGAAAGAAGGCCAGAGCCAAAATAGTAAACGCCCAACAACTACCAGTGTGGAAATAAAGATAATCCTAAAAAAACACAGCAACCACAAACTATAGAGGGGAAGGAGGGAGGGATAATTGGACTGCAGCAATGTAGATCCTCGAACATCTACATTTATGGTAGGTACAAAACTGTACTATGTTCTTCGTCTCACATTGCTGCAGTCATAACCTGTGGGTAGAATCCCAAAGCAAAGGAAAAGGGAGGCTGGCAAACTAAATAGCATTAGGAGCTGCTAACATGCCCTGTAAAACTGCAGTGGCAAACCCAGCCCTGGACTTGGAATAAAGAGGGAGATGGTAATGCTTAGTAAAAGTGTGTACTGAACTCCAAGTAGCTGCCTCCAAAATATCCTTAGTAGCTACACCCCTCAAGAAAGCAGTAGATGTGGCAGTAGCCCTAGTAGAATGAGGTCTGATCCCAGCAGGAACATTCTTCCCATGATGAGAATAACAAAAAGCAATACATTGACCAATCCACAATTGACTTTACAACAGCTACTGCCTGTGCTGGGCAGGAACGCTTGGTTAGTGACTCTAGAGTTAAGAGGCATACCTTCATATCCCAATAAGATACCTCCGCTTCAAGGCAGGTTTTTTGCATTACCAATTCTCTGCACTGCCCTTTGGCTTATCTACTGCGCCCGGGGTCTTTACAAAGTGCCTGGCACCAGTAATTGCATTTTGCAGACAAACATACAAATTTATCCTTACCTGGACGACTGTCTCATTCAAGCAGAGAACAAGGGCACTCTTCTTCAACATCTGGCGTTTGTAAAATGGCTTCTAACATGCCTAGGGTACACAGTAAACGAAAAGAAATCCCAACTGGTACCCTCTCAAATAATTACATTCCTGGGTGCAAGCTTGAATACAACTGCCAAGATGGCTTACCTTAGCCCAGACAAACAAAGGCAACTGACAACATACTTCAAACAAATGGCAACAAAAACCCAGTTATCTGCAAGACAAATTCTGCAGACTTTGGGGTTAATGTCATCCTGCATTCTACTAATTCCATATGCAAGACTGCATATGAGGAAACTTCAAAGGTACCTAAAAAGTTTATGGAGTCAGCATTGTCACAGTCTGGAAACAATGATTCCTCTCATTCCCTGCCTACAACAGGAGTTTTTTTGGTGGGCAGAGACATGTCACCAAAACAAGGGACTGTCATTCACTCTACCCCCTGCCACCCAATCCCTAACTACAGACGCATCAGACTATGCTTGGGGGGCCCTCCTGGCGGGGAGATGCATTCAGGGCATGTGGAGCCCAAAACAAATGCTTCTGCATATCCACCAGAAAGAGATGCTAGCTGTTCGTAGGTTCATAGGTAGGTACTAGGCTATCGATCTTGGGGCCTATACAAGCCAAGCCAAAAAGGTACCCTGGCTTTTGCCACCCAAGAAAATTATTTTCCTGTGCCATTGTCGAGCAGAGCCACAGAGGTGATCCCCGGGGTGAATTTCCTATTTCCCATCCAATCATCAAGATTTTTCTTGAAGAGAACTTTGTTTGATATAGATAGGTAGCTTATTCCAGAGTATGGGAAGTCTCTGGGACAGGACTCTATCCCTCCGGCATGTTCTGTTTAATGTGGTGACAAGGTTTAGGTCCCTAGAGCGTGTAGCTCAGAGGGATTGGGATTTCTTTAAGTGGAGTGTGTCCAACAACTCTGGGTTTGACATAGCTTTGTATGTTAGGTAGAGATCACCTCTGAGTAGGCGATATGCGACGGAGTAAAGCTGGAGTTTTTTGAGACTGTCTGCGTAGGGCATCTGTTTGAGGCCGGTAATCTTCTTTGTGAGGTATTTCTGCGGCCTTTCCAGTTGTTGTAGATGTCTTTGTGAGGTACATACCAAAAGGGGGCATTGTACTCTATAATGGGTCTAATGAGTGATGAGTAGAGGGGAACAATGACCTCTTTTTTTCTGGATGAGAAACCTTTTGTGATGAGGTTTGCCACATAGAAGGATTCCCTGACTACTGTGGCGATGTGGTTATCAAAGGAGAGACTACGGTCCACCTGTGTCCCAAGGTCTCTTATCACACTTTCAGTGTTAAGTATACTACCGCGTATGTTGTAGTTCATGGGTGCAGAGTTTTTACCAAAGGGGATGACAATGCACTTTTTGGCATTGAGCTTGAGGCCATGGCTTTGACACCAAGCATCTGTCTCAGTGAGGCCCTTTTGTAGGATGTCCACAACGTTAGGAGTTTCGATTATGGCTCCTAGTTTGCAGTCATCTGCGAACTTCGTTAGCCAAAGACCTTCTGTGTTAGCCTGTACTTCAGAGAAGTAGATAACCAAACAGGAGAGGACCCAGGACTGAACCCTGTGGTACTCCACTTGTCACTGGTCTGAAGTCGGATTTGGAGTCTGCTACTTTCACAGTGTGGGTTCTGTCAGTGAGCCAGTTGGCAACCCATCTTGTGACACAGGGATTTATACCTAGTTTAGTGAGTTTATCTATAATTCCAGAGTGGGGGATGGTGTCAAAAGCCTTGGCAAGATCTAGATAGGCTGTGTGAGCCACCTTACCCTTGTCTACGGCTTTGGTGACTGCTTCAAAGAAGTCTATCAGGTTTAGGAGACATGGTCTGTCTTTTACAAACCCGAACTGGGTGAGATCCAGAGTTTGGAGATTACCAATATCTTTGTTTATAAGTTCCATGATGATATGTTCCATGGCCTTGCAGACCAGGCTCGTCAGGCTAATGGGGCGGTAGTTCCCAGGGTCTGTGGTGGCTCCCCCCTTGTGGAGTGGGATAACCATTTCTGTGCGCCATTCAGCAGGCACAAAGCCTGAGGTGAGGCTATGATTGAACATGGTACTTAAGTGGGGTGCCAGTTCGTTCTGTAGTTCGTGTAGAACGCAGCCTGGGATGTTGTCTGGTCCCATGGATGCTGTGTTCTTGGCTTTGGAGAGTATGGTTTTTACCTGTGCAGCCATGATTACAGGAACTTTGCATTCTTCCGGTATAGAGATGGGCTGTTTAGGGGGTGAGAGGGGGGGTAAAGTTAGCACTGAACCTATCTGACAGGATGCTGGCAATATCAGTTGGGTCTGTATATTTAGTGCCATTGTGCTGTAACTCAAAGCAGATCTGAGTGTTACCATTTAGATTCTTGTCATAGCTATAGAATGCTTTGTGGTTGTCTTTAGAGTCAGTGGCAATTTTGTTTTCGTAACTAGCTTTGGAGGATTTTATCAGGGATCGCAGCTTCTTACTGAGGTCGACCAGGGAGCTCCGTCACTCGTGGGATTTTACTCTCTTTTGCAAGAGTTTCTTCCTTCTGTTGTACAGTTTATGGCAGGGGACCACCAGATTGGCTTCCTTTTTTTGGAGGATAGTGTCTTGGTTCTGTTTGGGATAGCACGATCCATGCACTCATGTAAGTGCTGATAAAGTGCAATTGTATAGCATTCAGTAGTCGTAACTGTATTGTCCATCTGCATGGGTGTCGTGAAGTTCACCACTTCTGTCTTAAGAAGCATGAAGTTGGCTTTGGAGAAATGTTTTACCATGGTTTCCTTAATGGGGGAGTGGAGGCAGGATGTGGATATCTAGGGTAATTAGCTTATGGTCGGAGCGGACCAATGAGGTGTTGACTTAAGGTGTGGAACACCGGTCATTCATATTGGTAATGACTAGATCCAGGATATTGTTGACTTTGGTGGGAGTGTGGATATGTTGATCCAGGGCATTGGAGTTTATGAATTCCAGAAATCGTTGAGTGAAGGAGTTGGTACACGAGTAGTTTTCCCAGTTAATGGTGGGGTAGTTGAAATCGCCCATTATTAGGGTGTTTGGTTGAACCCTAATATTTTCCAGTACATCAAGAAAAGAGGATTGGGAATCCTGGGGCATGGTGGGTGATCTGTAGCAAGCTACAATTTGGATTGCAGTTTTGCTCAGAGTTAGTTGCACTTGGATAACCTCGGCTGCATTATGCTGAGCAACTAGCCTGGAGGTGTGGATATCCTTAATGAATATGGACACACCTCCGCCTTTGGTGTTCCGGCCCAGGTAATATGGCCGAAAAGTGTGTTATGAGTTATAGCCTGGTAGTGCAGGGGTGCTTTCTGGAGCCTTGAACCAGGTCTCAGTCACTGCACAGATATCGATGTTCTCCATTTTAAGGAGTGCCTCGAGTGAGTGCATTTTGAGATTTAGACTTCTAGCATTGAGTAGCATCACCCTCAGTTTTTGCTTGCCTGTTCCTGTTATGGTGATGAATTTGTCATTTGAACCTTGCCTAAAAAAGGCACTATAGGGGTGGCAAGAACCTTAGCCAGTATCCGGAATCCCAGGGGTGACAGGTGCAGGCCATCTCTGGCAAAGCATCGTGGTCTGTCGACCATGTCATCCCAGGCAGACATATACTGGATCCCTTTAGAATGGCACCAGAAGCTTAGCCAATTGTTGACGTAAATCATTTTGTCCTTGTACTGCGGCATCATTCTGGGTGATGGCAGAATGCTACTCAGGGCTAGGGTCATACCTGCCTGGGCTACAAGATCAGATAGCTCTTCCATGTCTCTTTTCATGTAGTCCAGGGAGATGCGTCTCAGGTCGTTCACACAAACATGGACAATGACAGAGTCATATTTGTACTTGTTGTGGAGTGACCTGAGTGCGTGGGTTATGTGGCGGATCCTGGCACCCGACAGGCAGCTGACAGTAACCTTCTCCTTGTTTAGCCTGGTGAGTAGGACATCAGTGTGCCTGACTGTAGAGTCGCCTATGACTAGTGTGTTGGGTACGTTGTTTTGCCTTATTGGCTGTGGTTGAGTGGCACACTGATTCTGCGGGCTATGTGTCATTTGGGTTGTGTTGGGGGGTGGAGTTAGCTTGCATTTCTGCTTTGGAGGTCTCTGTTGCTTGAGCAGATTATTATTGAGAGCCTCCGCGAATGTTTTTGTGTTTCTGTGTGTGGATTTTGGTGGTGTAGATTTAGTGAGACTATGTGATGAGTGTGGTGTAGTGCAAGTGTTTACCTTCTCCTCTTGACTGTCAAGTTCAGTCTTGATTGGAGAGAGCTTTACCTCCAGTTTGGCTAGATAAGTGCTTCTCTCACAGGTTATAGTGTTGGGTGGTAGGAGGAGAGGGTTGTCTGTGTACATGAGGCAATTTCTACATTGCCCCAAGATGCCCAGATTCATCAGATAGACAGGAGAGAACACTGGGAGCTGACCCTTGGACATGACTGAATAAAAAAACTATTTTCCTCTAGATAAGTGAGGAAAGTGAGTACAAGAGCTGTTTTTCTGTAAGCAAGTGAGGAAAGTAAGTACCAAAACTGTTTTCCTCTAGGTAATGAGGAAGGTTGAGTGCTGTAGTAATTAGTAGGTTATTTAGTGCTTACAAGTTCTGAACAAGTGCAGATCACGATTAAGCAAATTCAAGTGCTAAAAGTAAGAATCTGTATCTGGACTAAACTAGTTACAGGAAAGGGGGTAAACAAGTGAAAATGGGGCTTTTTAATCAGAAAGTTGAGAGAGATAGAAAAACTGCCCAAACGGCCAAGAACTACAATTTCTGGGCCAGAACCACTCCTTATGTGGTAGATAGGTTACCTAGTGCTTACCACTCCCACTGATAAGCTAGAAGGCTTCCCTCCAACACAGAAAGCTTGGGGGGGGGGGGCTTAGAAGCTTACATACAGTCCTGGATACAGCAAATCTGAATCTGGACTACACTAGTTACAGGAAAGCAGGAAAGGATTTATTTATATATATATATATATATATATATATATATATATATATATATATATATATATATATATATATATATATATATAAAAGTAGCAAACCAGCAGTCAAAACAATTCAAATGCATTGCAAGCTAGGACACTTGCGTATGTGGCAATGTTAGACCAAACAGTTTAAAAAATGCAATTAAATTAAAAATGACTAAAAACAATGCAGAATATTGGGTAGAATGAGGTAAAGAGATGGGACTGGGGGGGGGTGTCCCAGATCAAATCTACAGTGGGGGCTGGCAACTGCAAAAACCTCCAAATTTAAACAACAACACAGGAATAGGGAGGGTGGGTATGGGAAAACCAACAACTTCAGCAGAGATCTGAAAAACTATACAATGGAGCAAAAATAACAGTGCACAACTCTGAAGTCAGCCAGCAATGATATAAAATTAGTCAAACAACATTACCAGTACACAACTCTGACGTGCCAGAAAAATATACTCAGCTCTGTACATCTCCAGATAGTTTGAAGAGCACTCTTTCAGGACACAGGAAGGCTCTAGCAATGATATGCTCTGACAGCCTTCAAGGACTTACTTCATCCAGGACAACTACTGATAAAGATGGACAACACCACGGTTATGTGGTGCAGACTAGCCATGGCATTGTGGAACACAGATTTGACTTACCAAGTACATCTTCAAGCTCAATTCCTGCCAGGAAAACTAAATACTCTGGCAGACGACCTAAGCAGAAATCTTATGGGCCCGCACAAGTGGAACCTGGATCCACAAATCTTCAGCATGGTAACACAGAAATGGGGGAGCCCAGACATAGATCTATTTGCCTCTCCAAAAATTATCAACTGGACAAATTCTGCACAAGGACTTATCACAGACAAGCATGGAAAGCAGATGCCCTATCCTTCATTTGGAAAAACCTAACCTATCAGTCTATGCCTTTCGCCCTCTGCCTCTTCTCTCCAAGGTCTTAATAAAGGTCAGACTGGAAAAACCAAAACCAAAAGTGATCCTGATTGACCCGGACTGGCCCCACCAGCATTGGTACCCAATTCTAAGGAATATGTCTCAACTCCCTCCTTGGTACTTGCCTCAAATACCTCATCTACTGTCTCATCAGAACAATCAAATTCTGCACACTCGGCTCCAAACTCTGAACCTTGCAGCATAGCTGATCATTAAATTATTCAAACAACACCTCTCAGTAAATCTGTGATGGATGTCATTTTGGTAGCCAGAAGGCCTAGTACTAGAAAATCTTATGCTGATAAATGGAAGAGATTCTGTGCTTGGAACCAAGCACAAGGAACGGACACAGCAAAAGCAAATAACCCTCAGATTTTACAATACTTGACTGAGATGCTTGGCAAGGGCCTATCTTTTTCTTCAATAAAAATCCATGCTTCTGCCATCTCGGCTCATTACAACATGGAGCTTCCCCTCTTTTCTCATCCTCTGCTAAAACAGTATCTTAGAGGGGCTAAAAATGTATGGCCTCCCAGAAGATCACCAACTCCTGCATGGGACCTCAATTTTGTACTGGAAAAACTCACCCTGCCTCCTTTTGAACCAGCAGCTACTGCGGATATAACATTTTTATCTTGGAAAACAGCTTTCCTCTTGGCAATCACTTCAGCAAGAAGGGTTTCAGAACTGCAGGCTCTCATGGCTGTGGAGCCTTTTATTACATTTCACCCGGACAGGGTGTCCCTCAGGACCAATCCTTCCTTTATGCCTAAGGTGGTATCCAGTGTGGCTCTTAACCAAACAATTCATCTGCCAACATTTTACCCAAATGCGCAGAACAAGGGAGAGCAGATTCTGCATTCATTGGACGTACACAGACAACTAAGATTCTACTTAATCAGGACCAAATCTCTAAGAAAGTCTGAGCAACTACTGGTGGCATTTGCCTCAGGATCAGAGGGGAAGGCTATATCAATGCAGACTTTTTCTAAGGGATAAGCCACTGCATTCGTTTCTGCTATTTGCACCATGGTAAACCTGTGCCCAAGGGAATCAGGTCACATTCCACCAGGGCTGCCTCTATCTCAGCAGCCTTTCTCAGAGGAGTTCCAACCAAAGACATTCTAGAAGCTGCTACTTGGAGCTCTGTTCATACCTTCACAAAGCATTGTCATTTGCCTCTCCTCTCCAGTTCTGCAGGGCCTTATAGCTGCTCCTAATGTTATTTAGTTCCATCCTCCCATCCATAGATTTGGGATTCTACCTAAATGTAATGACTGCAACAGTGAAACACAAAGAACATAGTACAGTTGTGTACACTTACCATAAATGTAGATGTTCGAGTGTATTCACTTTTGCAGTCCGGGTTACCCACCCGCCATCCCCCTTTTCTATAACTTCTCTTTTCTTCACTGTTTTCTAAAGGCTTTGAGGTGTATTTGCTTTTAGATGAAGTTAAAGTTTATGTTGCTAAAAGTGCATTTACATATATTGCTGTTTTTATATATATATATATATATATATATATATATATATATATATATATATATATATATATATAAAATGTGTGTGTGTGTGTGTGTATATATATATATATATATATATATATATATATATATATATATATATATATATATATATATATATACTTTTCTCCCCGGGCCTCTACTGAAAATGGACATGTATCCAGTCGGACTCTCCCGGTTAACAAATGTAAAATAAATATATATATATATATATATATATATATATATATATATATATATATATATATATAATTTATATTTTTGCTCCCAATTTGGGGGGCACCTGACATCTGGGGCAAGAAAAACTGAATAAAATGGCGTCTGCTGCATGTTTTATACCCCTGATGACCTGACGTCATGGAAGAGGAGACAGCAACCGACGCAGGACCCAAGACTTTGTTATTCAGGCCGACTGAGGGCAACCTGCCATCAGATTACCCAAATGTAATGACTGCAACAGTGAATACACTTGAACATCTACATTTATGGTAAGTGTACACAACTGTACTATTCCGCTTTCTCCCTGTGCTTTGTTTGGATCCAGTTTGTGGAGTTCTTTTCAGTATAATTTAATTTGATTCTAGTAACGGGCTACCTGGATGTCACTAGGACAACTCATCACCCCTTTTGTGGAGTCAAAACTGTTTTGCATAAGATTTTGTAAATATGTCTATAATCTCGTGTCTGAGAATAAATTTTAGAATATGCATGCAGTTTATCAATTTGAGTGTCTTTACTCCTTCCACAGCTTATTTGTTTATAAAAATGTTTCCTGTTGTGCTCAATATCTTTTTATAAATATTCTTCTATTTTTTTTTTTTTTTTTTTTTTTATCACCTTGTATCACACTATGCTTAATCTGTTTGTCCAGCTTGTTTTATTTCAGTTTTCAAAGTTGTAGTTTTACCTCTCTTCCATTTCTTATATTTTTGTGTCTCACCTTAATCAGATATCTTGTTCTTATGGA
The DNA here is from genome assembly GCF_019279795.1 of Protopterus annectens. Lineage (NCBI taxonomy): Eukaryota > Metazoa > Chordata > Ceratodontiformes > Protopteridae > Protopterus > Protopterus annectens. The sequence continues at coordinate 539,390,406 of NC_056740.1, forward strand.
AATACATCCCCTTGATGTATACCTAGATCCTGATGTTAAGCATTTTTTTGATTTTTTTTCACTCAATTTCTCTTTCAAAACTTTCCGCATTCCTTATGCAGTTTTTCCACTGACCACCTTATTCCAGTTAGTTTTACAAAGTAACTGTTTTGCTTCCATATAATCTGTAATTAACCTTCTGTGCATTAGTTTAGATTTCTGTTTGGCAGAATTATCTAGCAAGAAATTAACTTTTATAACCCCTCAATCACTGCATATCATTGGTTATAAAACTTGAAGTAACAGTAATTTCTTTAGGAACACAATGTCTAGTATATTCCATCCCCGGTAGGGTATTTTTACGATCTGAAGTAATTGTTCACGAGTATACGTTGTGAATAATTTCCTTGCTAACTTTGTTGGATCAGTATTATTCCTGTCTGTTTCTGGTAAATTTAAGTCCTCAGTTAATATTATTATTCCCTCCTGTAAGAAATGTATGAATCCCAAAAGGTCATCTGCACTTGACTTTGGTGGTCCATACACTCCAACAATTGTTAAATGTTCCAGGGTTGTCTTTATTGTCACAGTTACACAATCTGTAGTATTGGTATTATCGTTGAACATGTAATAATCACAGGTCTCATAATTATCTTTAATCCCTATCATAACACCGCCACTTGATTTTTTGTTAGAATGTCTGTTACAGTAAAAACATTTCTACCCTGACAGAGCTGGTCTCCATTCATTGTCCTTTAACCGTGTTTCACAAACAATAACAACATCAATGTTGTGAGAATGTAGCAAATTTTCCAATAAAATTGTTAATGCTCCTAGCATTAACAACCATCAGAGATGCATCAAATATTGCTATGAACTGTTACATTTTTGACCTGGCAAAAATCATGCTGTTTATCAAATATTGCAAAATATCTGCTGCAAAAATTCTCTTCCCCTGATCTTGACAAATGCACTCCATCCTGTCTGAATACATGTGTGCAAAGCGTGACTTGGATGCTCTACCCATTTCCATTTTTAAAAACCAGACATTTTTTCTATGTAGGCATCTACCCAAAAAATCTCTTCATTCACAGTGACCTGACTATCCTTTCTATAGATGAATTGTGAAAAAAAGGCCCTAACACCAGTACAAGCTATACTATCCAAGAGGGCTGTCAGTTCCATACTAACAGAGAATCCTTGAGGATGACATAATTTGTACTAACATAAATAAAAACAGATCCATACTTCCTTACATTAAGGCATTCCAAGGCTTGTCTCGCATCTTCTATTTTTGCTCCTGGCAAGCATTATACTATTCATTGTTCATTATCTTCTCTGCAGATATAAGTATCAGTTCATCTAATAACTGAATCTCCAATTACAATAATGTCTTTGCTGACCAGCTCTGAAGAATCTTCAGCTTCTAATACCTTAATATCTGCTCTATCAGTTGTTACAAAGGATAGATCTTCATCACCATTAGTCTTATTAATCCCACTGTTTTCATTGTGTATTAAATTCTCTTCCAGATGGTATTGTAAATCCACAGCTTGAGCCATGTAGTCAACATCTGTCTTTCTCTTCTTTTTTCTTAGTCATGTTCTTCAATCCTTCCACGTTCAGTTTTGATTTCTTCCTTTTCACCTGCCCCTTGCCTGTTTTTTCTGCATTCTGTTTTGGAAAACTGATGCCTTTTTCTGTAGACTGAAAGTTTTTCTGGTAGAAAAATATATTTTCCTGTAACCTATGTGTTACATAAGAAAGCAGTCTCCTTTTTACTACTTATTCTGTTTCCTTTACAGTCATTAGTCAGTTTCTTTTTCTTCCTCGTTATTTGTTGTGAACTTCTTCCTTTCTTTTTTTTTTTTTTGTTTCCTTCTAAACAAACTGGATCCTCAGACTGCTGAATACTTGCATCCAGAATTCCAAAGTTGTCAGGGGCATCATCTTATTTCACAGGGGTTGAATGATCTTTGCAGACAGTAGATGCATAATTTCCTAGATATGTTCTATTTGTTCTATGCCTAACATTATTTATTTCATCAGTCCAGTCATTAATATATGAAACAAAAGTTCTCCAAGCCATGCCAATTGGACAAGTGCAATCATCATCAAGTCTAGATTTGCTTCTAACAATGGTAAGCAAATCATCCAACTTTTGACACAAGGAACACAGATCACCAGTGTTATCAGCTGTTACCTTTAAATAGGCATAGCATTTATTACAGTGTACAGGATATTTGTGCATTAGCAAATCATTAATTGCATATTCATTTAAGGAATCCATGTTCAGCTTCAAACGAATAAAATATTGTAAAAGAAAAGAATAATCAAAATCAGTAACCACAGAATAAAAAGAGAACTTAAATCAACTTCTGTGACAAAATAATCACACCAGCAATGTACAACTAAATAATTAAGTACAGTAAAGTTGTTCTGACTGTACAAGTTCTGCAAGCCAGACAAACGTAATTCCTTTACACTATCACTCGCAGTCACACTTCTTTTTAACAGTTAAAGATCAATAAATCACAAGGATTTTCCTCTCTACAATCTGTGTGAATTTATAGCTGTGTACACCCCTTGGGGTGGCTACAGCTTGCCTGTCTAAAACCTAACTCTTTCTAACAACCAACAGTGAAATTAAAGGTAAAACAACAACATATGAATCAAAGTAAATCTTAACAAACTGTTCCTTCTTACCTACAAACAGTTCAAAGCAGTGATAACAAATACAAAATAAATTCAAATAAATCCTCTCTTGCCAGCCAAATAAAACTTCTCTTACCAGTCAACTCCACAGTAAATCACAAGCCAAGATTGTTTAAATATGCTCAGGAAGATAGACCTATTGTACATTCACAAGTTCATTGGTATCACTCTCACTCAAGGGATCTCTATCTCTTTTGCAAAATAAAGAGAACATGTTTGAGGGATAAGTTTGTATCGAAGGGAATACCATTTCTGTGGATCCATCTTCTACTTTTTCATAAAGCAAAGGACTTGTCTTGCTGTGTTCAGTTTGAATGAGGGGATGGGTGACTGCAAATTTATCCCTGGCCTAGTGGATGGGTGTCTGCAAATTCATCCCCTTCTTAGCACCCCTGTCCCTCATCAGTAGGGGAAGTGTGTAGATGTCCCAACATGTACTTGTTCAGCCTATCTCTGGGTTATTTGCATGCAAAATATAAGGGCTGAAAACTTGCATGGGAATGAAAGGCTAGGCTTAAGATCCTCCTTGATTAATAGACTCATAAGTACTTATGAAACTTTTTCCTGTCAACAATTCTATTCCTGGTCACCCTACATCTTGGATACCCATCTACACATCCCCATTCACAAACAGTGCCTTTGGGATTGTATTTTCAGTTTACTGCATTACCTTTTGGTCTCTCTACTGCCTCAAAAGTGTTTGCCAAGTGCCTTTCCCCAGTCATAACTCATTGCAGACTTCAGGGAATGTACACGTACCCTTACATGGATGATGCCTGATCTCAACATTTACCAGTCAGGACACCCTGACTTCACTGTCTAGTATACCATAGATCATGTCAACAACCTAGGCTTCAAACTGAATTTAAAATAATTCGGCATTGTTTCCTGCTTACAGGATGGTTATCCTAGGATGCCTTCTGGTTATCTCTTTGACATATTAAATTATTTTACATATATTTATTTGCTTACTTATTTATTATTATTATTTTTAACCAGGATAGAATGTCTCTACAGAATCCCATCTTCAGAGGCGGTCTGGAGGGGAAAACTCCAGTATTTAGTCATCATCACTTTCTTAGTCTTTCTCAACAGAAAATGTCCACTGCAATGGAATGTGAGAATTCTGGTTCTTCATATCTGTTTGGGCCCAGCATCTTTCCATTTCCTCTCTTCGGTTTTGTGAAGAACTCCTTTGACTCCTGTAAAGCCAAGGCTTCCTTCCCCCAATCCTTCATAGTTAGTGACCACAGACACCTCAAACTTTGCCTGAGAATCATTTTCTCAATATGTGAAGGTCAGGGGGATTTAGGAGCCACATTTCAAACACAAGCACATAAATCTAAAGGAAGTCATGGCTCTCATAAGTGCTCTGAAAGCACTCAGTCAACTCTGGACTCTAGGACCTCTGTTAGCAATAGCAGACAACACTGCAGTGATTTGATGTCATAAACAGGAGGAAACATGAGCCTCCCTGACTAGTCAGGGTTGCCTCACACTAATTTCCAGACTATTTTTCTTCTGTTTTCCAATACAAGATTCCTTTTTCCTTTTGGTGTATTTTTTTTAGCTAAGGAAGCCAAAGATAACGTGGATCCGGACAGGCAGGATAGACAGTTTATTGAACTTAGAGACAAAAGCGTACTAGTAGAACGTATGATAAGCGCTTTCGTTTGAACTATGCCAAACTTCCTCTGATAACAAACACATAATTTTCTTTAGTTTAAAAACATTATCATACTACAAAAAAGCTCTCATTGGTCCATTCCCTTCCATTAATGAAATAACATGACATTTCCCCTTCACAAGCTGGAGCAGCAAGAAATAACCAACACATACGTATAAATGGAAAAAATTACTATAAATTCATTTAAAAAACATTGTAGAAACATTTAAAACATATAAGAAAGATGTATATGTAGATGGTAAATATATGCATAAAATATAAATAAAATAAAATATATGCATATAACCATTTCATCTTTCTAATGATTTTAATTTTAGGACGCTTCCTAGAGATAGTGAACCATTGAGTCTTGGCCAAGAATGTGCGTTAAGGTGTATTTGCCATCCTAGATCCATTTTTTTCTAGGATAGCTTGCCAGGCTCCCCCTCTACTATTACGTTTTAAAGTGTCCAAGATGAAAAATTTAAAAAGATGTGTATGATTTAAATTGACATGTTTTGCCAATGCATTTGTTTCATTGTTATCCCTTATTGCTCTAACGTGCTCACCCATACTGTCTTTTAATTTTCGCTCAGTTTTCCCAACATAAAAGCATGTACAATGTGTACATAGGGCACAATAAACTATTTTTTCAGTGTGGCAGTTGAATTTCCCCAACATTCTGATGTAGTAATTGTTGACAGAAACAACACCTGTTTCTAATATATAATTACAATATTTACATCTGCCACACATGCATATGGCCACTAATCCTATTCTTAGTGGTGGTCTCAAAACATCTCTTGAGGTTATATCCCCTTTTGTATATTATAGGGGAAAGATGTCAGCTTTGTTTCTCACTAGGGAGTCATTTGTTAAAAGCTCCCAATTTTTGTATAAAATATTTTTAATAATATGACTGTCTGCACTAAAGGTAGTGACGAAGCTGCAAGAACAATTTTTATGAACATTATTATTGATGATGTTATCAAAATTGTTGACCATGTTAGTAACCTGGTTGTCCAGCTGGGTGTTAACTCCCAAGTGTGAACTATCCTCATTACTTCTAATAGGAGAATTATGACATTCAAAGGAGGTAGTGTTTTTAGTCACTCCTAAAAGTGGGTTAAAATGACCCCTTTCTCTCTTGGTAATAACCTCATTCATTATTTCTTCTATCAACCAAATAGGAAAGCCTCTATGAGAAAACAGCTTTTAATAGGTTACATTCTGTAATAAAGCTGTCCCATTTACTGACCATTCTAGCTGCCCTCACATATTGTCCCTTTAGGACTGTTGTGGCCTATCTACAAATATTGCCACTGCGCATGCATTGGTTAAGTCTGAGGTTGCTCATCAGGCATCATCTTCTGACGTCCTCATTTTGGGTCTTGAGGGAGATACCTTGTCTACCTTGAGTACCGAAACCTTAACCATAATTGTGGTCTGATGATCAAAACCTTAAGTCATCCCTTTAGAATGGACACCCAAACCAAAGTGAACTACTGCTTTTTCTTTGCCTCTGCCTCCATCACCTTCTTCTCTGACCAAAGCCGAAGACCTCCTAAAAACAGAATAGGAATTCAAGGCTTTCATGAAATTAACAGAGCCCTCCCGTACTTCTGCTTCTGAAGCCTTCCCATTCCAAAAGAGTCAAGGAGGTGGCCTTTCAGGAATATGCAGATTCCTGTAGCTCAGAAAATGAGGAGGAATTGTCCAGTTTGGACACCTGCGTCCACAAACATACCCGGTTTCAGACTCTGGTACCGTGTCTTCTACCTCCCACCTGAAAGCTTTTTCTTTGAGGATACCCTGCATAGAATGAATGAGGATTTCAACTGGAGAAGCAAGTTCTCCCAAGCTGAGATCCATCACAGGGGAAACTGCTAAGCTTGCCTTCTCCCAAGCTATGGCTATTCCTCCTGTACACATAGTAAAGCAGAGTCAATACATCTGATTTTCTACCCCCTGCTTCTTGGAAACCAGACAGGTTTTACAGAGTGCGCAAATTTCACAAGCACCTTTATAGAAATCCAAAGGCTGACCTTTCAGTAGTCTGCACTGAATCCTCAAAATGTGTATCTAATGGACCAAGCAGATATACCTTGTCTAATGATAGGAAAGGTAGACTGTTAGATTTAGAAAGAAAGAAATCCTTCTGTAGTCAAACGGAAAGCAGGAAACACACCAGCAAAGGTCCAAATATTTTAATACTTCCAAGAACAAAACCAGCAGAGCAGAAAGGCAAAATAAACGCTCTTAACAAAAATTGCGTTTTCGTCTTCAGCAACTGTGACTTCATCAGATAATAATAACAATTAATCAATCAAAGCTTTATATATGTAAACTTTTCAAATTACCCTATCAGTCAGAGTGCATCAAGTAGCAGCCAATCATTGCACTATCTTTGTTAAAAAACTTGTTCTTTAAAACACACATATACACAAAAACAATACATTTCTCCCTTTATTTAAAATAAATATATTTAAAAATAGATGTTATTTAAAAACTCCTAATTTTCTAGTACTAAGTACTTTTGCTCCTGCATGTAAACAATTCCATTTTAAAAACTTTAAAAATAAATACGTATTTGGAATAATTAATTTAATGAAATAGTTGTTCCTTTTACTTAACCTTAATAAATAGCACCATCTATTGGGCAATTTTAAAATTACAATTGGAAGATATATTTCTTTGTTATAAATCTGCAGCTTTTAATTTGAGTACTGGGGTTATAGAGATGGCATCATTAAGTCCAGGTTTTTTAGTGGCATTAAGATATATTTGCCACCAAAGTTCTCTATATCCAACCCTCTCTTCCCATAAACCCCCTCTTATATCCCTTTTCACCTGTTCAATAACAAAAAAATCAAATTTAGCATCCTTACAAACCTTTGTGTGCCTATATAAAGCATTAGTATCTTTGGCCTTTGAAATTTCGTAATAATGCTCATATATTCGTCTCCTCAAGACTCGTTCAGTCTTTCCTATATAGAAAGACCTGCATTTATTACAAATTCCTATGTATATGACACCCCTTGTCTCACAATTATAGTAGCCATTAATTTTTATAGTTTTATTTCTACTAGGGACACTTATTTCTGTAGAATTTGCCATGTATTCGCATTGATTGCAGTGACCACACTTGTAACTACCCGTCCTTATTTGTCCATCAATTCCATAACTTATTTTATTTTCCTTAATATTGGACTCTAAAATTTCCTTAATAGTCCTAGAGTTCCTATATACAATTTTAGGTGTTAAATTATTGATACTACTTAAATCAGATAAATCCGAAAATTTAGTCCATTCATTTCGAAAGACTTCACTAAATCTAATGTTGGACATATTGTATTCCATAATTAGGGCCTGTTCGTACTTACTTTCAGAATCAAAATTCATATTGTTTTCATTTGTAATTCTGTTGACAATTTTCTGTCCCTTTATAGGTTGAAATTTGGTTGCTCTACCTAATTCAACTTCTATTCTCAAATTTGTCACAAAATCGTGTGGATAACCCCTCTCCTCAAACATCTTACTTAGTATGTTACATTCAACCAAGAAGTCTTCACTAGCGCTGGTCATTCTACTACCCCTCACAAACTGCCCTTTAACAATGTTTTTCTTGCAGTGTGAGGGGTGTGCGCTAGTGAAGTGAAGGAAGGAGTTGCAGAAGGTTTCCTTTCTATAGATTTTAGTTTCGAAATCACCCTCTGTCTTGTATATTTCCACATCCAAATATTGTAATTTGTCCCTAGAAAGATTATGTGTAAATTTCAGAAAGTTGGTGGAATTGTTAATATAATTGAAAAATTCGTTGAATTTTTCAATTCCTCCTATCCAAAAAAGGACAATGTCATCCAGAAAACGGCGATACAATGTCCAGCATTCCTTATACTCAGAATTTATTATGAAGTCCTCCTCCCATTTAGTTAGGACTATATTGGCATAAGTGGGCGCACATGCTGCGCCCATTGCTATGCCCTGAATCTGTTTGTAGTATTCACCAAGAAATGTAAAATAGTTGTATCTTAAGACCATATCCACCAAACCTGTAGTTACACTTTTTTCAGCTTGAGTTAATTTAGTGTCCCTGTAAATCATTTCCTCAAACATGGCTAAACCTTCACTATGCGGAATACTTGAAAAGAGATCTACCACATCTACTGTGATAAATATCAAGTTGTCATTGTATAAGCTTGGCCCAATACACCTTAAAAGGTCCCAAGAATCTTTTAATGTATGTAGATTCCCTATACTTATATGCTTTACCTTCTGGTCCACATATTTGGCTAATGGAAGAGTTTTTGACCCTGCCGCTGAGACAATGGGTCTCAGGGGTGGGTCTTCCATGTTTTTGTGGACCTTAGGTATTCCAAATATTATTGGTGTTCTGGGTTTTTCCACATACAGAAATTCAAAAGTTTTTTTGTCTAATAGTCCCTCATATAACATATTTTTTAATAAATTATCAATTTCATAATGTGCTAAATTCATTTCGTTCAGTGAGACAGGGGTGTATTTGTCAATATCATTTAATATAGAGTTCATTTTGCCTTCATATATAATATTGTCCATGAAGACAATACCTCCCCCTTTGTCGGGTTTCATTATTCTCAAATCCCTGTTATTCTTTAATTCGTATAATATTTCATTGTCCTGTTTAGACAGGTTGAACTCCACAACCCTTTCTTCATATAATTCTCTAATTTCTTTTTCCAGCATCTGTTCGAAATTTCTAATTTGTGGATGCAAAGGGGGGTTAAATAAACTTCTACGCACTAATGCTGAGTCTTGAGGAGGTCTGTTTAGTCTAATGCTAGTATTAGTTGAAGAGAACACATTATCAAAGTTTATTTTTCTCAAGAATAATTTTAAATCAATGATGGTCTTCACCATCTCCCCTTTTACAGAGGGAATAAACTTAAATCCTTTGCTCAACAGGTGAAAATATTGTTTTGTGGGGATAACATTACTAAAATTATAAATTGTAAAATTATTTAATGTATGTCTAATACCATCTATCTGTATGTTATCTTGATGGTAAACTAAATCAAGGGTGGGGTGTATTCGACTTAATACCTCCCCCTCCCCCTTCTCCCCCCCCTTTTTTGAAAATTTTGATTAACATTTTGATTCATATGAGAATTAAATGACTCTCTTCTCAATGGTGGAAATTCATTGTCATATTCAAAATGTGTTCTCCCATTTGTATCATCACCATTGTAATTGGTGGGGGGATCCACCTGTCATCTAAAGTAATCATTTTTCTTGAAAGGTGGCTTAGGATAACTAATATTATTCTCGTACTCATTCATGTCTCTCTTCAATTTGTTGATTTTTCTATCAATCACCTCACTGCATTTCCAATCTATATCTTCCTTTACCTTGTAATATTTTTCTTTTTCTTCTGTAATTTGGAACATTAAATCTTCCTTAATACCTACATCCAAAATTTCTATCTCTTGCTTCAATCCTTCCTGCACTCTATTGTTTTCTTTAATAATTAATTTCAAAATTTCTAAACCACACTGGTTAAATACATTTAATAATTCATGATGAAAATCGGAACCCCCTACAACATTGTTGGGGTACTTATACAATCGTAGTCCCTTAGGAACCACTTTCCTATTGATACATTCTGCCAAGTATTCATTCTCTATAGTCAGCGTTTTGAACTTCAACATTAATCTATGTAACTTATCAAGTAACTAGTACCATCTGCTGATAAACGCTTATTAACATTGTCAAACTGTATATTAAATGGTTTCTTTAACCAGTCACTTGTGTCTTTTCTCTTCCACGAAGTGTGGAAAGAAGTATTTACAGTACCTTTGCCTCTATTTGAAGAACTGGGGTTCTCAGTACTGTTGTCGGCACCTGCCGACAACCCAATAGAAGTGTTCGTTTTGTCCATATGCGCCAACAGCATGGGCGTTTTGACCGGATTGAACGTTTCACCATTCGGTACTTCTGTGTCCCACTCCTGGTACATGAGACTGCTTCTGTGCCGTTTCCTTTTTGGTTTGGCTCCTGTTAACCGTTCGGTTCCTTCTCCCATACTAGAGCTGTCTTCTCCTTGCTTCCGGTTTAGCGCATGACAAAGCGGCGTAAGAAGGTCAATCAATTCAGTAAGTTGACCTACTAATCTCCGTGATTCCCCCATTTCGTCCTTCGGTGTTCCTCCTTCCATCTGGCTTACAATGAACAGCACAAATAAGTAATCCAAAAGTGAACAAACCAAGAAAAAAATCCTTCTGTAGTCAAACGGAAAGCAGGAAACACACCAGCAAAGGTCCAAATATTTTAATACTTCCAAAAACAAAACCAGCAGAGCAGAAAGGCAAAATAAACGCTCTTAACAAAAATTGCGTTTTCGTCTTCAGCAACTGTGACTTCATCAGATAATAATAACAATTAATCAATCAAAGCTTTATATATGTAAACTTTTCAAATTACCCTATCAGTCAGAGTGCATCAAATAGCAGCCAATCATTGCACTGTCTTTGTTAAAAAGCTTATTCTTTAAAAAAACACGCATATACACAAAAACAATACATTTCTCCCTTTATTTAAAATAAATATATTTAAAAATGGATGTTATTTAAAAACTCCTAATATTTGGACCTTTGCTGGTGTGTTTCCTGCTTTCCGTTTGACTACAGAAGGATTTTTTTCTTGGTTTGTTCACTTTTGGATTACTTATTTAGAAAGAAAGCTTATACCTCTGCCACCCTGTCAATGAGAGCCTTGAATTGCCAATTCCATATGCTAAAGTACCTTAAATCTCTCCTGGGCAAAATTCTAGCTGAGGTGGACTCTATTGCAGATAGAACCTTATCAAAGGAAATTCAGGAGATGGCCAGAGAAGCTTTGCAAGTCTCCAGACACTCCGCTAAAGTGTGGCTGTGATGCCTTAGATTCATCTTGCAGAGCAGCTGCTACAGATTCAGTCATCTGCAGACATGCATGACTCAGGTCCCAGCCCTTGGCAGATCACTTTAAGTCTGAACTAATGGATGAACCACTATGCAAGGAATTCCTTTTTAGACCTCCAGCTGAACAAGCTTTCAAAAAGGTGGATGAAAAGCAAATAAAATTGTGAAAGAGTTTTATCTGTTTCCAGCACCAAGGTGCAGTAGGAATTACCCTTCAAAACCTATGCCTTTTCCCCCTAGATAATACAAAAGGAGGTCTCCTGTGACAAGAGACCCAGACAGTCCAAGAGATAGCAACCAGAACAGTCACACATAACAGGGAGTTCCAAAGAACCATCTCAGCAGAGACAAACTGTGACTATGTTCAACCCCAGCCTCCCATACTCCTATCCGCCCTTCCTCCACCCCCAGCCTATCCTATCCGCCCTCCCTCCATCCCCAGCCTCTCATACCCCTACCCACCCCAGCCTCTCATACCCCTATCCACCCTCCCTCCAAACCCAGCCTCTCATACCCCTACCCACCCTCCCTCCAATCCCAGCCTCCCATACCCCTACCTACTCTCCTTTCCAAACCTCTGGCTGAAAGAGACTTCTCCTTCATAACCTAGTGAAAAACCATCACTAGGGGCCAGTGGGTCCTCAGCATCGTAGAAAAGGGGTACTACATTCAGTTGAGAGAAATACCACCTTTCTTGGGCATTCCAAAACCACCAAAAGAGCAGGAAACCCGCTTACCACCTATCCTCCAGGAACTACTTCACCAAGGATCTATTCAGCTTGTCCCTCCAGGTCAGTAGGGAAAGGCTTCTACACAAGGATCTTTCTAGTTCCAAGAAAGGACGCCTAAAGGCCCATCTTGGACCTCTCAAAGCTAAACAAGTTTCTCAACATTGCAAAGTACAAATTGTTTACTTTGCAAAAACTACTGCCTATGATCTTCCATAATGCCTTCATGGTCATTTTAGACCTAAAAGATGCTAACCTCCATGTCCCCGTAGCAGACAGTCACAGAAAGTACCTATGATTTGTAGCAACAGGCCCTTCCTTCCATTTCTGTACCATTTGGGCTATCCATTGCTACCACAGTTTTCACAAATTGTTTAGCTCCCCTGAAAGTGGCGCCCCAATATAACCGCATGTGACAAATTGGTGCTGACTGAAGCTAGACGATAAAATGGCCGTGCAATAAAATCATGCAGGAGAAAAGAGCAATATATTGAGAAATAGGGAGTAAATAAATATGCAGTCGCTCAGCAAATTCATAATTATACGCTTACATAGTTGTGCTAAAAATTATTACTGGACATATTTTAGTAAACAATGTACGAGTAAAGAAAAAAATAACTCTTAACTAGAAGACATGGTGAAGTGCTTTAAATATTGCTGGTACTGCAAAGGTGAAAAACAACATGAAGCTGAAATGAGTTAAAAGTTGTATTTATAATCATATGCAGAGGTTGTCATAGAGTAATGTTAAGAACAACACCTGGCACAGTTCCATAAGTGAAGACTGGGTTGTCATAGGCTGATGTTAAGAGCTGCACCTGACAAGTAATCCTGCAATGGCACAGTTCCATAAGTGGGGATTATCTTACACCAGATGCCTATTAAGTTGTACTTATTTAGCCTTGGAGGCATTATGATTTGTTTCACCTGTACAAAATTGTTGAATAAGGATCTTCACATGGTCCTGCTCTTCTTGAAAGTGTTCCACTAACTTGTATACAGTTGGATGGTGATAGTCTATCATCTGCTGAAAGGAGCGGTGCCAAGCCTCAACTGAATTGTTGGTGCATGGAAGATTATCCCGAACCTGATCCCATTGATTCCATCAGAAATCAGGAACACAGGACTTGCTCAACGTCATCTTCTATGTCTCCCAACATAGGTGTCTAATCTAGGAGTGACTGTAACTGTTGGTCCAAGGTCTCGACAAGGTCATTATAGGCAGAAGGTACATCGGCAGCAGGGACATAGGTTAGGGCCATCAGTATTTTCACTTGTATATGAATGTTTTTGTCGTTTTTGTACACATCATCCAAATTGAGATCCTGAACTTTACGCCAAAGGGACGGTCCAAGATGAAAGAAGCAACCTACTATATCTGGACAACAGGAACCGCAGTTTTGCAAGCATTGCTGCTTGCTATCTCAAAATCCACCAGAATACTTGTGGGATTAAGAGTTTATCTTAATTCTAGTACTTTACGGAAAACCCTTTCATAGGTGTTCTCTGTTTTATTGGGAAGTTAAACATAAATCATAAGATATGCTCAGTTATTTATCATTGCGTATGTTGTAAATACCTGGTAGAAAATACTCAGCTAAACTTTAAACGTCTCTTCAGTGAATCAGTAATGTTATCCTGGAAAAGCTATAGATTGCTCTGTTGTTCCAAACATTACAATCCACAGCACATCTTTGTTCCCTGAATCCCACAGCATGAAATGTTCATCCTAGTTGTCTTCTGCAAAGCATCTGGAATAGCAGTGTCACTCAAAAGATGCAATTTTTGGATATGGACCTCCCTGAGTTTTCTGAATTTTTTCAATGGTTCTCTGTGAAGCACGGTAAGCAGGCAAAAGAGGTTAAATTGCAAAAGGTAATCCTCAGGTTTTCTGCTGGATGATTTGATGGGACTTTTCAACTGTTGTCTCTGCATGCTGTCGTATGTCTGCAACAGCTTTCTTGGCTTTTTCTTCTGGGGCTAGTGCATTGTTGTGATCTGACATCTCCTGAAAAGTGCTGTCAGTCACAAGTTTAACACTGCCTTTATAGTCTCTATTCACACAACGCCACAAAGTGCTTCCATCAGCATTTATTTGATCTCCTCTTAATCATTAATAATTGGACAGCATATGATCTTATTTTTCTGAGATTCAAAGTATTCCATTTCAATTTTACTTTCCAAAGTTGTGTAGTTTACACTGTATAACCCCCCAAAACAACAGCAGCCCATGTTGTACCATCTCATGAAAGTAAACTATAGGCCGTTTATTGTAGATCACTTTTTTGTGTGCTGCGCTGTTTTGTTGGCACGTTTTTGCCTGGTTCATTCACTATGACATGCTGATGTTCATCGTGCTATGCTGCTGCAGTCATCACACTTGGGTTTATCCTGCCGTCAGGCGGTCCCGCACTCGGCCTCAATTCCAAAGCATTGGTCCGGCGTCGGTTGTCGTCGCTTCTTCCCTGACGTCAGTGCAGCAGGGGTATAAGAGAGACAGCCGACGCCATTTTCTTCAGTCTTTCTTGCCGCGCGGTGCCCGAAGCAGAAGCAGTTCGCAAGTGCCGGTCGGCCAGCTCCTGAGATTTTCGAACAGAATTTCAGCCGAAGTCTTCTATAAAGCTACGTACCCCGTTGGGGAAACTTTTCTTGCCTCAGACCAATGTCAGACAAAGTTAATAATTGTATTTCTTGTGGGAAGCAAATACCTCATAAGGGTTTTCATTCTTATTGTATTCCTTGCCTAGGCCCAGACCACGATGTTTCTGGTTGTTGGTTTTGTGCTAGGTTCAATAAACGCACTATTAAGTGTCGGGCTGATACCGCCCGACATTATTTTGGCAGAAAATTCAATTACATTATGTCGTCGGAACCTCCGACAACCGCTATGTTTAAAAAATGCAAGGACAAAGACCGGCAGCCTAGACCAGATACTGAGGTCTCGGTTAGGCCGGCAGCCTAGACCTAGACCAGATACCGAGGTCTCGGTTAGGCCTGCCGCCGGATCTTCGGTATTCAGTGAGGCGCCTACGCAGCCCCTGACTACCGCAGATTTAGAAAATACGACTACCTCTCAGTCAGAATCTACTGGGCTACTGGAGCCGGTTCCTCCTCAACTCGCGGACGCCAGCCCTGGCGGCAATCCAGAGACTATGGACAGGCCTTGGGTTTCAGAAGGCGTCTTTAAACTGACGACTCTCTCCGTTAAGTCATACACTATGCTTCCAGAGGTTAAGAAACCGGGTCCACAGACTCCCACACAGGCCCCTATGCCTAAAAAACAGATGCTCAAAATGGCGGAGGACCTGATTACCCTGATCAGAGGTTCCCAGCCACCTCCTGACAAAAGGCCTAGACTGAAGGAAGATTTACCTCCTTCTGACCAGGAATCCATTTCCTCAGCAGACTCTGAGGAACAGGATTACCCCTTCCCTCTCTATGAAGACTCAGATGCTGAGGAGTCTATTCCCTCTGTTTCCCCCCCTGAAGACTTCTCTTTTGGGGAAACCCTGCACACCATGAGAGAGCATTTCCACTGGGAAGGACAAGATTACTCTGACTCCAAGAAAAGACTCCGTGAGTTTCTTCTTCTACCTCAGAATAGACCCCTAGCCATTCCTCCTATTCTAGACATTCTGGATGATGTCTACACTGAATCCAGTCTAAATCCAGATTCTTTACCTCCAGCACCACATAAACCAGACATAATATCGAGTCCCTGACTCTCACAAGTTTTTATGTAAAAGCCCTGCTACAGACCCAGAAACCATTTCCCAGGGTCCCAAAGGGGATAAGGCCTCTACTGCTAAGAATCCACTACCTGCGGAAAGAGATTCCAGGGCATTAGAAAGATGGGGGAAAAAAGTGTATACCTCTGCCACTTTGGCCATGAGGGCATTAAACTGCCAATTCCAATTCCACATGATTAAATACCAGCAGTACTTGCTTACTCAGTTAAAATAGAAAATGATCCCTCAAACAGATCAACTAGATTTCAAAGGGATGCAAGATTTGTTGCATGCAGCAGAACAAGTGGGAAAACATACCTTGCAGTGTGGTTTTCATTCTTTGGAGGCCTCTTGTAGAGCAGCAGTCACAGGGTCTGTAATACGTAGACATGCTTGGCTAAAAGAGCAGACCTTACCAGAACATGTCAAAGCAAAGTTACTGGATGCTCCACTGCAAAAGGATGTGTTATTTGGTGTCAAAGCAGAGGAAGTTTTAAAGAAGATGGAAGAAAAGGCAAAATCAATGCAAACAGTTACAGATTTTTTACAGGTACAACCTCCTCGCTTCAGCAGAAACTGGCCATCAAAAAACTGGTTCTTTCCTACTTCAGACAGACTCCAAAGGGGCAGGTACAGACGCCCTAGGGGCAGAGGCCAGGCACAAGGTACCTTCAGGCCTAGACAATGGCAAACAACAACTCAAAGAGGGGGAGACGACAGATCTCAACCCTTCAGAAAAACTCAATGACTTTCCTCTTCGCCTGCCAATCAAAATTGCCCAGGCAGCACCTCTAGGAGGAAAACTGGCTCTTTTCCCACAAAATTGGCACATCATAACAAAGGACAAATGGGTTCTGGATATTAATACCCGAGGCTACAGATTTCATTTTCACACTTTACCACGGATGAGAGGCATGCCAAATCTGCCAACAAACCAATGGGCAAAGGCACAAAAGCAAATTTCAGCTCTCATGAACATGAAAGCAATTCAAAAGGTACCTGCAAAAGAGCAAGGTCAAGGATTTTACTCAAGACTGTTTCTAGTACCAAGAAAGGACAAAGCCTGGAGACCCATCTTAGACCTTTCAATTCTAAACACGTACCTGGACATTCCCAAATTCAAAATGCTCACACTACAGCAGCTTCTGCCCATGCTGGGCAAGGAGTCTTGGCTGGTAACGTTGGACCTCCAAGAGGCATACCTGCATGTCCCTGTCAAACAAGATTGCAGAAGATACCTCAGATTTTTGGCAGGCACAACGCATTATCAATTCTCTGCATTGCCCTTTGGCTTATCTACTGCACCCAGAGTATTCACAAAATGCCTGGCATCAGTAATTGCATACTGCAGACAGCGAGGAATACAAATTTATCCATATCTGGACGACTGTCTGATCCAAGCGGACAGCAAAACATCCTACTACAGCATCTGGCATTTGTTGCTAAGTTGCCTAGGGTACACAGTAAACAAAAAGTCAAAACTAATACCCTCACAAGAAATAATTTTCCTGGGTGCCAGCTTGAATACAACGGCCCAGATGGCTTACCTCACGCCAGACAAGCAAAAACAACTGGCTCACTACTTCAAAAAGATGGCAACTTCTACCCAGCTCACTGCAAGGAAATTCCTGCAGGCATTGGGATACATGGCATCCTGCATTCAACTAATTGCATATGCAAGGCTGCATATGAGAAAACTACAATGGTACCTAAAAAGTGTATGGTCCCAACACAGACACAGCCTCGAAGCAAGTACAACTCTCATTCCTTGCCTTCAAAAAGAGTTTCTATGGTGGGCTCAAGCATGCCAAGCAAACAAGGGCCTTCCTTTTGTCTCACCTCCAGCAAATCAAACCTTGACAACAGATTCATCAGACTACTCCTGGGATGCACACATGGCAGGTCAATGCATACAGGGCAAATGGTCTGCAAATCAAAGGCAACTACACATCAATCAAAAGGAGATGCTAGCTGTAAAAAATGCACTAACAGCCTTCAAGGACCTCTTGCATCCAGGACAACTTCTAATAAGGACGGACAACACCACAGATGTCCTTCAAGGATGCATCTGCAGTCCTTACAAATGGGTTGTCCTGTCGTCAGGCAGCCCTTCGGTCGGCCGGATTCCAAAGTCTGGGTCTGGCTTCGGCTGGTGTCACACTTCACCCGACGTCATTGCTCCAGTTACTCGGGTATAAAGGCATCAGCCGACGCCATTTTCCTCAGTCTTTCTTGCCGCGTGGCACCCGAAGCAGAAGCTGTTCGCAAGTGCCGGTCGGTCAGAACCAGAGATTACTACTACTGAATACTTCTACTACTACCGAAGACTTCTAAAAAGCTAAGTACCCCGTTGGGGACTCTTTCTTGCCTCAGCCGATGTCAGAAAAAGTGAATAATTGTTTAACTTGTGGGAAACAAATACCTCACAAAGATTTCCACTCTTACTGCTTACCTTGTTTAGGCCCAGACCACGACGTAGCAGCTTGTCTAGCCTGTGCTTCTTTTAACCGACGGACGCTTAGACGTCGGTCGGAATTTGCTGAGCAGTTTTTCGGCTCTGATTTTGCTTATATTATGCCGTCGGATCCTCCGACTTCACAAATATCCAAAAAAACGCAAGGAAAAGGACCGACACTCGCGGTCCGCGGTTTTGGCCGAAACCGCGGTTAAGACAACCGCGAGTGTCTTGGTTTCGGCTGAAACCGAGCAAGCGGTTCTTCCTTCAGCCGAAAGCTTACCTTCTACCGAGGCCTCTTCCAACCTGGTGGAATCGGCTTCTGAAATCCAACCTGCAGTTGTGGTTTCTCAGGAATTATCTGACACTACTCCCTTGGATATTTCAACCCCTGCACGTGGAGCTGCTAGGCCTCCTGCAGCCATGTCCATTAAGGCCTTTGCCAGGGCTAAAGCAGCTAAAGCTACTAAATCTGTGCCTGTTAAGACCCCCTCTCACAGGCCTAGCTCCAGTTCCCAAATGCTTAGTTTAGCAGAGGATCTCATTTCTTTAATCCGGGGATCCCAACCTCTCCCAGACAGGGCCTCTCACCCACCTCCAGAGAAGAGGCCTAGAGCAGAGCCCCCTGAGCCAGTTTCCACAGATGATTCCTCTGATGATTCAGATAATACAGACCCTCCAGAGGCTCCTTTTCCCCCTTATGAAGACTCTGATGCTGAAGAGTCCATCCCTTCTGCCTCTCCACCTGAGGAATTTTCCTTTGGGGAAACCTTGCATGCTATGAGGGAACAATTTCAGTGGCAGGGCCAAGATTTTTCAGACTCCAGGAAAAGGCTTAGAACCTTTTTGCATTTACCACAACATAGGCCTTTAGCTATACCTTCAGTTCTGTCTGTTGTAGATGATGCATTTAATGATGCTTGTACTGCTCCTGATTCATTACCTCCGGCCCCTGCTAAGCCCGATAGGTTCTACAGGGTCCCGGACACTCATCACCATTTATACAAGGCTCCTTTTGCAGATCCCGAGACTATCTCCCAAGGGCCCAAGGCTGTAGCATCTACCTCTGCCAAAAATCCCCTCCCCTCTGAAAGGGAATCCAGGTCCTTAGAGAGATGGGGTAAAAAAGTTTACACTTCTGCTACTCTGTCAGCTAGGGCCTTGAACTGTCAATTTCATATGATCCAGTATCAAGAATTTATGCTAGACCAGTTAACCAAAAAACTGTCCTCTGATGAACCTTTAGACAAGAAATATGTTCAGGAAATGGTACATAACATTCAGCAAGTTAGTAGCCATTCTTTAAAATGGGGCTATGATGCACTGGAGGCTTCCTTTAGATCAGCCATGACTGGCACAGTTATCAGAAGGCATGCATGGTTAAAAGAGCAGGCCTTACCGGACCATGTCAAATCAAAACTATTAGATGCTCCCATGGATAAGATCAATTTGTTTGGCTCTCCTGCACAACAGGTGCTGAAGAAGATGGAAGAGAAGGCAAAATCTGTCCAAACAGTGAAAGATTTCTTACAGGTCCAACCGCCAAGGTTTAGCAGGAATTGGCCCTCCAAGAATTGGTCCTTTCCAGACTCCTCCAAAGCACAGAGAGGCAGGAATAGGCGTTCAAGAGGCAGAAGCCGATCCAGAGGTGCCTACAGGGGACGCCAGTGGCAGGGTAACAACCAGCGAGGCACAGACACAGCCACCACCACTAATACAGGACAATCACAGTGACTTGGCTCTGGCACCGCCTACCAGGGAACAACTAGAAGCACCCTTTGGTGGAAAGCTAGCTTTATTTACAAAGAACTGGCATTACATCACAAGAGACAAGTGGATTTTGCAGACAATAGACCAAGGTTACAGGTTTCACTTCCATACTCTACCAGGAAAGAGAGGAATGCCAAACCTACCTCCAAATCAAAAGGCAGAAGCTCTACAACAAGTAAATCAATTATTAAAGATGAGAGCTGTGGAAAAGGTACCACATATGGAGCAAGGAAAGGGCTTTTACTCCAGACTCTTCCTAGTACCAAGGAAAGAAGGCAAATGGAGACCTATTCTCGATCTGTCCGCTTTAAACACATTCCTCATTGTTCCAAAATTCAAAATGCTGACCCTACAGCAGCTTCTTCCCATGCTGGGCAAGGAGTCTTGGCTGGTAACTCTAGATCTCAAGGAGGCATACCTGCACGTCCCCATACGACCAAATTGCAGAAGATACCTCAGATTTCTTGCAGGATCAGAGCATTATCAATTCTCAGCATTGCCCTTTGGCTTATCTACTGCGCCCAGAGTGTTCACGAAATGCCTGGCATCAGTAATCGCTCATTGCAGGCTTCAGGGGATCCAAATCTACCCTTACCTGGACGACTGCCTAATACAAGCGGACAACAAAAACAAGCTAGCGGAAGACTTGAAAAGAGTCATTTACCTTCTACAAGCCCTGGGATACACAGTCAATATAAAAAAGTCAAGGCTGATACCATCCCAAAAGATAACCTTTTTGGGTGCGGAGCTGGATACATCCAAACAAATGGCATTCCTAACAGTAGAAAAACAGGAGCAACTCCCTCTCTACTTCTTGGCATTAACAAAACAAAACCATCTAACAGCAAGAAAAGTCCTACAAGCATTGGGCTTCATGGCATCCTGCATAATATTGGTACCACATGCCAGACTGCATATGAGAAAACTACAGTGGTACCTAAGGAATTTATGGTCTCAGCACAAGCACAGCCTGGAAACTCAAATTCCAATAATTCCATGCCTGAAGCAAGAATTCCAATGGTGGGCTCAGGCCTGTCAATCAAACGAAGGATTGCCCTTCCACAGCACTCAACCAAGCCAAACCATCACAACGGACGCCTCAGACCTCGGTTGGGGGGCCCACATGATGAACAAATCCATACAGGGTTTATGGACTCAAGAGCAGCTGCACCTACACATAAACCTAAAGGAAATGCTGGCAGTAAAACTGGCAATTCAGACTTTCAAACCATTTCTTCGACAAGGCCAATTGATGATAAGGACAGACAACACCACAGTTATGTGGTACATCAACAAGCAGGGAGGCACACATTCGTACCCTCTATGCCGGATGGCCCTGGACCTCTGGAATGTGGCCCTGAGTTACAACATTCAGTTACAAGCAATCTTTGTACCAGGGAAAGAAAACACTCTAGCAGACATATTAAGCAGGACTACCACGGATGCCCACGAATGGATGCTGCATCCGGACATCTTCAAAACCATTACAAGAAAATGGGGTCTCCCAGAAATAGACTTATTTGCATCCCCACTCAATCACCAGTTAAAGAAATTCTGCACCAGGACGTACCACCCACTGGCATGGAAGGTGGACTCCTATCCTTCAGTTGGAAAAATCTGTCAGCATATGCATTCCCACCACTTCCTTTGATGCACAAGGTGCTATTGAAGATCAAAGAGGACCGTCCAAGGATCATTCTGATAGCTCCAGATTGGCCAAGGCAACATTGGTACCCATTACTGAGGAGCATGTCTCGGGAACAGATATGGCCCTTACCCCTAGTTCCCTTGTTGTTAACTCAGAACAATTACAACACCCTGCATCCAAACCTGAAAACTCTGCAGCTGACTGCCTGGAACATTGCATAAGACAAATTAACCCAAATTTATCCCAAAGGGTTAAGGACATTATCTTAGAAGCTCGCAGACCTTCAACAAGGAAAACCTATTCAGCAAAATGGAAAAGATATCTCCTTTGGAGTTCTGCTAAAGGGGAAGATGTGTCACTGGTAAACATAGCCAACATCCTGGAATACTTGGCAGAGCTATTCCACAAAGGCCTGTCCTACTCTTCCATTAAGATTCATGCCTCAGCTATTTCACCAGAATACGACTTGGATCCTCCAGTCTTCTCACATCCTCTGCTCAGGCAGTTTCTGAGACGAATTAAAAATGTAAAGCCTCCTAGGAAGCCACCATTACCTGCATGGGACTTGAACTTTGTGCTAGAAAAATTGACACTACCTCCTTTCGAACCAGCAGCAACAGCAGAATTGCAGTACTTATCATGGAAAACTGCTTTCCTGCTGGTAATCACTTCAGCAAGAAGGGTTTCTGAACTACAGGCATTAATGGCAGTACAACCCTTTCTGATCTTCCATCAAGATAGAGTGTCCATGAGAACAAATCCTACTTTTATGCCTAAGGTGGTCTTCAGAGTATCTTTAAATCAGGCTATCCACCTACCTACATTCTTCCCCAATCCACAGAACAGGGGAGAAAGACTGTTGCATACCTTGGATGTACACAGACAATTACGCTACTACCTGGACAGGACCAAGAGCAATAGAAAAACTGACCAGCTACTGGTAGCATATGCAGCAGGAATGGAAGGGAAAGCAATTACAAAACAGACAATATCTAAGTGGATAGGAAATTGCATTAGATTTTGTTACTCCTACCATGGAAAGAAATCTCCAGAAAACATCAGGCCTCACTCTACAAGAGCTACAGCCACTACCACAGCTTTTCTACGAGGAGTGGCTACCAAAGACATTTTAGAGGCTGCTACTTGGAGCTCCGTGCATACATTTGCCAAGCATTATAATTTACCTTTATACTCTAGATCCCGTGCAGGTTTTGCCACTGCTGTTTTGCAAGGGATCTTAACTACACCATAATTCTATCTTTCCTCCTCCCCCAGTTTGGCTATGGTATTCTACCCATTTGTAAGGACTGCAGATGCATCCTTGAAGGACATAGTACAGTTTTGTACCTACCATAAATGTAGATATCCGATAGGAATGCATCTGCAGTCAGGATTACCCACCCTCCTTCCCCTCTGTGGTACTCCTAGGGTATTTGCCCCTCTTATAGCTAGCTGGGGGAATCTATTATGGTGTATTTGTTTGTATATATGTACATACATGCTTATTTTTTGTTTGCTCTCTAATATTTTGAACCATTGGCATTTATCAAAATTTAGCCTTACTAGAGGGCACCTGGCATCTGGGGCAAGAAACACTGAGGAAAATGGCATCGGCTGATGCCTTTATACCCGAGTAACTGCAGCAATGACGTCGGGTGAAGTGCGACACCAGCCGAAGCCAGACCCAGACTTTGGAATCCGGCCGACCGAAGGGCTGCCTGACGACAGGACAACCCATTTGTAAGGACTGCAGATGCATTCCTATCGGACATCTACATTTATGGTAGGTACAAAACTGTACTTTATGTGGTACATAAACAAACAAGGAGGAACGCACTCCTACCCACTATGCAGACAGGCAATGGACTTGTGGAACACAGCATTAACCTACCAGGTGCAACTGCAAGCACAATTCCTGCCAGGAAAAGAAAACATTTTGGCAGACAAATTAAGCAGAAAATTGACAGACCCTCACGAGTGGAGACTACATCCACAAGTATTCTCAATGATAACTCAGAGGTGGGGACCACCAGACATAGATCTGTTTGCCTCAACCAACAATTGCCAGCTACAAAAATTTTGCACAAGGACTTATCCCCTGGCCTGGAAAGTGGATGCCCTATCATTCAGTTGGACAGCATTGTCAGTCTACGCCTTCCCACCTCTGCCTCTACTGACCCAGGTATTACTGAAAGCCAGATCAGAGAGATCACAGATGATCCTCATTGCTCCGGACTGGCCACGTCAATACTGGTACCCACTACTACGAAACTTGACTCGCAGCCCTCCATGGATCTTACCTCAATTCCCCCTGCTGTTAACCCAACAAAACTCTCAGATCCTTCACAGTCAACTAAGGACCTTAAATCTAGCTGCATGGAAAATACCTTAAATTATCAAACAACACTTCTCTCAAAGGAGGTCCAGAATGTCATTTTGGGGGCCAGGAGGCCCAGCACCAGAAAAACTTACTCAGACAAATGGAAAAGATTTTGTGTATGGAGCCAGGCCAGAAGTCTAAATCCTGGCATCCCAAATATTCCGCACATACTCCAATATCTAACTGAGCTGCTACACAAAGGTCTTTCTTTCTCATCCATAAAGATCCATGCTTCAGCCATTTCAGCTCAATATGATACGGTTCCTCCCATTTTCTCTCATCCTTTGCTAAGGCAGTTTCTCAGAGGGGCAAAAAATGTAAGACCCCCCAGAAAACCACCAACTCCAACTTGGGATCTAAATTTTGTTCTGGAAAAGTTAACACTTCCTCCTTTCGAACCAGCCTTTTCAGCAGAGCTTCAATACTTGTCATGGAAGACAGCCCTGCTGCTGGCTATCACCTCAGCACGCAGAGTCTCAGAACTGCAGGCACTTATGGCAGTGGAACCTTTCATCATTTTCCATCAGGACAGAGTATCTTTACGCACCAACCCTTCCTTCATGCCAAAGGTAGTATCCAGTGTGGCTCTCAATCAGACCATATACTTGCCCACCTTTTATCCAAACCCACAGAATAAAGGAGAAAGACTCCTTCACTCTTTGGACATTTACAGACAGTTACATTACTATTTGGACAAGACAAAGGCCTTCAGAAAATCTGACCAACTCCTTGTATCCTATGCACCAGGCTGAGAAGGAAAGGCTATTTCAAAACAGACCATCTCCAAATGGATAGCACATTGCATCCGTTTTTGCTACTCACACCACGGAAAAGCAGTGCCTGCTAGTATTAGGTCTCACTCTACCAGGGCTACAGCAACCTCAGCAGCCTTCCTCCGAGGAGTCCCAACAAAGGACATTCTGGAGGCAGCTACCTGGAGTTCAGTGCACACCTTCACCAAGCATTACCACCTTCCTCTGTACTCAAAAACCAGAGCTGGGTTTGCCACTGCAGTTCTGCAGGGCATCTTAGCTGCATCTAACCCAGTTTAGCTCCTACCACCCAACCATAGCTTAGGGACTCTACCCAAGTGTGATGTCTGCAGCAGCATAGCACGATGAACATAGTACAGTTTTGTACCTACCATAAATGTAGATGTTCGAGTGGTTATGCTGCTGCAGTCCAGGTTACCCTCCCTCCATCACCTCTACCTAAAAAGGCTTTTCTTATACCTCCATGCACTTCAACCTTTGGGATGCATGTCTATATGGTGTATTTGCTTGCAACTAGTACCATTGTTTTGCACTAAGGTATGTTTTGCAAGCTTCTTATTTTGCCTTCTTAGTTTGGGGCACCTGACATCTGGGGCAAGAAAAACTGAAGAAAATGGTGTCGGCTGTCTCTTTTATACCCCTGCTGCACTGATGTCAGGGAAGAAGCGACGACAACCGACACTGGACCAAGGCTTTGGAATTCAGGCCGACTGCGGGACCGCCTGACGGCAGGATAACCCCAAGTGTGATGATTGCATCAGCATAACCACTCGAACATCTACATTTATGGTAGGTACAAAACTGTACTTTCTCATTGCAGATTTATTTATTTATTTATTTATTTTGGTGCATTTTTGACTGCTCTGTTTTGTGTAGTGCATTTTTATTGCATCACCCCTTATAGCACATTGCAGAACTGTGGGAGTTCATATTTACCCTTTATTTAGACAACTGTCTCATTCAGGGAAAATCTACAGCAGAGACCCTAGACACCTTGCAGGTCCCTGTAGACTGCTTTCAGAAGGTAGGTCTCACCTTGAATCTTCAAAAGTCACAAACTCTTCCTCGAACAAGTATCCTTTCTGGGAACCCTCATGGATTTGGTCCAGCAGAAAGCTTTCCTTCCCCAGGGGAGGATAACTTTCATAACAGGCTACCTGATCAGTCTACTTCCAAAGCAACACATCCCAGTAAAAGAATTCCAGAGGATTCTGGGGTATATGGCATCCTGCATTCTCATGATCCCACTTGCAAAGTTACACATAAAACTTAATTGGTTCCAAAAAAATGCTTGGTAACAGCATTCTCAACCCCTGTAAACCTTTCTACCATTCCTTCTATGGTGGAAGAACACCATACAGCAGAACCCAGAGGCAAATTTTCTCTTTACCAGAAGCTGACAAGAGCATCACCACAGATAGTTCAGACATAGCTTGGGGGCCCACTTAGTTTCCTTAAAAGTGGAGGGGATCTGGCCTCTTCAGCAGAGAAAATTTCATACAAATCAGAAGGAGCTACTTGCAGTCTACCTGGTCTAAAGGTTTTTCAGCAGAATTTAAACCCAGGGACCCTGGAGATCTGGATGGACAACACCATATTGATGTGGTACATAAACAAGGAGAATTACTGCCCTACCTTCTATGCAGCCTTTTTTGGAAAATTTGGATGCTGTCTCAAGAAATGGGGCTAACCCTCATAGCTTCTTATATTTCTGGTCAGAACAGCACCTTGCTAGAGTCTCTAAGGAAGGATCTTCTAGACCCCAACAAATGGATGGTGAAGAGAGAGGCCTTCCTTGACCTAACTCTGCAGTGGGAGGTCCCCTCAATATACCTGTTTGCCTCTCTCCTCAAGAAACTGCAGAAGATCTGCTCCAGTTTAAATGATGAAGTATTTTTGGCTGGCTTACTCTGATGAAGTTGAGGATATTAGTAGGGACGAAAGCACCAAGTCATGATTGTTTGGTTGTATAGTAAAGATTCCTTCTTCCTGGATACAGTTCAGCTGTGTTTTTTGTACTGGTTTTCAGTTCCTGAGAAAAATGCTGTGGCTGTTTGTGAATTTGGGAAGCACCTGTGGCAGCCATTCGTCACACTTCCGATCTGGTTGGTTACCAGATTGCTGATAAATTGCCTGCAGTCTTTTCTGTGTGATTTGGATTTTTTCAGGATTGGCTTTTAACCTTACTTCATGATGTCAGACAAGCCTGCAGGTTTTAAAAAATGCTCTTTGTTTGAGAACAAAATGCCTAATACTGATGCCCACTCTGAATGTGTATACTGTCCTGGGTCTGTTCGTCTTGAGGTAGAATGTGAGATTTGTTCCAATTTCAAACACAGACCCTTTGTTGAATATCAGGAATGAACTAATACCTGAGGGATTTTTGCCATCTTTTTCTTACTCAGTGTCTGGAGATTCACCGTCTGCAGACTGGTTGAAAAATCTCAGGGAGAGAAAGGGGACAAGTCAAAAGAAAAGTCTAAAGAGTCAAGGAAATGCTCCCCTGAGTGCTCTGATCTCCCTCCTCTCACAGCGCCAGCTTCATCTCTGCCTTTTAAAATATCTAAGGCTTCAGGGCCTTCCACCTCTTCAGATCTGATGCTGTCTTCACACAATTGTCCTTCCCATAGACAGCCTCTGTTCTCTCTGGAGCCAGTTTCATTGTGGCTACATTCTCCTTTTGTACAAGAAACTTCCTGTAGAGTATCTAGACCCCTATCTTAACTCCTCATCCTTCAGGTCTACCAGGAACCTGTCTGAAGCAGATGTGGACAGGATAAGGAGGCAAATGTTTTGGACCAAAATTTAGTTGGTAGTACTTCCGTCTCAGTTTTCCATTGGACCATGAACTTTGGACCAACCCAAACACCTTTAGTGAGTCCCACTCCAATTCGTCCTTCAGCTTTAAACATTCCAGATCTGAGATTTCCAGGATTGTCTAGGTTTGGCCCTCATCAACTCCCGATGCCTTTTCTGATCCAACCAGCTTCAATCTTACCTATGTGATCTAGGAGTTGTAGCTTTAACACAGAGTCCATTGACAGGGGTTTGACTCCGAAGTTGTCAGGACAATCTTTTCCCCTTTGGGGCTTCAGCACTAGATAGTTCGGCTTGGATTTCTGTGTTTAAACATGGTCATGGGGAAGTCTTTGATTTCTATAGGCAGGTGGCTTCGGCTCCTACTGGGGAGGTCCTGGGCTGTTCATCAACTTCTGCCTTAGAGGCAGTAAAGAGAGCTCTCCACATGACTGGATTTAGGGCATCCTTGCCCCCCTCGGGTCCTCCCCCTCCTCAGCTGTCTGCCTTGGGTCCTGAGTCTGCTAATTCTGTTCCTCCATTCTATCCTTGCGACATTCCTACTACAGGACTTCACACATGCTTCCAGGTCCTCCTAGGATCAGCAACATGAGGATGTCCCTCGGAAACGTAAGTGGAAGATGAGGCATATTGATTCCCTGCAGGAATCCCTTACATTAGACACTGACTTTGATGAAGGGGAGGGGTCCCCAGATCACTCCTCGAGGATGTCTTTTTTAGAGAAATTCTTGAGCTTCTGAGACAGATGGTTGGTCTTCCAAAGCTCCTTCCCAGTAGGAGTCCGTTTTTTGAGGCTTTTGGAATTATCTAAGCTACATCCTGGGTGTACCCCCAGTGGACGAAATGGTGGATCTCATTTCCCGTCGGGCTTAGAGGGATCCAAATGTGATAGAACCTATTCCTAGAAAGCCAGAGAAGTACCTGGTTGTTACAGTGACCATTCCCATTGGAGCAGTAGTCCCCCAGATGATGCCATGGCGGTTGCTGTAGCCACCAAAAAGGAACTTAACGAGGAAAGTCCCTCTGTTCACCCCCTAACAGGGAGTCTAGGGCTTTGGACAGATTCAGGAGGGGAATTCTTGCTTCACCGACCTTTGCTGTATCCCTCTGAATTATTTGGCCCATTTTACAAGATTCCAGAGGGATCTGACTAAGGAAGAAACTTACCAAATCTCTCTCAGTTGATATCACTGGAAGATAAAAGACAGTTTCTTTCAGCTGGCCACCCTTCAGTCCTCGTCAAATGCCTCCATGCAGTTGATTTTCCATGCTACTGAGGGCATTTCTCAAGTGACAAGTTCAAGAATTACCATCAGGAGATGCACTTTTGCAGCTTTGCAGAGCAGTACAAGACGTCTTTCAGAGTCTTACAAGATGTCTTTAATCAGTGCACTTTTTGATGGATCTATTTTGTTTGGAACCATAGTTAAACAGAATCTCTCCAGGAGTAAACAAGATGGGAAAACCCTGTCTTCCATAGGTAATCCTTTTTCTGCCCCAAAGAGGACCTTGCAAGAAACCAGAAAGGGGAACAGAAGGATGTGGTTCTGGAAATTGCAAAGTTTTCTTAGGACTTCTATGGAGATGAGATTCTCCCTATGGCAGAAGGGGAGAGACACTCTAATGGGTAAATGTAGACGAATCAAGGCTTCAGAGGCTTTCCAGGAAGCCTTTCCAGCAGCTCTGAACAATTGCAAAAAACGTAGGCCTACGGCAGACAGTGTCTTTCCGTCTTGCTTGCACCTGGCTAGCATCTCCTTCACTTTGGAGCCAAAAAGGGGCGATGCTTCAATGGGAGCATTCAGAAAGACTTGAAGGAATCCGCAAGGTCACAAATGCAAATCCAGGCATGACGTCTCATAACAATGCCCAAACCCACTGCTCTAGCCGCCCCTTCAGTTGCATGCGACAGCACTCTCATGGACAAGTTAGATATTGATTCCAGGGTTGCAAGCTGCGAGGCCACTTTGTCCCTGACCTCGTTAGGCAACTGTCCTGCAAGAGTTCCAGAGAGTCTGGAGATCAAGTCCATCTGGAGCGTCGTAAAATGTGCCAAATAATTCAGGGACCGTATAGCAAAGGTCCCTGATACAAAAACATGCTTCCCAAGTCTGTCCACCACCTGGGACTCCCTGTTGGGTGGGTGGACAAGTGGGGCTTTCCTCAACCAAATCCTTCTTTGTGGCTGCCGCCACCACCATAGCATCAACTGGTAGCCCTTTGGACCAATGCAGGTTCTCCTCGGGAGGGGAAAGAATTTTTGTCTGGTCTCCGAGGGGTCATCTCAATGGAATCAGGGTTCTTCCAAGAGCAGTGCACAATGAGCTCTTTGTCAGGCGGGGTCACCCAAGAGGTAGAAGGTTGGGTGCAAAAAACCTGCAGGAACACTGACTCCTCAGATGAAGGGTTGGAGGGCTTTCAGTCACCTCTCTGCTTTAATATTTCCAGGATGTCTCCGAAAGAGACATTATCAGGAGGTGACCGCAGGGACCCTTCACCATCATCGTAGTCCATATCTTGCATTAAGGACTCCACGGGTGAGTCCATGTGCTTCCTCTTGCACATCTTCTTTCAAGGGGGCTCCTCAGTGGGAGTCTCTGAGGAGGACTCGGAAGAGTGGGTACCCTGAACAGGGGTGTCCTGCGGCTGTAGCTCCGGGGGTGAAAACTGGGGTTCTGACTTCAAAGGAGTGCTGCCGGAAGCAAGAGCCCTCTGCATCACGCATAAGGCAGGTCCGCCCAAAGAGGGATGGGAGCCCAGAACTAAGAAAGACAACCTCGGGACCAGGGTCACACCCCACTCCGACGAACCCGCTCCCACGGGTGGAGCCTCAAGCAGGATTGGCACGGACGAGGCTGTCGGCACCGAAGATGGAACCGAGGAGAAAGATAGCTCCATACCCCGAGCTGAAGCTCTCATCTCCCAATCTCCAGATTGAGGAAGGACCAGTTCAATGGGAATTGAAGATCAAAGGGACAAACTTGGAGCTGGAGTGAGATGCACAGTAGGCACCAAGGTGATGGGTTCCAAGAAGGATGTCTGAGCAGAAGGCTTCGGAGCAGATATGGTCGAAGGAGGAGTGTAAGATGAGTCCATGGATAAGTCAACCCAAGTCCCGCAGGTGAATGGGTCTTAGAAAGTGTGGGGATCCCCCTAGCTTACAACAGCTGGTTCACAAGATGCACCATGCCGTGTTCCAACAGGCTCCTGGTGGATCTAGTGGATACTCTGGATGGGGAGTCAGGGCGTTCAATGAAAGGGCTATATGCTTGGCCCAGAAATGGATCTACGGGAAGGGAGTATCGGGTCCATGGTACAAGGTCTGCTTGCACCGAAGTCTCTAGTTTCCAGACCGGAAGTAAAGGGTTCAAATCCAGTGAAGTTGGTATAATGCTTGGTGCCGAAGTGGCACTCTGAGCCAAAACGGTCTGTTCCAAAATGGTAACTAATGAAGTATTTGAAGGTATGCCTTGAGCCGAAGTTGAAATAGGCATAGTAAGGTCTCTGATTGGTGCTGGAGGTAGGACTGGTACCAAAACCGGCGCCGGTATCGAAGGTTTCGAGATGCTCAGAGCTGAGGAAGATGGAGCCGTAGAGGCAGATTTATGCTCCAAAGATAATTTTGGGACCTTTGATTTCCCAGGCTTGCTCTGATCACCCAGTGGTGAAGAAAGAACAGAGTGGGATCTCTTTTTGCCCTTAGTAGGAGGGATTGAGACCTCCATCGTAGAAATGGCCTCTGAGAAGGGTGACTTGAGTAACTCTTTCAGGATCAGTTTGTTTTTGCATTCATTAAGAGTGGGTTGACTGAAACTCTGACAAATGTTACATGGAGGCTGCACCAAAAGGTGGGACACTCCCAAACAGTATTCACAGTCATCATGAGACTCACTATTGGGTAACTTGCCATTACATGAAGCACAGTGCTTAAAACCTGAAGTGCCCTTCTTATCCGACATCTTGGTAGAAAGACACCACAGGCCAACTGGATAATCCAACTAGAACAAAGTCAAACACCGTCCAAAGAAGTCACAAATATAGCAACACATTGATATGTAGAGAAAAGGTGGTGGTGCTGCGGTAGCGTTGTCGCCTCACAGTAAGACGTTGTCCTGTTCGATTCTCAGCTAAAGCGTCTTTTGTGTGGAGATATGCGTGAATGGGTGTGCCTTCGTTGAAGGTTATGCGTCAGGGCCGGCAACTCGACACGTAAAAATCTACTGCCAATCATTAGCGGACCGGAGTTCCACTGTGGCGACCCCTAACCGGGAAAAGCCGAAAGACACAACAACAACAACCTTACTAAGAGCCAAAGCTAATAGGATAGACAGGAAAGAAAATACCAACTATGTTATTGAAGAAATACCGCAAGCATAAGGGAGGGAAGGCTGTACCAACAATGATACTTGAAAGTTTACCAGCTGTAACAGGTAGAGTTGAGAGGAAAAGACAAGGTTAGACAGAAGAAAAGGCACTGGAAATACTAATCGTTTATTAAAATATGAAGATATCGAAAGTTTTTCACACAAATATCAAAGTTCCACTTAACTGAGAGCTCAGCTGAAACGTGGCTTTATGGTTACACGGCAAACGAGATCTGAGGTAACAGGGAGAAGGGCATTCTGGGTAGAGACTAAGCTTTTGCATTTTTTTTAGCTGGCTTGAGCTTGGTAAAAAGGCTGACTTGGTTCCGAGAAACTCATCAGTGATGAATGAAGATGAACAACAGAGATGGAACGTTATGGTAAGACACAGCTACTTTTTTTTGTTCTATAGTACTTGCTGTGTTATGTGTTACATGTTTTATTTCTCAAATCACTGCTACTGTTTTTCATATGTGAATACTAGGCTAGCTGGCCTTGTAGGTCATTTTAAGCCTAACCAGTTTCCCTTGTATACAGTATTTTCATGTTTGTTAATATGTTGTAACTTGCTATTTCTGTCTACCTTTTGTAGTCAGAGATGCCCGAAAAGCATCACTGGAAAAGCAATATTTAGCTGGTTAACAAATGTGTAAATAAATTAATAAAAATAAACAAAATTCTAACATGGCCCTCACCACACTACAAAAATAATAGAAAACCTAACTGGCACTTTTAAAAAAATATTTAAAAGCATCCTAGAAGTAGAGTAGTAAACCTGAACCACAGGTCATTCATCAAAACCTTGCAGAAACCATGTCAGTTTTTATTAGTTAAAATAAGTGGAGAAAATAAACAAAACAAGAAAATGACATGGAAGAAACACATAAATGTAATGCTTATGAGATTTAAATTGTGTGATACATGACAGGTTTTGTACATTAAGATTAGGGAACTTGATTTTTGTGACATTTTGCCACTTGTTACAAAACTTTCTCCTAATGTTAGAGTAGCTATTTCAGTACCACACTGCAGACCTCCACATAATGATATAATTCCATATCTGTGCATGTAGTACTGTTTCTCTCTATGTCTGTATGTAGCGACTTGTGTTTTTCAAGCACCTTTTTCTTAAATAGCATTTGCCGACTCACTTTTGTTTTTCTTTTTTTTTTCTCTCTCTCAATGTTTTTGCATTCAGTGGTGTTTCGTTCAACTTAACGAACTAGATTGTATATAAATAATCAACACTCTGCAGGGAACCGATTCCATCAGCTCTAGTGCTCTGTAAGGAAACAGATAAACTCGAAGAAAAAAAATCACTCAGAAGTGATAAAAAAAAAAACAGATGTATATGTATAGAGAGCACCAAAAACACAGTAAAAGTAGAAGCAGGCACAAAACAAAGCTGAGAAAACACAGTGAAAAATAAAAAACAACAGTAGGTTATCCACGAAGAGTATTTATTAGAAAACGGATCCACAAAGCTTTTGTCCCTGCACAATCAGGAACTTCATCAGAATAAAGCAATTTCCTTATGAATCAAGTTTAAATAGTATGAATGGTCACATGGTCATAAAAACAAGCTCCCCCCTTCCCTTTTTTACATGTTTAATTAATAGTCACATCATGAAAGGGTATAAAAAAAGAGTATAAACATATTAAACATAAACATATAAGCAGTTAAAATACACTGATTATATAAAATCATTTAAAATCATCTCTCTAATGCTTTTAATTTTAGGAAACATGCAAATGAAAATTAATACAATGACCTGGCCATTGCAAAGCATTCAGCTTTAACTGCCAAAGGTTTTCTTGCCTTTCTAAAATCAGAGCCCAAGGATCTCCCCTTGCATCTGGTGTAATTACTTCCAGTATCATAAATTTAAACATATGGTCTGAGAATTCCATATTGTGTCTGGCCAGGGCATTTGTCTCCTTTTTATTTTGTCTCATATGTTCATAGATCCCATTCTTTAATTTTCTCTCCAATTTCCCTACATAAAAACAAGAGCATTTTGTGCAAAATGCGCAATAAACAGCCTTCTCTGAATTACATGTGCATTTTCCTTCATTTTTATAGTGATATTATTTATATTAAATGTGCAGCCCTCTTCAATGTAGGTGCAATATTTGCACATACCACATTTTTTCATAGACGCATTCTGAGATTTTAATGGTACATGTTCTAACACGTTTTTTATAGTCCTGCCTTTTTTGTATACAATAACAGGGGCATCACCTATAATATTCCTGGTGTCTTTGTTCATAATAAGTACACTCCAATTCTTATATAAAATGTCAGCAACATTTCTACTGCAATTATTAAAAATTGTCACAAAGGCGCTAGCTTAATTTTTCTCCTTGGGTTCCTGTATATTTAGAATTTCTTCGATCTGTGAATTAACATTATATTCTAGGGATGTAGGGTTAACACTATAACTCCCCACATGAGTGCCAGATTCTCCTTGATGTAACAACAGTTTATAAAACCCATTTTCTCTTTTATTTAAACTTCCATCATGACTTCATTTATTAAGTTAGAAAGATAACCTCTCTTTTTAAACATCTTTTTCAAGATTTCACATTCATCTACAAACCTTTCAAAACTGGAAACCATCCATGTGACCATTTATACTATTTAAACTTGATTCATAGAGGAAATTGCTTTATTCTGATGAAGTTCCTGATTGTGCAGGGACGAAAGCTTTGTGGATCCGTTTTCTAATAAATACTCTTCGTGGATAACTTTCACACTGTTTTCTCAGCTCCGTTTTGTGCCTGCTTCTACTTTTACAGATGTAAATGTATGTATATACACACACACATATTGATATTTGTATTTATTTCTGGTTGTACTCCTTTAGTGCTGTGTTTCAAACTGGGAGCGCTAAGGTTGATTGCACCTTCAAGGTTTACATGTGACCTCTCTGTGTGTACCATCAGAAGGCAAGCAGAAGGTAGTGGGATTGTAGATTTGTGCTAGGATTGAGGGATCAGAATAGGAAATCCCAACATTTGCTTACTGCGGGAGGGCCTGTCACTGTTCATTTTGTATCGTAAGTACTTTACCCCATTTTTCTCATGTATCATTTTCTGAGTTCACCCTAAGTCACAACATTCTCCTACCTGTGTACTTCTCAACTCTCTTATCTGGATGCACTCATGCTAAGCAAGTATGGAGGAAGAAGGTAAGCTGCCCCCAGAACTGTAGGAGGCTAGGCCTGCTCCGTATCACCCAGCTCTTGCAGGAGAGCAGACGAGTTCATTGGGATTTCCCATACAGAAGTAGCTTGACTGTAAAACTCCTGCCTAGCCTGTTGATTCCTGACTCCTGTTACTTCAGAACAACTGGGCCAGTTTGGTGTAGGTAGAGAAGCCATCGGACTCAGTTCCATAAAGGGAGGAGGTGTTAAAAAAGGACTAAGCAAGTTGAATATTCACAGGCCAATAAAATATTATTTTTTTCTAAATTTACAAAAACAAAAAAGTTACTGTTTTGTTAACTGAGTCATATTGTCTTATCTAATAAGCTGTTGCATTTTGTCAACCAAGCTGTATTGTCTAATAAACTACTAGCTTGGCATAGCCTCATTCAGCCAGGACAGTAGTTGCTAATTCTGCCTACGTTGTTGTTGTTTTTATTTATTTATTTTGCCTTGGAAATGTACAATGTTCTTCATCTCACATTGCTGCAGTCCTTACTTATGGGTAGTCCGCTGTCCTCGGTCGGCCCGAATACCAAAGTATTAGGCTGACGTCGGTCATGGGCGCACAGCCCTGACATCAGAGCGTCAGGGTATAAAAGCGCATGACCGACGTCATATCCTCAGTCTTTTTTGCCGCATGGTCTGATGCAGAAGCAGCGTTGCAAGTGCCATTCGGCTTTCTGAAATTTTTCGTTTTCGGAGTTTCAGACATACCAAGTTGGGCTAAGTACCCCGTTGGGGAGCATTTTTGTTTTTTCTTGCCTCAGTTGTTTACCGGATGTCAGAAAAAGTGAATAATTGTATTTCTTGTGGGAAGCAGATACCGCATAGGGATTACCACTCACTTTGTATCCCTTGCTTGGGACCGGAGCACGACGTAGTTGGGTGTCGGTTTTGTGCTAGGTTTAATAAGCGCACTATTAAGAGAAGGCTAGATTGCGCTAGGTTAGTCTTTGGCAAACGGTGTAATTATAATATGCCGTCGGATCCTCCGACGCCCGCTTCCACGAAGAAGCGTAAAGACAAATCTGTAAAGTCTAGACAGGATGATTCGTCCATTTCGGACGCCGGTCCTTTAGAGACTGCAGTGGAACAGGTGGATCCGGCTGAAGTTTCTGTTGAGTCTCAGGGGGAGACCTTGATTTTACAGGATGTGGCATCACAGGAGTCAGGTCAGGCTGAAGGGGCCTCTCAGGTTACTATTCTCCCTTCTTTGCCTGAGGGGGTTAGGCCTTCTGCTACTGTTTCTAGGGCTCCTTCTAAGGGCAGGACTGTTTTGCCTTCTTCTGGAGTTAGTTCTGGTTCTTCAGGGTCTGTACCTAAGAAGCATATGCTTAAAATGGCAGAAGATTTGATTTCTTTAATTAGAGGTTCCATGCCCCTCCTGATAAGAGGCCCAGGGTAGAGCCAGAGTTGGAAATTTTGGAGCAGGCCTCAGATGATTCTGAGTCTTCTGCTGAGGATATTCAAGATTTTCCTCCTTATTCGATTCCGATGCAGAGGACTCTACTCCTTCTGCTTCCTCCAGAGGATTTTTCATTTTCAGAAACCTTACACTCTATGAGGGAACATTTTAAGTGGGAAGGACAGGATTACTCAGATTCCAGGAAGAGGCTTAGAGAGTTCTTGTTTTACCACAGCACAGACCCTTGGCTATTCCTCCTGTTTTGGATGTTGTTCAGGATGTTTTTTCGAGGCCTCATTTAATCCAGATTCTATGCCTCCTGCACCAGTTAAACCGGACAGGTATTATAGGGTACCTGAGGCTCATAAATACCTATATAAGAGTCCTAGGGCGGACCCAGAAACTATTAGTCAGGGGCCTAAGGGTGTTAGGGCTTCTGTTGTAAAGAATCCGGTTCCTCTAGATAAGGAAGCTAGAGCTTTGGACAGATGGGGTAAGAAGGTGTACACCTCTTCTACTTTGGCAATGAGGGCTTTAAATTGCCAGTTTCATATGTTGAAATATCAGAATTTCCTCCTTTCTCAGCTAAAATCTAAAGTGGATGCTTTGGCGGAGGGCATAGAGTGTAAAGAATTGCAAGATTTGGTGCATGTTTCTGAACAGGTGGGGAAACATTCTTTGCATTGTGGCTTTGATGCTTTGCAGGCTTCTTCTAGAGTGGCTGCCACTGGTTCAGTTCTTCGTAGGCATGCCTGGCTTAAGGATCAGAATTTATCTGAACATGTTAAGTCTAGAATTCTGGATGCCCCTTTACAGTCTGAAGTGTTGTTTGGTCCTCCTGTGGAGTCTGTTTTGAAGAAAATGGAGGACAAGGCTAAGTCTATGCAGACTGTTAAAGATTTTTTGCAGGTTCAACCTCCTAAGTTTAGTAGAAATTGGCCTGCTAAGGGGTGGACGTACCCTTCTTCTGATTCCCAGTCTAGGGGTAGATCTAGGCGTGGTAGGGGCAGAGCTCAGAGTACCTTTAGGCCTAGAACCTGGAGTTCGCCTGCTCAATCTGCTGGTGAGGGTAGGGGCCAGTCCTTTCGTAAACAGGCCCAATGACCTGCATTTTCAGCTGCCAGATTCTTCTTGCCTGGCAGCTCCTTTGGGAGGAAAGCTAGCTCTCTTCAAGCAAAATTGGTTTTAGTCACCCAAGACAAATGGGTGTTGGACATTATAAACAAAGGGTACAAGTTTTATTTCCATACATTGCCTCCTTTCAAAGGTATGCCAGACATTCCTCCTCGGCAAAGGATGGAGGCTGACAAACAGATTTCATTACTTCTTCACATGGGAGCCATACAGCCAGTACCTCCTTCAGAAGTGGGTCTAGGGTTTTATTCCGCCTGTTTCTAGTACCAAAGAAAGGGAACACGTGGAGACCGATTTTGGATTTATCTCTCCTCAACACTTATTTGGACATTCCAAAGTTCAAAATGTTGACATTACAACAGCTTTTGCCTCTGCTGGGAAAAGATCACTGGATGGTAACTCTGGATCTAAAAGAGGCTTATCTTCATGTTCCTATCAGGCCCAGTTGCAGGAAGTACCTGCGTTTTCGAGCTGGAAATTTACATTATCAGTTCTCTGCATTGCCCTTTGGCTTATCTACTAGGGTGTTCACAAAGGTTCTGGCTCCAGTGATAGCCTTTTTCAGGATGGAAGGAATACAAATTTATCCTTATTTGGACGATTGCCTGATTATTGCACAAGACAAGGACAAGCTTCTTCAGCATCTACGGTATGTGATGGTAGTGTTAAGATGCCTAGGGTATTCTGTGAACGAAACAAAGTCCAGTCTAGTACCCTCTCAAGACATGTGCTTTCTGGGTGTGAGACTGAATACAGCTTCCCAGATGGCCTTTTGACCCCGGACAAACAGAAAAGTCTTTCACTTTATTTCCATCAAATGTCTCTACAGTCCAGGCTGACTGCAAGGACAGTCCTTCAAGCCTTGGGGTTCATGGCATCTTGTATTCTGGTGCTTCCCAATGCCAAATTGCATATGAGGAAGCTTCAATGGTATCTCAAAAATCTATGGACACAACACTGCCAGGATCTAGACACTGTCATTCAAATAATACCTTGCATTCAGAAGGAATTTTTGTGGTGGGCTCAGGAATGTCACCTAAACAAGGGACTCTCTGTGACCCGACCAGAGGCGAGTCAGATTCTAACGACGGATGCCTCGGACAAGGCTTGGGGAGCAGACCTCAATGGGAAATGGGTGCAAGACACGTGGCCTGCCAGACTTCAACATTTGCATATCAACTTGAAGGAGATGTTAGCAGTACAATTTGCATTAATGGCTTTCAAGGATTTACTTCACCCAGG
Source organism: Protopterus annectens (assembly GCF_019279795.1). Taxonomy (NCBI): domain Eukaryota; kingdom Metazoa; phylum Chordata; order Ceratodontiformes; family Protopteridae; genus Protopterus; species Protopterus annectens. The sequence goes on from NC_056740.1 coordinate 539,429,357, forward strand.
GCAGGTGTTGATTCTAACAGACAACACAACTGTCATGTGGTACATCAACAAGCAAGGGGAACTCATTCGTACCCTCTTTGCAGACAAGCGATGATTTTGTGGGAAACAGCTCTCAGTTACAACCTCAATCTTCAGGCAAGATTTCTACCAGGAACACAGAACTCCTTAGCAGATGTATTGAGCAGACAAATAGTGGATCCTCACGAGTGGAAATTGGATCCTCAGGTATTTCAAAAGTTGACAGTGTCATGGGGAACTCCAGACATAGATCTGTTCGCTTCCCCACTAAATTACCAGTTGCCAAAGTTTTGCACAAAAAGGTTTCATCCCACAGCTTGGAAGGTGGGCGCTCTGTCGTTCAGTTGGAACAATCTTCATGTATATGCCTTTCCACCTCTACCTCTTCTGCCCAAGGTTCTCTTGAAGGCCAGACAAGACAAGCCATCCATGATCCTGATAGCACCGGATTGGCCTCGACAACACTGGTACCCACTACTGAGGAGTTTGGTCCGAGAGCCTCCATGGCCTCTGCCTTTGATTCCACACCTTTTGTCTCAGGAAGGCAATCACTTTCTCAATGTCAGAATTCAGTCTCTGCATCTAACAGCCTGGCATATTCTGTTTTAGATTCTGGAGGTTCTCAGCTTCCACAACAAGTTTTGAATGTTATTTTGGAGGCCAGGAGGCCTAGTACAAGGAAAGTTTATGCTGATAAATGGAGGAGATTTTTATTTGGAGCAAAGGGAAGGACTTTGATGTTTCCAAGCCTAATTTGAGTGCTTCCTTACAATATCTTACTGAGTTATTAGATAAAGGTTTGTCCTTCTCCTCCATAAAGGTTCATGCTGCAGCCATTTCGCTAATTATGATGGTGACCCTCCTTTATTCTCTCATCCTTTGTTTAAGCAGTTTCTCAGAGGGCAAAGAACATAAGACCCCACGTGAGCTCCTACTCCTGCTTGGGATCTCAATTTTGTGTTGGAAAAGCTTACTCTACAACCTTTTGAGCCTGCAGCTACGGCCGAGTTAAAGTATTTGTCATGGAAAACTGCTTTTTTGTTGGCCATTACTTCTGCAAGAAGGGTTTCTGAATTACAGGCCCTTATGGCAGTGGAGCCTTTCTTGATTTTTCATAAGGATAGGGTATCTTTGCGTACTAATCCTTCCTTTATGCCTAAAGTGGTTTCTAGTGTGGCCTTAAACCAAACTATTCATTTGCCTACTTTTTATGCAAATCCTCAAAATAAAGGGGAGAAGATTTTGCATACTTTGGATATTCACAGGCAGTTGCGTTATTATTTGAGCAGAACCAAGGAGTTCAGACAGTCTCAGCAGTTGTTTGTTTCTTTTGCTTTGGGTTCACAGGGTAAACCTGTTTCGAAACAAACTATTTCTAAATGGATTGGGTTTTGTATTTCTTTTTATTATTCCCATCATGGTGAGGAGATTCCGACTGGGATCAGACCTCATTCCACTAGAGCTACTGCAACTTCTACTGCCTTTCTAAGGGGGGTAGCTACAAAGGATATTTTGGAAGCAGCCACTTGGAGTTCAGTACATACTTTTTCTAAACATTACCACCTTCCTCTTTATTCTAAGTCTAGGGCTGGATTTGCCACTGCAATTTTACAGGGCATTTTAGCAGCCCCTAATGCTTTATGATTTTTCCAACCTCCCTTTCCCGTTGCTTTGGGATTCTACCCATAAGTAAGGACTGCAGCAATGTGAGATGAAGAACATAGTACAGTTTTGTACCTACCATAAATGTAGATGTTCAAGATCCACATTGCTGCAGTCCAATTTTCCCTCCCTCCTTCCCCTCTGTAGCTTAGCATGGTTATATGGTTTGGGTGATGGCTGTAGTTGGGCATATCTTTGGGAAGGTACTCTGTTTTTTGGCTGTGGCCTTTCTTTTAGGGCCTTCTGACATCTGGGGCAAGAAAAGACTGAGGATATGACGTCGGTCATGCGCTTTTATACCCTGACGCTCTGATGTCAGGGCTGTGCGCTCATGACCGACGTCAGCCTAATACTTTGGTATTCGGGCCGACCGAGGACAGCGGACTACCCATAAGTAAGGACTGCAGCAATGTGGATCTTCGAACATCTACATTTATGGTAGGCACAAAACTGTACTTTCTCACTGATGCAATAGCTTTTAGACTGTATGGGTTACATCTTGCCCAGGACGCAACAGCTGACCAGCTTCCAGAAGCTCTGGCTCCCTCTCACATCTCCACTCCCTGCTGATTGGACAGCCCTGTGAAAGGAATCCAGCAGTCAGAGTTGCACTTTTTTCAGTACCTTCTTGCTACCTCATGAAGAAGCAACTGGGGGGGGGGGCTTCTCAGGAGCAGCAGGCAGCTTTTAGCTTGGTTTCTGGCAAATTAGCTCTTAGTAAGGAACTCGTTTCGCACAAATTTGTTGCTCTTTAAAAAAAAAAAACTGTATTTTTTAAATTGGGTCTTTAAGAAACCCGGTATTATTTTGATTGTCAGATGTTTCTTGTGAGGGACTGCTATTTTCCGCATTAATTAATTTGGAGACTGTTTTCGTGTGAAAATGCACTTACTGCTTGTATAAACTTTGAATTCATTTTTTTCACAAAGTTTGGAATCGTGAAGCATTTTGAATGGGCAGAGATTATTACAGGGTATGTCAATGTATATGTGCATTTTGTGACAGTCTGCTTTTCTTTTTAAAGGGTTTCTGACAGATTTTAGTTTGCTGCTTTTGCATTACTATAATGGAGACTGTATGTTTGTAAGTATGCTCTTTGTGAACAGTATTTCACAGCTTGCTTTCCAGCAGTAAATCCTGCCTTTGCAGCTTCCACCTTGGTTACAGCATGAATACTTATCCTCCTCCTGCTGTTTTGTTTCCCACTGTACCTAGAAAGAAAAAAATTTACTTAACCAAAGAGTCTAAAATGAAGCTAGAAACCATGTCCCAGAGACCTCCAGTCAAAAACACAGGAAACTTTATTGTTTAAAAAATAATATTGAGAGCCGTCTTCGAGTGTAATCATGACTTCATCAAAATACAAAAAAATCAGTGCAGTGCTCACATTTAAATACTTCCTCTCCCAGTCACATGGTTAATCAAGATCAGTCAAAGCCCCCAGTTACAAAATCATTTGGATCAAGTACGGGTCCACAAAATAAGTTTGTTAAAGAAACAAACACTTAAAAAGAAGAAAAAGACTTTGCATAACCCAGAAAAAATGTTACACATCATGTGAATATAACCTTAAAACACTAGCTAGTGATAGTCTGTCATTCAGACCTGGTGATGTTTGAGCATTTAATCTAATTTGCCATGTATGTTCACACAGCTCAAGTAAATCATTCCAAGGTCCCCCTCTACTATTCTTGATGCATAGTACTATAGAGCAGTTGGAGGTTATTGGGGGTGGTAATTTATTCCATATTTTGGGAATTAAGTTTGAGAAGAGTGAGTCTCTGGCTGAGTTGTTTGCTTTGGAGATATTAAGAAGTGGTTCATTGCTGAAACATAGGGAACGATTGTTAGAGTGTGGTTGTATAAGATTCTGGAGAGCAGGGTTTTTTCTGGTTGATGCAGGATTTTATGAGCAAACGTTAGTTGATTAAAGAGTAGTAGTTGTGGTAGTTCTAGCCAATTTAGTAGTTTGAGATGTGCAGTGATGTGTTCTATATGGGGAGTCTGTGGTGAACCTGACAATGTTATTATAACAGGATTCAAGTTTAGCTATATCAGTTTTTCTGAGGTTGGTTAGAACTGGAGAGGCATACAGGAGCTTTGACAAGAGGTGTGTCAGCAATAGTAGCTTTTGTGTTTACAGTCAGGAATTGTTTGTTTTTTGTAGAGAACACCTAGGGTCTTGTGTTTTGTTGTAATGGTTTGAGAGATGTGAATATCAAATTTCAAATTGTTGTCAATTTCTACACCTAGAAGTTTGGTGTGGGTTACTGGTGCGATGGTGGTTTTATTTTTGGATGTGATATTGAATGATATGATGGAGAGTTCTTGTAGGGTAAAAGAGAAGGAGCTTGGTTTTGTTGAGATTTAGAATGAGCTGGGTGTAAGTGAGCCATACTTCAGCAGCTGGAAAAGAGTCTTGGGTTATGGTCTGGATGTCTTGAAGGGAGGAGGCTGCACATATTAGTGTGGCGTCATCTGTGTATTATATAATTGTAGAGTGAGAAGTAGAGATGTGGAGTTTGTTTGTGAAGAGAGAGAGAGAACATTATAGGTCCAAGGATGTAGCCATGGGGAACTCCTATAGTTACTGGAAGAAGGGGAAAGAGTTAATTTTGCCATTGAACAGCCTGCTGATGTCCTGATAAGTAGCTTTTAAACCAAGTAATTAAGGAAGTGCTGAGGTTTAGGGTGGCAATAATGTTAATAAGTTTGTTGTGATTTACCATGTCGAATGAAAACAATGGCAGATACAAATTTTCCATTATTTCTATAGTAATTCACTGTGTTAGTGAATGGGATTAGGGCTGTGGTAGTACTGTGATAAGGGCGAAAGCCATGTTGAGTGTTTGAAAGTAATTTTTGTGTGTGTAGGTAATCCATCAAATGTGTGTGAACTACTCTTTCTAGGATTTTAGATAGGGGTGACAGAATGGTAGTTGGGCAATAATTGGTTGGTTCGGTGGAACTACCTCCTTTGTGCAAAGGTGTAGTATAGGAGACTTTCCAGATGTCCGGTACCAGGCAGTTAGATGCAAGTGTTTGTTATTAAGGTGTGCCATTGTGTTTTTGGGAGGTGTTAATGAATTAGAAGGTTCTGCATGTTGTGATTGGTTGAAAGAAATTGTGTGGGTGTGGTTAGTCCGGTATAAGTCTAGGGAATGTAGGGTTGGGTAGAAATGGGAGTAGAGTAGGGGAACGGATCTGGTAGAACCAGCCCACGGAAATGTGCAAGAGAGAGGAATAAAAAAACTATCTCCCAGTCCGGCATCCACTGGTAAGTATAGTACCTCTCCAAAATGTTGCAGTGGCAACTAATATTGGGTTAAAATATACAGTTAGTCTTTAAAGCAAGCCCACAGTGTTGGCTGAGGGTTTTTACCAGTGTTAGTGTAGAGTTGAAGATGTTAAGATTTGCACTGGGTGTGACGAGGATGGACAGGATTAGGAATAAGTATATTAGAGGGTCAGCCCAGGTTGGAAGGTTTGGAGAAAAAGCCAGAGAGGCAAGATTACGTTGGTTTGGACATGTGCTGAGGAGGGATGCAGAGTATATTGGGAAAAAGATGCTAAAGATGAAACTGCCAGGTAACAGGAAAAGAGGAAGACCTAAGATGAGGTTTATGGATATGGTGAGAGAGGACATGCAGGTGGTTGGTGTGACAGAGCAAGATGCAGAGAACAGGAAGAAATGGAAACAGTTGATCTGCTGTGGCGACCCCTAACGGGAGCAACTGAAAGAAGAAGTGTAGGCAATGATTTAATAAAAGATGTACATTATAGTGCTTGAGTAGCACATGGACTACATGCCAGCAGGTTTTTATTTTCTTATTATGAAGTGGTTCTTACCAGTTTTCTTTGTTGGGTTAATGCCCAGCGTCACTGGGGAGTGTCTGGGTGAAAAAGGTGACATGGGGTCAATAACAGAGTATACCACTGAGCGAATACAGGATACTGGAAAGAGCTTACAAGAGTCTGAAGAGGAAATGTTTGAACTGTTTTTTAGGGTCCCTGGCCACGAGCTCACCATTAAACAGAATACTGACTTATGTTAACACTAGGTTACAGGACCTGTAACATACATTAGTGTGCTTTGCGTGATTTCTTCCCATTAGCAGCTTGCTTGAAGGGTCTTTTAGATGCAGGAAGCTTAGCAGCTGAACTTGCGAGTCTGTAGGGGAGCATAATGTCAATAGAGAAATTCCCGATGAAATGTGTCAGTGTTCTGACATGACAGGGCTTCTCCTGTTCATTCCTAAACTGATCTCTCTGATTTAGAGGAACTCATAAAAACTTGTCTTGAAGGAATTTTCCTTTTCTCAAGCAATAGCGAGGATAAATGAATTTTGTGGCAACAGGTGGGCATTCCTCTTGAATTGAAGAGATATTATGATATGTTACAAGTAAGTATGCCTCATTCCTCTCCTGTACCCTTGATTGTGCCATCCGTGGAGGATGTATTTAATGTTGCCTGTAATAAACCTGCTACTTAGTCTTCAATTTCCAAAAAGGCAGATAGACATTATGGAGTTTTTCAAATAAACATTTGTTCTCCCACCTTAAGTCTGACCTTGTAGATATTTCTACATGTTCGCCAGCTGGAAATAGACTATTGGTTTCCACCAGTCCTTTCCCATGGACAAAGAAGGGAAAGTGTTAGACATATTTAATAAGAGAATATTTTCTTCCACTTTGGAGTACATAATTTTTAACCACCAGGCTTAATATGTGGAAGTTGATTCTGTTTTGTGAAGATAGTTTGAGAGAATTATCTGCTGCACTTCTGAAGGTAGTTCCTTTTTTGAATACCGTTGTTTCTAATCTGTCTCAACCAAGTAATGAAATGGGTCTTAGAGTGTATAATTGTGCAGATATTGTGTCTAGTGCCACTGGTGCTGCTACAGGGTTAAGAAGATACACCCGAGTATGTAATTAGACATTTGCTAATGAGGTAAAGTCTGAAATGTTTAAGTTCAGCTTTAGATAAGGATGATTGTTTTCTGTTCTCTCTGCTGCCCAGGTCCTCAAACAATTTGATGAGAGGAAAAGTATTACAGGAAGTTTCTAAGATTTTTCAGAACCCCCCCCCCCCCATAAATCTCCCAAATCCACTTTTCCTATTAGAAAACAGACCAAGCAATCCCTGCCTACTTAAGCCAGAGAACAAAAAACAGATGGCAGATGGGGAATAACAAGAAACAAGGACCTTTTCCGAAAAGTGACATTCTAATATTTCCAAATGATTATGCCAGGATTCTTTCCCCAATCCCCATTCCTCCTGCCCCAACTCTCAAAATCTTTCTCATAAACTGGATGTTTACATTCCCGTTTGGCAACATATTGTTTCCCCACCCTTGGATAAGTGATTTAGGAGGGCTACACTTGGTACAGAATAGAAATACCTTCTTTCAGGAGAGTTCTTCCCCAAACCAGTTTTTTCCTCAGGTTCATCAGCTTTTACTCACCCTAGGAGTCCTAAAACAAGTGCCTTCAGAGGAGAAGGGCGAAAGCTTTATTGTGTCTGGTATGAGGGAAAGAGCCTTCTTCGATACCTGTTGTAGATGTTTCCTTTCTAAATCTGTATGTGAAACTACCAAAATGGAAGAAATAGACCCCTCTGAATCTGTTTGTTACCTCTCATTCACCTAGGGAGGTTTTATAACAACATTAGGTGTCTTTTCATAGGTCACTTGCAGCATTCTAGTACTTGTGGATTATCATACCGAAGTTAGCCTGACATACAGCCAGGTTTCAAAAAAAAAAAAAAAAAATTCTTGATGCACTATATGTCCATTGTATGACCTCAGCCCATGGGTTTAGAGATATATAAGCAGACATATGTGCATAGGATCCCAAGCCCATCTCGCCACCAGTCTGAACACAGAAGCTTTACTAATGTATTGTATGTTGGTACCACTGCTAAGGCTTTGTCATATAAGTGCTCCATTAACTTTAAGATTTTTCATGTGAACTAAGAGAGGGAAGTGCAACTGTGTTAGGCAGATTCTGTACAAAGACCTCCACTCTCAGTGTTTAGTTTGCTAGTCATTTGTGCATAAACTCTTTCATACTGTGCTAGGTTTCCTTAATGCTTATCTGGAGACCTAGCCTCTCAAGAGCCGTGAACTTTTCAAAATGGCAGAACACTTGGCCTCAGATGTCCTGCTTGCACCCTAAAAGAAGTTCAAAAATTAAAACGATAACTTCTGCTGCCCAGTCCAACCCAGATATGCCACCAAGATGCAAGAATCCATTGCATGCCTGAGCTCAGGGAAAGTGCAAGCTTCTGCAATCTTGCCAGAGGTCAGTATAGTGTCTCTCACCCACATGTCTGACAGACTTCCAAGATGGCTGCACACTAACCAACAGCTTAACTTCAGCTCTTCCAGAGTGAAAAAAGAAACTTTAGAGGTAAGGGCCAATAACTCTACCAGTTTTTATAAATTCAGTTACTGACTAGTAAATACACTGCCTGGATGCCAACAAAGAAGAAACTTAGCCTGGAATGAAATCAACTAGAAAAGATGAAGAGAAAACACTGCATGGGAAGAATCCTGCAGGCAGGTGTTCAGCAAAAAGCAGTTTAAGCTCCAACTCTGAACAAGACATGGCTTCCAGTGATCTAGAGAGGGAAAATAAATGTGTTCAGAGATGATTAAAGTAAATAAAACACTGAAGAAGTATGTCAACTCAAATTGCAAAAGGTTGGAAAAAATGGAAAAAGCTTTAAACATCTATTCAGATGAACTGATAAAACTGCAAAAATTGGAGGTCAAAGTGAAGAAAAGACTAGTTGCATATAAGACTGTTCAACAAGTGCCAATTCCAAAAATGGTAGAGTTAGAGAACAGAGCACAGTGGGAAAACCTGACATTTTCTACTGTACCAAAAAATCTGAAAGGAACAAACTGTATTACCTTTATGAAAGCACAGATATGCAACTGGACTGGTATTCAATGGCAGGATTTGTTAATTGAAAGGGGAGTGTTTTTGTGTATGCCTCAAACATGGCCATGAGAAAGCAGTCAGGACCTGTATTAGTAAACATGCAATAATACCAGCAGAAACAGTTGATCCTGAGAAAAGTCTGGCAGAAGGGCAAAATATTAAAAATTGAAGACAGTAGAGAGTTTGTCAAAAAATGATTATTCATTGTACTCCAGGCAGAAGAAAAACACATCCCAGCAATCAAGGAATATCGAGAGGCAGGTGCCAGTATCCATCTGTCTTCAGAATTTTATTTCCTCCGGAGGTTCAGTCATTTTTTGATGCAGAACAGGCTGAGAAGGAAATAAAACATTTTGTTAAACAAAATGTGAGGCATCAAACAAAAGGGGACTCAGCTTCTCATTCTTCTGATAATACACTTTATAGCAAGACTGTGCCAGTGAAAAGGAAAATGCTTAAGAGAGAGAAAAAAAGCACAAGAGTTGACTAGAAGAATCTGGAATACCTTGGACTTGAACCAAAGTCTGGAGTTGGAGAATGAGATAAACAGGAAGAAGACCAGCAACACTAAAATGAATGAATAAATGTGAAATTATAAAACATCACACTTGTGAAATGTGGCTTTACAAGAAAAGTGGAAAGATTGGACTTTTGTTGACTTTGTTAAACTTTTGGGGACTGAAGAGCATGTACCCCACTTCATAGCATTAATATTTGGAAAGACAATGAAAGGAAAGAAAAAATATAACTGTAAGTAAAACAAGTTTTGTCCTTACCTTCATATGTATAAAATATTTTGTTATATAAATTGCATGTTATATAATAAAGCATTTTATGTTATCTTTGTATGTAATGATACTAAAGTAAACAAGTACCTTTTTCTTTTTTAGTTTTAAAAAAAATGTAGGCATTACAGTGTAAAAAGAGAAGAAAGGCTGTGCAAAAGCATGCTTAAGGTAATGTGCTTTAATCTTGGGTTGTGGAGGTGTGGGATGGAATGTAAAATTGCATAATTATAATATATGTAGAGCTGATACTCTTTCTCTTTCTTTTGTATAGGTAAATGTCTGGATTAAGACCCTTGACTTATTCTAAAAAGATTTTTTTGTGTATAAGCAAGTAGATAAGAGAACACAGTGTGTAATGAAAAGTTTTCCTTTAAAAAAATAAATGTTCAGTGTGAGTTGAAGTCTGGAGCTGTGGGCAGCTGTATATTTTGTTATGTTTTTAGGGAGACTGACTTCAGGGGCAGGCAGTAAAAGCTGGAAAACTTTTAAGGCTAAAAGTTAATGTTTTCTGAACGCATACAAGCTGTTTCTCACATGGGGGATAAAGACAGTACAAGAACATACAGCAATTAGTATAAGTAGGAGCACAGGTTGTAACGTGCTTTAGTATGGATGACCTTCATTTTAGGTTAGATAATGCATGTGGGTATGGCTGTCGATTTGGGGCATTTCTTAATCAGGAGGATTAAACTTCATTATTTGAAGATGTACATCATTTTTTGTTTCAAGATAATATGCTCTTGGGGGGGGGGCTTTTATTTATTTTAAGGGTTTTCATTAAAATAAAAAGTCTTATAAAATGTGATGTAGGTTCAAATGGAGATGACAAGAAACACTGCATAAAAGATCAACCTGACAAACATTAATAGGTGTATGTAACACAAAAGTAGGAAGTAGACATTAAAAAACTATCATAAAATATAATTTTTTACAATGGCTACACTATCTGTATTATTTTGGAACATGAATGGCATCAAACATAATAGAAAGGTAAGAGTTGAATTATATTAAGAAATGCAGAGTGCAAATAGGAATACTACAGGAGGCACATTTTGAAAGAAGTGAACATGTGAATTTGATAAAGAAAGGATTTCAGGATGGGAATTCAACAGAATATCAGAGACAAAAGAAAAGGGGAGTGCATATACTCATTGTTAAAGAAGCTCTGATAGTGATAAAAGAGGAAACAAAAAATTTAATAATGGGACATTTGTGGTAAGAGGCAATGGCAAGCGAGAATGATTATGCTGGCATGTACTTCTGTTCCTCCCAAAACTGCTGTTATGGAGCTTAAGAAAATTTGGAGAGAAATAGTCTGCATTCAGCAGGGAGTATTACTTGTAGGTGTGGACTAGAACTTGATTTATTACAGTGAGGATGTATCTGGGGCAGCTAGAAGGGAAAGTAAACAAGAGGTAGATTTCTGAAGGAATGTATGAAAAATTGTTGTATAGAAGACGTGAATTCACACATTATTCTTTAAGGTACAATAACTGAGCTAGACTAGACAGAAATTATATTTCACAGGAATATGTGCATTTTATTGAAATATTTGACACACATCCAATAATTGATGTGAAGTTGTTCTCTCTCACCTTCTTTCTCACTGATGGGTTCAGGGCCAAGCCTCGACCAAATACAAAAGCTTGATGTCTTCAAGTAGCTCATGGCCTACTCCCTATCCCATGATGCAGTGGTGCTTCCCTCAGATCTCGTTTGCCACTGCAACAGATCAAGGCTCTGGCCAGTATTATTGAAAATGTCTTTGTATTTCTCAATAGTTATTATATTTCTGTATTTTTTTCTATAGCTCTTGCTGTTTTCTTAGTTTCTAGTGAGCATTAGATAGTTAAAGCTTAGAGTGTGCATTATTTGTTCTGTTAGTGCCAGTCGGCAGCTACCTGAGTTTTCATTTCTGAACTGAAGTCTTCTAAAGCTAATTACCCCATTGGGGATCCTTTTTTTTCTTGCTCTAACCGATGTCAGAAAAAGCAATTTTCTCGCCTGTGAAAAGCAAATACCACACCGAGACTCCCATTCTTACTGCGTCACCTGTTAAGGCCCAGACCACGATGTCCCCCGCTGTCACTTTTGTGCTTTGTTCAACACCAGAACTATATGTCATTGGGCCCTTATTGTAGCTAGATGTTTTTGCTCTCAGTCCTCAAATTCCGATATGGCTTCGGTAAGCCATCCGACTACCGATCTTCCGAAGAAACGTAAGGATAAAGACAGAGAGAGACCACACAGGTCCAAAACTGCTGACGACGCTTCTGCTAAGCTAGTAGTCAGTTCTCTGGTCGTCAGTGAGGCAATTTTGCAGCCCCTGATGCCCACTTCTGTGGATTTGCAGGCTGCTACCGAGACCCTTTCAGAGTCTGGTATGCTGCGAGACTGTTCTTCGACTAAGGATCCTGCGGATGTCTCTACCTTGGATGGGTCTGTAGCCGCTGAGCAGGCACTGGCTTCCAAGGAAGTACTTCGCACTACCGATACTCGACACAGACAGATGACTTCTTTCGCGTCTTCAGTTCTTTCTAAAACTACCAAGTTTCCAAGGCCCAGGGTGTGACTCACACCCAAAAAACCGACGACCCAAGCTCAGGCACCTGCTTCCTTGCCTCAATCTCAAATGCTTAAAATGGCAGAAGACCTTATTATGCTTATTAGGAGAAGCCAGGCTACCCCTTCCAAAAGAAAGAGACTTGTCCCCAGTAGTTTTATCTGAACAGGAATCCGATGACTGATTCATCTGAATATGAAGATATGCAACCCCTCTCTGCTTAGAGGATTCAGATGCAGAGGAATCAATTGCTTCTGCCTCTCCACCCGAGGATTTTTCATTTGGGGAAACCCTTCATACTTAAGGGAGCATTTCCAGTGGGAATGTCAAGACTATCCTCAGTCAAAAAGAGAGACTGAATTCTTAGATTTACCACAGCACAGACCTTTGGCCATTCCTCCTGTCCTGGATGTTGTGGATGATGTTTTTATGGAATCCAGTTTGATTCCTGACACCCTTCTGCTCCAAGAAAACCTGACAGGTAATACAGAGTCCCTGACTCTCACAAATTTCTTTTCAAAAATCCTACTGCTGACCCAGAGGTCATCTCTCAAGGACCTAAAGGAATTAAAGCAACTTCAGCTAAGAATCTCACCCCCTCAGATAGGGATTCCCGAGCTTTAGACAGATGGGGTAAAAAAAAGTATACACCTCTGCTACTCTTGCTGTTAGAGCATTAAATTGTCAGTTCCACATGCTGAAATATCAGCAGCATACCATAGAACTCCTCAAACAAAACATGTCTTCCTTTCCTGCTTGTGCAGAAAATAATTACAAGAGTTAATACATTTTTCAAGTCAAGTAACTAAGCACACCTTGCAATGTGGCTTTGATGCCCTAAAAGCCTCTTGCAGGGCAGCAGTCACTGGTTCTGTCCTTAGAAGACATGCTTGGCTTAAGGAACAGACCTTGCTAGACCATGTCAAATCCAAATTATTGGACGTACCATTGAGCAAAGACAACTTATTTGGCACCAAGTCAGAAGAGGTCTTAAAAAAGATGGAAGAAAAAGCTAAATCTATGCAGTCAGTTAAAGACTTCTTACAGGTCCAGTCTCCGAGGTTCAGTAGGCATTGCCCCTCCAAGCACTGGTCCTTTCCTGTCCCCTCCAGGCCAGCTCAACCCAGACCCAGGGGAAGCAGACCCCCCAGAAAGCAGCCCCAGGGAATGCAGAGATCTAAGCAGTGGAGTTCCTCCTCTTCAAAAACAGGGAGTGCAAGCCACCCACTTATGGTAAGAACTCACAATGACTTTACACCTCCACCCCTTACCTCTGCCCACCTGCTTGTGCCCCTGGGAGGAAAACTCTCCTTCCAGTCAAGCAAATGGCCCACTATTACCAACGACTGATGGGTTCTCAACATAGTGTCCCAGGGATACAAATTTTATTTTCACACTCCGCCAACCCCAAAAGGGTTCCCAGATCTTCCTCCAAACCAGTGGGCAGAGGCCAAAAAGCAAGTCCTTTCCCTGCTCTCCATGAGGACAATACAGCATGTTCCAGCAGAACAGATAGGCCAAGGTTTCTACTCCACACTCTTCCTGGTACCCAGAAAAGAGGGCACATGGCACCCCATCCTCGATCTATCCGTTTTAAACACCTTTCTGGTGTTACCAAAATTCAGAATGCTCACCCTCCAGCAGCTTCTATCAATGCTTTCCAAGGATGCTTGGTTAGTGACCCTAGACTTAAGAGACCTACCTACACATCCCATTCAGGAAATCATGCAGGAAATACCTACGTTTCAGGGCAGGATATATGCACTTTTCAGTTCTCTGCGCTTCCCTATAGTTTTCACAAAATGCTTGGCTCCTACCATTGCTTTTTGCAGACAAAGAAATATTCAAATTTACCCATACTTAGATGATTGCCTGATTCAGGCAGACAGTCAGGAAAAGCTGTTACAGCACCTGATCTTTGTAAAGGACCTACTGACCTCCCTGGGGTATACTATCAACGAAAAGAAATCAAAACTAGTCCCCACACAAAAAATTGTATTCCTGGGAGCAAGCCTGGACACAGCATCCCAGATGGCATTCCTTACTCCAGAAAAACAAGCCTACCTGACAGGCTACTTCTCTCAACTAGCCACCAGAACCCAGTTAACTGCAAGGAAAATCCTGCAAGCTTTAGGGTTCATGGCTTCCTGCATCCTACTCATTCCATATGCCAGACTGCATATGAGGAAACTACAATGGTACCTAAAAAGCCTTTGGTGTCAACACACTCAAGACCTGGAAACTCTCATACCAATGACACCTTGTCTAAGGAAAGATTTTCTTTGGTGGGCAGCAGCTTGCAACCACAGCAAGGGACTTCCCTTCTCACAACCCCATGCCACCCAGACCCTCACCACAGTCGCATCAGACTATGCCTGGGGTGCACACCTGGACGGCAGGTGCATTCAGGGCCATTGGAGCCCAAATCAAATACATCTTCACATCAACCAGAAAGAGATGTTTGCTGTTCAGCACGCCCTGACAGCCTTCAGACCCCTACTCTCCCCGGGGCCTCTACTTTTCAAAACAGACGGCACCACAGTGATGTGGTATATCAACAAGCAGGGAGGGATTCACTCTTCTCCTCTCTGCAGGCTCGCCATGACCCTTTGGCACACGCCTTAGCCATGCAACTACACCTGCTAGCGCAATTCCTGCCAGGCTCTCTAAACTCTCTGGCAAACTGCTAGACCCACACGAGTGGTAGCTAGACCTTAGACCACAGAGCCTTCACCCTTGTAACCCAGAAATGGGGCACCCCGAAGGTTGACCTCTTTGCCTGCCACTCCAATCACTAGCTCAGAAATTTCTGCACCAGGGAACCTCATGCAAGGCTTGGAAAGTGGATGCTCTAACCTCTCGGTCTATACATTTCCCCCTCTACCACTCATATCAAGGGTAATGCTCAAAATAAGGGAGGAAAACCCGTGGGCAATCCTGATTGCCCCAGACTGGCCATGTTAGTACTGGTACCCAATGCTGCGCAGCCTGTCACCCATGACACCATGGCACCTACCTCAGATCCCAACACTCCTGACCCAGGGAAATGGAGAATTCATGCATCCCCAATTGAAGACCCTCAACCTGGCAGCCTGGCTTATTCCTTGACCACCCCTCAAGCTGCCAGCCTAAACAAACAAGTCCTAGATGTTATACATGAGGCCAGACACCCCAGGACTCGGAAAGCCTATGCTGACAAGTGGAAAAGGTTTTGCACCTGGATCCAGGCTAAGGGAGCTGGAAAGGCACAGCCCTCCCTACCTCTCATCCTGGATTATCTGGAAGACCTACTACACAGGGGTCTGTCCTTCTCTTCTGTTAAAATTCATGCCTCTGCCATCTCTGCTCATTACAGCACAGAGCCTCCTCTCTTCTCATACCCTCTCATCAAACAGTTCCTAAGAGGGGCTAACAACTTAAGGCCACCCAGAAGAGCTCCTACCCCAGCTTGGGACCTTAACTTTGTGTTGAAAAAGCTCACCCCCCCCCCCCCTTGAACCTGCAGCTTCAGCAGAGTTAAAATTTCTCTCTTGGAAAACAGCCTTGATTCTGGCCATCACTTCAGCTAGAAGAGTATCAGAGCTACTGATGGCTGTAGAGCCCTTCATCATTTTCCATGCAGACAGTCTCTCACTCAGGACTAATCCATCTTTCATGCCTAAAGTTATGTCCAGTGTGGCTCTCAACCTATCCATACATTTGCCCACCTTTTTCCCCTAACACACAAAACAAGGGGAAAGGATTCTGCACTCTCTAGATGTGCACAGACAGCTCAGACTGTATCTGGACAGGACTAAATCTTTCAGAAAAATGTATCAATTGCTAGTCAGCTTCACAGCAGGAGCAGAGGGCAAGGCCATATCCAAACAATCTCCAAATGGATAGCACACTGCATCCATTTCTGCTACAGACAACACGGGAAACCACCCCCAAAGCGGGTCAGGACACATTCCACCAGAGCAACCTCCACCTCTGCAGCCTTTCTCAGAGGGGTCCCCACCAGGGACATCCTGGAGGCTGCAACATGGACATCTGTTCATACCTTCACCAAGCATTACCACCTGCCTAGCTTCTCCAAATCCAGGGCAGGCTTTGCCACTGCAGTCTTGCAGGGTATCCTAGCTAGCCCACAGTCTTTTTGACTGCCTCCACCCTTTTCTTCAGCTTTGGGAATCAACCCAAATGATATGACTGCAACAGTGAAACACGAAGAACATAGTACAGTTGTGTACACTTACCATAAATGTAGATGTTCGAGTGTATTCACTGTTACAGTCCTGGTTTCCCTTCCTCCACCCCCCTTGTCTTTCTCTCTCTCTCTCCTCCTCTCTCCTTAAAGGGATTTTTTTGGTATTTACTTTCTACTGGTGGTGGTCTTCCACCATAACCTAGCTCCCTATTTGGGGGGCTCCTGACAGGGCAAGAAAAACTGATGTAATGGGGCCGGCTGCCTGATTTTATACCACTGACGACCTGACGTCAATCCTGGAGTGACAGCAACCGACACAGAAATACTAAGCATTGGGTATTCGGGCTGACTTAGGGCTACCCCTGGCAGGATAACCCAAATGTGATGACTGCAATAGTGAATACACTGGAACATCTGCATTTATGGTAAGTGTACACAACTGTACTTTTGGCATTGGGCGATCTCTTCTGACCACTTTCTCTTTGCAACACATAATCCAGGGAAAACCAGCATGGTAGCAGACAAACTGAGCAGGTTTGTCTTACTCCCTTATGAGTGGTCTCTCAACCAGTCAGTGGCAGACATGATATTTTTCCCTTGGGGGTCAACCATGCTGCAATTTCTTTGCCTCTCCGCTCAGTGCCTCGGAAGGGGAATCACCAAGATAAGCTGTAGTCCATGATTGGCCATCCAGTGTATTACACTTTTCCTCCCTCTACTTTCTTCCCCAAATTTATTCAGGAAGCATTACAGTGGAGGAGCAAGGTGACCCTCATTGTCCCATTCTGGCCTCACCCAGGTAATGGTTATCTTTCCTATGGCTTCACACTCCCTGGGTGCTGGATCCTGTTCAGAATGTTCTGTCTCACCCATCTGGGCTGCCTCAACTGGATATGCTATCCCTCAAATTGTACTACGGTTTCTCCACTTCCAGTGATGGCTTGAAGTTCCAGGCTTTACTCCCGTGTTCGGCACATTTTAATATCATCCCAAAAAGCCTCTACCAAGAAACTTTATAAAAGTAAATGGAAAAGATTCTCAGTTTGAGCTCTTTGATGACACTTAGACTACTTTTCTGCACCGATTCCAGCTATTCTTGGTTTCCTAGCTTCCATTTTCATTGATGGAGCTATTTATTCAGCTGTCAAAGATGCAATTGGCTGCCACCTCAAATTTTCACTTGGGTGTAAATCATTCATCCTTAGCTTTGTTACAATTGTGCAAGATCTTTCTTTTGCTGCCTTGGCCTACAGTTAAAGATCCTGTACTTCCAAGGGACCTTGCACTAATTTTTTAGGCCCTTACTCAGCCCCCCCGTTAGAATGCTCAGCAAGGGAAGAGTTGAAATTGATGTCCTTCTATTATAATGTTGCAGTATTCGTAACATGAGGGATCCTCCACCCCAAGCAACCCAACATCTGGCAGCATACAACAGTTTTTAGCTACTGGAAGTACGTGGGATGTTGCACGTATGGCTTGTGAAACGTCAGCCATAAAAGGGATGCCCACAAGTACAGTTCTCAGAACCTCTCTGCCAGCATTTGGAATGCTTGACTTGTATGTCTGTTTGTTGCCTGTTTCCATTTTGCTGCTTCCAGCTTTCAGATAAGTGCCCTGTTGGGGTTTATATTTTTATTGCTACTGCCTTTTTTGTTTAGCTCATGTCATCTAGGAAGGGCAAGTGTAGGTGTGGAAGCCAAATTTCATGAAGAGGAAGGTCAGTAAGCTAAGGCCTGAATCCTTCTGCTGCACCTCTTTCTGCTGATGTATCCCTTGAGGTTAGTTAAGACCTGGTGGTATGTTCGGAGGTTGGGTCTGGTTCTTCATTGGGTACCACCTCAGAGGCCATTAAAAATTCCGACCTAGGCACGTCCTCAGAGGCAGTGCAGACATCCATATCTGATGGTCAGGGGGAACCACATCTTTTAGTGCTGGAAGGGCCCAGAGGCAAACCCCAGATTCTTGTAAGAGAAGAGATCCTGGTGTCAGTCATTGAATGCAGGCCTATATCAAGTCCTTCCACTTGTCATTAAGCAGAGTTGCACGTTGAGGAAAAAAAAAAACTAAGCATCTTCCGGCTCCTAAGTCACCTCAGTCAAATTGGGATACTTTTTCACGGGGTTTGATTAAGGCAGTGGAGGCTGTTAAGCCTCCTACTGCTGGTTCAACTCCCTCCCTTACTTCTCCAGTTAGAGAACAAGGAGTCTTCAGAGTGAGTATTCATCTGATGAGGATTCCTTGGCACATTCAACTCAAATTCCACCTCCTTTAGAATATGCTTCTCCTGAGGAAGAATTTAAAGGTGAAGCTTCTCCAGTGGAAGAAATATCTTTTGGGTAAACTATATCAATAAGATGAGAGAATTCTTTAAATGGGACTGCTGTCAGGTTTCTGAGGTGCAAAAAGATATGACCTTTTACAAATGGAATCTCCTTCTCCATCTGTTGTGCCACTTGTAATATCAGCATTTTTGGATGCTTTTCCACTGCTTCTAAGGCTGCTGATTCTCAGGCTCCTGCACCTAAAAGGCCTGACAGATTTTATAAGGTGCCTGATGACTGTAAATTCTTGTACAAATGCCCTTCATCTGATCCTGCTGCCATTGCCTCAAACAAATCTAGGTTATTACCATTCTCTAAGCTTCTTCCTTCAGATAAGGAGAGCAAGATTATGGAAAGACTTGGAGAAAAAGGTTTATACTTCTGCCA
Source organism: Protopterus annectens (assembly GCF_019279795.1). NCBI lineage: Eukaryota > Metazoa > Chordata > Ceratodontiformes > Protopteridae > Protopterus > Protopterus annectens. The sequence continues at coordinate 539,448,233 of NC_056740.1, forward strand.
CTTTAGCTTTCCGTGCCATTAACTGTCAAACACACATGTCCAGATATTCTTTGGCTCTTCTTTCTCAAGCCACTCAAGCTCTTTCAGAGCTTCCTGATTCTGATATTAAAAATCAGGCTATGTCCCTTTTAGGAGCTTTTTCTCAAGTGGCTCATCACTCCAAATGCAGCTGTGATGCAGCAGAAACATCATCTAGGACAGCTGCATCTGGGTCTGCCCTTAGAAGATATTCTTGGTTGAGGCTTCAACCAGTGCCAAATGGATGCTCCTCAATAATAATGATGCCCTTTTTGTTGCTGCAGTTGCAGACATATTCAAGTCCTTACAGGAAAAGGGAAAGGAACTTTGCGAACTTGTAACACATTTTTGTCACCTGTCCCTTCTAAAACCTCTTTTCTGAGGAAACAAACCCATCCTTCTTCCAGGACTAAGAAGGGTGCTAGAAGACCTCCTCTGACTAAAGTTTGTATTTCAGGTTCTACTCCAAAACAGCCTTTTCCAGATAAGCCATATAATCTGTGACTACCAACCTCTTCCAAATTTTACTCCTCTTTCTCTTTGCTTTTCCCTATGACTTCCAGTTTGGGCAAATATAACTCGGGATTCCTGGGTTCTCTCTATTATCCAACACGGATACTTCATGACATGAAAAAGTCTTCCCTTCTTCAGGGGCGTTCCTCAGTCTCCTCCAAACCAATTGGATTTGTTTGCATAGGTTTTAAGGGATTTGCTTTCTCAAGGAACAATTCAGCATGTCCCTTTGCCCCAAAGGGAAGCGGGTTTTCCTCAAGAATGTTTTTGGGTCCAGGAAGGAGGGTCCTTGGAGGCTCATTCTGGACTGTTCCCATTTAAACACTTTTCTAAAGGTTCCTACTTTTCGCATGCTGTCTTTATAGACTTTGTTTCCTCTCATTCCTCCTCAGGCCTACATGGTCTGTCTGGACATTAAGGACGCTTATTTTCACATCCCTATTCATTCTCTCTACAGGAGATATTTACATTTCTCTGTGGCTTCCTTGCCCTTTGGTTTATCCACTGCCCAAGGGTATTCACGAAGTGTTTGGCCCCTGTAATTGCTTACTGCAGGATCAGAGGAGTTCAGGTATATCCATACACAGACAGTCTCTTTTTCTGGCTCCTCTTCCAGAAAAGTTAGTTCTAAATCTGCAGTTTGCTATCTCTCTCCTTTAAAGGTTGGGGTAGACGATAAATTTCAAAAGGTTATTTGTTTTCCCTTCACAGGATCACATTTTCCTGGAGTGCAGACTGAAAACCGATCTCATGATGGTTTTTCTTCCACCAGAAAAGATTCTGTCTCTCACTTCCTTGTACCAGAGTCTTCTCTCTCTTCCATCTGTAACTGCCAGGGAGTTTCTGAGGCTACTGGGATTTATGGCATCCATGGTTCCTTTACATGAGGAGGTTTCAGTGGCACCTAAAATCAGTTTGGATGCAGCATGCACATCCTTTGAAGTTTCCTCTTCTCCCATGCCTGAAATCAGAGCTTCTTTGATGGATTCAGCAATTTTCTCTGAGTCCTAGTCTTCCTCTTCATCTGCCTCAACTAACTCGAGAGTTGTTCACAGACCCCTCAGACACAGGTTGTGGGGAAGCCTTTGCATCAAAAAAGGTGCAGGGTCCTTCTCAAAGGAAGGAGTATATCAATATCAATGAAATGAGGGCCCTCGTATTAGCTCTGCAAACTTTCCATTTAGGACCTCTGAAAGTGTTTACGGCCAACACCACAGTCCTCTGGTATGTAAACAAGTGGGCGGGATGGAGTCATGTCTTCTTTGCAGACTGGCTGTAGTGAGATGGGACTTTGGCAGTTCAGTACAAAGTGACTCTTCAAGCAGTTTACATTTCATCCACTCAGAATTTTGTGGCAGACACTATCAGCAGGTCCATGACTCAATCCCACAAATGGATGCTTCACATGGATGTGTTTCTGGACTTGGTCCATTGGTGGGGTACTCCTCTAGTGGATCTTTTTTTATCTCCCCTCTGTAACTTGCTCTTTTTTGTGCCAAAGTCCCAAGTCCTCTGATTTGGAAGGTGGATGCCCTATCTTTCTCATGGAAGGGGATTTTTTTTATGTATCCCCCTCCCTTTCCTCTCATTCAAAAAGTCCTGCTCATGATTCAGCAGGACAGACCACAAATCTTGCTGGTGGCTCCCTTTTGATCAAGTCAGCATCGGTTCCCCCTTCTGCAGTTAGCCAAGGCCAATCGTCACAAGTTACCTCAGAGGATGTACCTTCTGTCACAAGACAAGGGATCTCAGCATCATCCACATCTGTCAACTTTACATTGGACTCTCTGGGTGATAAACTTTTGATTCCTTTCAGGCACCTTTTTTATGAGGATGTGCTTGTGGTACTACAGGAGGCAAGAAAACTCAATATTAGAAGACCTTACTTATCTAAATGGAAGAGATTTTCTATTTGATGTCTTTCACAATCTGGATCCACTGTCTGTGGATATCCCAGTTGTTCTTTCCTACTTGTGAGTTGAGTGATTTGGCTTATTCCTGAGTGAAAGTTTACTTGTCAGCCATTTCTGCTTGTCTTTCATTGATTCCCCGTTTAGCTTCTAGATTAGAAGTGAAACTTTTTCTCCAAGGTGTCCTTCACATTATTCTCCCAGGAAACCAGTTCTTCCCTTTATGGGATTTGAATTATGTTTTAGAGAAAGCTAACTGTAGCCCCTTTTGAACCAGCAGATTCAGCTTCCTTAAAATTTTGTATCTGGAAGACTATACTTTTATTAGCTTTAACCTCTCTGCTAGGAGGGTTTCTGAGATTCAAGCTTTAATGGTTTCTCCACCCTTTCTTGTTTTTCATAAGGATAGGGTCTTGTTGTGTACTAATCCTTCCTGTATGTCCAAGGTGGTGAGTGAGTTGTCTCTTAATCAGTCTTGTTGCCCACCTTTTTCCCTTCTCCAAAATCCTTCAATGAGAGGATCTTGCACACCTTGGATGTGCATAGACAACTCCGATTTTTTTGTTTCTTCTTCATCCCAAGGCTCTAGGGTTGCCTGTTTTCAAGCAGGCTATTTCCTTTTGGATTTCTAAGGCTATTTCATTTTGTGTTTCATGGTAAGAGTCTCCCTTTTCCTGTTAAGGCTCACTCCACTAGGTCTGTGGCTTCCTCTGGTGTTTTCTTTAAGGGTTTGGATACTAACACCATTTTGGAGGCAGCCTCTTGGTCTTCTGTTCATACTTTTACCAATCATTTCAAGCTGGATAGTGTTTTAGAGCCGCCTTCTTGGTTTTGTAGAAAGTTCTTATCCTTCCTCCTCCCAGGTTTCCACTTAAGCTTTAGTACGCTCCCTCATGTTAAGAGTACTGCAACATAGAATAGTTTTGGAAAATCTTACCATAAACTTTCTTCTATGTTGCAGTATTCTATCCTTCCCTCCTTCCCCCTCTATCTTGTTCTTTTCCTTGGATGGCAGATTACTTTCTTTTTTCCTTAGACTGGTGTTCCTTCTTGGGCATTTCAATTCTGATGACTGTACATGCTTGTGTCCCTTTTATGGCCGACTTTCAGCAACCCACATGTGCAACGTCCCATGTACTTGCAGTAGCTAAAAGCTTCTGTTGCTGACCGGACATTGGGTCGCTTGGGGCTGAGGATCCCTCATGTTAGGAATACTGCAACAGTGGTGGTGCTGCGGTAGATTTGTCGCCTCGTAGCAAGACGTTGTCCCGTTCGATTCTCAGCTAGAGCGTCTTCTGTGTGGAGGCATATGTGAATGGGGCGTGCCTTTGTTGAAGGTTGTGCGTCAGGGCTGGTAACCCGGTACGTAAAAATCCACTACCGATCATTAGCGGACCGGAGTTCCGCTGTGGCGACCCCTAACTGGGAAAAGCCGAAAGACACAAACAAGAGGACATCTAAGGTTTAGATAGGATTTTAGACCACTATTCTTTATCCCATAAAGCTTTTTTTTCTAGTCACCATCACTTCAGCTAGATGGGTGTCCAAACTCCAAGCACTTTCTTCTCAGCTACCGCACCTGTTTTTTTCAGAAGGACAGGGTTTCACTTCAGCCTAATTCCTCCTTTCTACCTAAAGTGGTGTCTGAAGCTGACCTCAACCAATCAGTCTACCAGTCTTCTTTCCCAATTTTTACAACAAGGGAGAATACATGCTTCATTTACTGGATGTTCTTACACAGCTCAGACTTTACATTCACAGAACTAAAGATCTAAGAAAATCAGAACAGTTATTTGTATCCTTTTCCAAAGCCAAGTTGGGCATAACAGTGACAAAAGTGACTTTAGCTAGATGGTTCACTGAGTGCATTACCTATATTTACAGCAGCAAAGGTCCATCATTAACCAAACATCATAAAGCACATTCCACTAAGTCTATGGCTACATCATCCGCTTTCTGATCTAAGGAATCTATCGTTAACATTTTTGCAGTTGCTACATGGTCCAATGTTCATACTTTTATAGCTCGTTGCAAATTGGATATATTATCAAGAAGTAGGGCAAGTCTTCCTCTGTGGTACTGTAGATTATCCTTCCTTGAGGACCACCCAAGATTACATTACCCTGGGGACTCTGTCCCATCAGCTGAGGAACGGGTGAAAAAGACAACATCAGATGTAGTTATGTACACCTCATAACTCTGCATCTTGTTTGTTTACGTACTTCTCCGGCTTCCCACCCACCAACCTCCTCCCTTTTGACTGTCTACTGGTATGTCTTGAGGGGTATGAATATTTTTTGTAGTCTTTTTGCTGTGTGGGCACCAGAGTCCTCTTTCTCTGCTCTCCATTTCACAGCTTCCCATTGTATGTATGTATGTGTCTTTTTGCCTTGGGGATCATTGTTTACTGATTTCCAGTTATATGTTGTGCTTAGCTGAATAGAGGGCAAACTTGATCTGAGGTAACTTTGAAGTAGACGGGGAATTATGAATAAAAAGAGGAATTCAAGCTACAGAGACTGAAGTTGTTTGAGTGGCCAAGGTCAGATCCAAGGCCCAGTCATTTGAGGAAGGATGAAAACAGACAACACAGATGCAGAGTTATGGTGAGTGCATAACTATAATTTTATAGTGAAAATTGTAGTTTAAAAATCCAATGAAATATTTAACTTCTCATGTTAACGTTTTTCCTGTGATTATCCATTTCTGTCATAAATGTATTTAATATTTTCAGTGTTATCTATGCTGTAGCTGGAGCGGTCATACTGGTGTTTTTATTTTTTTCATATATCATAGCAGATGTTCTTCGTGTTTCACTGTTGCAGTCATTACATTCGGGTAATCTGCTGGCAGGTTGCCCTCAGTCAGCCTGAATTCCAAAGTCTTGGGTCCTGCGTCGGTTGCTGTCTCCTCTTCCATAACGTCAGGTCATCAGGGGTATAAAACATGCAGCCGACGCCATTTTCTTCAGTCTTTCTTGCTGCGCGGTGCCCGAAGCAGAAGCATTTCGCAAGTGCAGGTCGGCTGACTACTGAAATATTCGAGTTTGAGTTTCAGAACCGAAGTCTTCACTAAAGCTAAGTACCCTGTTGGGGAAACTTTTTTCTTGCTCCATACTGATGTCAGAAAAAGTTAATAATTGTATTACGTGTGGGAAGCAAATACCTCTTAAGGATTTCCATTTATACTGTATTCCTTGCCAAGGCCCTGATCACAACGTGCCTGGCTGTTGGTTTTGTGCTAGATTTAACCAATGCACTATTAAGCGTCTGTATATTTTTTCCTCAAAGTATTTTGGAAACAGATTTAACTACCCAGAAATGTTGTCACATAGCAATCCAACTACCGGAGTACATAAAAAATGCAAAGAAAAGGACAGAGAAAGGCAGTAGAAATCCAAAACTGATGACAAAGCTTCTCCTAAGCCAGTCGCCGGTTCGCAGGTGCTCAGTGAGGCACTTTCGCAGCCCCTGATACCCGCTACCTTTGAGTCGCAGGCCTGTACCGACACCCATGTGGAGTCCAGCATGCTGCAAGATACTCAAGGTATTGGACCGACGGATGTATCTTTCCTCGGATGGGTCTGGAGCCGCTGAGCAGGCACCGGCTTCTGAGGGTGTATTCAGACCTCAACATGTGTATATCAGACTGACGACAGCTGCAAAACCAAAGACAAAAGCAACTTCTAAAACTAAAAAACTGACGCATGAGCCACGTGCACAGGCCTCTATGCCTAAAAAACAGATGATCGAAATGGCTGAAGACCTTATTACCTTGATCAGGGGTACCCATCCCCCTCCAGATAAGAGGCCTAGGCAAGACACTGATTATGAATCTTCAGATCCGGTTTCTATTTCTTCTGATTTCTCTTCTGATCAGGAATTCTCTATACCTCCCTATGAGGATTCTGATGCAGAGGAGTCCTATACCATCTGCTTCTCCTCCTGAGAATTATTCATTTGGGGAAACCTTGCATACTTAGAGGGAGCATTTTCACTGGGAGAGTCAAGACTTCTCAGAATCAAAGAAGAGGCTCAGGGATTTCCTTCTTCTCCCTCAGCACAGGCCTTTGGCCATTCCCCCTGTTTTAGACATTGTGGATGATGTTTTCAGAGTCCAGCTTGACCCCTGACTCGTTTCCTCTGGCTCCCAGTAAGCCTGACAAATATTACAGGCTCCCTGACTCACATAAATATTTATTTAGAAACCCTGCTGCTGATCCTGAAACTATTTCACAGGGTCCAAAGGGTGTTAAGGCCTCAACCGCAAAAAATCCTACCCCCTCTGACAGAGATTCAAGGGCACTGGACAGATGGGGAAAAAAGGTTTATACATCTGCAACCTTGGCAATTAGAACATTAAACTGTCAATTTCATATGCTTAAGTATCAACAACGTGTTATGGGATTGCTGAAACAGAAAATGATGTTGATTTCTGAATGTGCAGAAAATAAAGAATTGCAGGAATTATTGCATGCAGCTGAACAGGTTGGAAAGCATACTTTGCAATGTGGTTTTGACTCCTTAGAGGCCTCCTGCAGGGCCGCAGTTGCTGGATCTGTGATAAAGAGGCATGCCTGGCTAAAGGACCAAAATTTCCCTGATCATGTTAAAGCTAAATTGCTAGATGCACCTTTACAGCATGATACTCTGTTTGATATTAAGGCAGAAGAGGTCTTAAAGAAAACGGAAGACAAAGCAAAGTCTATACAAACTGTTAAAGACTTCTTACAAGTGCAGCCACCAAGATTCAGTAGACACTGACTTACAAAATATTGGTCCTTTCTTGTGTCAGACAGAGCTCAAAGGGGCAAATCCAGACGCCCAAAGGTTCCAGATACCAGGCGCAAGATTCATACAGGTCAAAGCAATGGGGCGCATCTACCTCCAAATCAGGAGGAGATAAAGTGCAAACCTACAGAAAACAGTCCCAATGACTTCCCTCTGCCTACACCAAGCACTTATCTTTTGGCAGCACCCTTAGGGGGAAAATTAGCACTTTTTGCTCAAAATTGGCAATTAATATCCCAGGAAAAGTGGGTACTAAACATAGTATCACAGGGATACAGATTCCATTTCCACACTGCCAAAGGCAAACTGTTGGCCAGATCTGCCCAAAAATCAGTGGGCAGAGGCACAGAAACGGGTTACGTCCCTCATGGATATGGGGGCCATTCAACCAGTACCAGAACAGGAAAAAAGACAAGGTTTTTACTCAAGACTGTTCTTGGTACCCAGAAAGGACAAGGCCTGGCGGCCAATACTGGATTTATCAATTTTGAACACATACCTGGACATTCCAAAATTCAAAATGCTGACTTTGCAGCAGCTTCTGCCCATGCTGGGCAAAAATGCTTGGTTGGTGACATTAGACCTAAAAGAGGCATACCTGCATGTCCCAATAAGACAAGTGTGCAGAAGATATCTCAGATTCAAGGCTGGCTTAATGCCTTACCAATTCTCTGCACTGCCCTTTGGCTTATCTACTGTGCCTAGGGTCTTCACAAAGTGCCTGGCATCAGTAATTGCATTTTGCAGACAAAAAAGTATACAAATATACCCTTACTTGGATGACTGTCTCATTCAAGCAGAGAGCAAGGAAATTCTTCTTCAGCACTTGGCATTTATGAAAAGGCTTCTAACATGCCTAGGGTACACAATAAACGAAAATAAGTCACAACTGGTACCCTCTCAAAAGATAACATTCCTGGGTGCAAGCTTGAATACAACTGCCCAGATGGCTTACCTCACACCAGACAAGCAAAGGCAACTGACTACTTGCTTCAAACTGATGGCAACAAAAACCCAGTTATCTGCAAGACAAATTATGCAGGCTTTGGGCTTTATGGCATCCTGCATCCTACTGATTCCATATGCAAGACTGCATATGAGAAAACTTCAGTGGTACCTAAAAGGTTTATGGAGTCAACATTCTCACAGTCTGGAAACAATGATTCCTGTCATACCCTGCCTACAACAGGAATTTCTATGGTGGGCAAAGGCATGTCACCAAAACATGGAACAAGCCTTCGCTCTACCCCCTGCCAGCCAAACTTTAACAACAGATGCATCACATTATGCCTGGCGGGCCCACATGGCAGGATGATGCATGCAGGGCATATAGACCCCAAAACAAATGCATCTACATATCAACCAGAAAGATGCTAGCTGTTCAAAATGCCCTAACAGCCTTCGCGGACTTGCTTCATACAGGACAACTACTGATAAAGATGGACAACACCACGGTCATGTGGTACATAAAAAGCAAGGGGGCACACACTCCTACCCCCTTTGCATATTAGCCATGGCACTGTGGGACACAGCTTTGACCTACCAAATACATCTTCAAGCTAAATTCCTGCCAGGAAAACAAAATACTTTGGCAGACGATTTAAGCAGAAACCTTATGGACCCTCACAAGTGGAAACTACCACAAGTCTTCAGCATGATAACAGAGAAATGGGGGAGCCCAGACATGGAGCGATTTGCCTCTCCTCAAAATTATCAATTGAAAAGATTCTGCACAAGGACTTAATCACAGACAAGCATGGAAAGTGGACGCCCTATCCTTCAGTTGGAAAAACCTATCAGTTTACGCCTTTCCTCCTCTGCCTCTTCATAGGTTCATAGGTTCATAGGTTTATACTAGGCTATCTGCCCAAGGGCATTTACAAGCCTAGCCCATAGTTTTGTGGCTTACGCCACCCCTTGGGGAACTATACCCATTATTTTGCTGTGCCTCTGTCGAGCAGTGACACTGAGGTAATCCCTGGGGTATATCTGCGATCTCCCATCCATTGGTCAAGATTTCTCTTGAACAAGGCCAGCGAGGTGCTCTGCCTCACATATACCGGGATTTTGTTCCACAGCATAGGGAGTCTTTGGGTGATGAATCTAACCCTCCAGCACGTCCTATTAATAGCCGTGTCGAGGTTTAAGTCTCCCGCCCTTGTGGCTCTGACGGATCTAGATTTTTTGAGGTGAAGCATATTCATCAAATGTGGGTTTGACATGGGCTTGTATGTCAGGCAAAGGTGACCTCTGAGCAAGCGTGGCGACTGATTATAGCTGAAGTTCTTTCAGTCGGGCAGCATAGGACAGATTTTGAGACCCTTTATCCTTTTGGTGAGGAACTTTGTGGCCTCTCCAGCTGCTGCAAGTGTCAGGTCAGATACATTCCGAATGGGGCATTGTACTCAATCATTGGTCTGATGAGTGATGAGTATAGGGAAACTATGACCTCCCTTGATCTAGATGTGAATCCCTTCATGATAAGGTGGGCAATGTAGAAGGTCTTCCTAACTACTTTAGCTACATGGGTGTCGAATGACAGGCTACTGTCAACCTGGGTCCCCAGGTCCCCGATAACTTCTTCTGTGCTCAGTGGATTGCCACCTATATGGTAGCTAGGGGTAACCTTGTTTTTCCTGAAGGGTATGACTATGCATTTTTTGGCATTTAACTTTAGGCCATGGCTCTGGCACCAGTTATCCGTTTCTGTGAGGCCCTTCTGAAGGATATCTGTGTCAGATGTGTTTTCGACTATGGCGCCCAGTTTGCAGTCATCTGCAAACTTTGTCAGCCATAACCCTCCTGTGTTTGCTTGTACTTCGGAGAAGTAGATACCAAACAAGAGTGGGCCCAGGACTGAGCCCTGTGGGACACCACTTGTGACAGGCTTTGAGTCTGACATGGCGCCAGCAACTCTGACCCTGTGGGTTCTGTCACTCAGCCAGTTTGCAACCCATCTTGTGATGTATGGGTTAGCATTTAAGCTGATGAGTTTTTCAATGATACCCGAGTGGGGTATTGTATCGAAGGCCTTCGCCAGATCGAGGTAGGCTGTATGGACTGCCTTTCCCTCATCAATGGCTTTGGTGACTGTTTCAAAAGTCAACCAAGTTTAAAAGGCATGATCTGCCTTTGACAAAGCCAAACTGGGTTGGATCCAAAGTCTGCAAATTCCCTATGTCTTTATTTATGAGATCCATTATGATCCTCTCCATGGCTTTGCAGATAAGGCTTGTCAAGCTAATGGGCCGGTAATTTCCAGGGTCGGTGGAGGCACCGCCTTTATGAAGTGGGACCACTGTCGCAGTGCGCCACTCCTGGGTGCGTATCCAGAGGTGAGACTATGATTAAACAGCTGTCCTAGCTGTGGGTTTAATTCCTCGTTGAGTTCGTGGAGCACACAGCCGGGGACACCATCAGGTCCCATGGATGCTGTGTTTTTGCTTTGGAGAGAGCAGTTCTCACTTGGGCGTTAGAGATGTTTGGGGGGTTGCAATCGCTTGGTATAGATATCTCTCCTTTTGGGGAGGGGAGAAGTTTGCACTGAACCTGTCAGCCAGTATGTTGGCAATGTCTGTAGGATCAGTAATCTTCACATCATTTTGAACTAGTTCTGAGCATATCTGGGAGTTTCCTCCCAGGTTTCTAACATAGCTAAAGAAGGCCTTATGATTGTCTTTTGAGTCTTTAGCTATTTTTCTCTCAAAGTTTGCTTTGGATGATTTTATGAGAGCTCTTAGTTTTTTACTTGTAGTGATCAAAGGTGTCTTACCTTTTAAGGATTTTGCTCTATCTTGTAGTAGCTTCCTCCTTTTGTTGTAGAGTTTGTTTATGGCTGGGGTCCACCAGACTGGACGCTTGCCTTTGGTACAAAGAGTCTTTGTTTTGCTTGGGATTGCCTTATCCATGCAGTCCTGTAGGTGCTGGTAGAAGGCATTTGTAAGTGATTCAGCGGCTTGGGTACTGTTTTCCGCCGGCTCGGGGGCCTTAAAGGAGACCACACTAGTCTTTAGTAGTGTGAAGTCAGCTTTCGAGAAGTTTTTTACTGTGGTCTTTTTTATTTCAGGTGGGGGTGGGATGAGGACTTCCAGCGAGATTAGTTTGTGATCTGATCTCACCAGTGAGGGGTATACTTCCGGTGTTGAACATTTTGCTCCCATGTTCGTGATGATGAGATCAAGTATGTTTTCTCCTCTTGTGGGGATGGTGACTAGTTGTTCCATGGCATTTGAGTTTATGAATTCCAAGAACTTTTGGGCTAGGGTGTTTGGGCTTGAGTAGTGTTCCCAGTCTATATTAGGGTAATTGAAGTCACCTAGTATGATGGTGTTTGGAGATACATTTATCCCCTCCAGTGTTTTCAGGAAAGCCATGTGAGGTTCCTGAGTTTGTGAGGGTGGCCTGTAACATGCTACAATTTGCAGAGCAGTCTTGCCTATGGTTAATTGCACCTGGATGGTCTCCGATGCATCGTGCGTTGCCACCAATCTTGAGGTGTGGGTGTCCTTGATGAATATGGATACCCCCCCTCCTTTCTTGGTGTTGTCCGGATTTTGGGGCCGGAACGCATGATATGAGGTAAAACCTGATAGTGCTGGGGTGCTCTCAGGAGCCTTGAACCAGGTTTCTGTCACAGCACAGACATCGATGTTCTCTATACTGAGAAGGGCCTCGAGTGCGTGCATTTTGAGATGGCATTGAGCAGCATTACCCTTAGTTTTTGTCCATTTTTGTGTTCTAGGGTGGTAGGTTTAGAATTTGAGCCTTGCCTAAAAAAGGCACTATGGGGGTGGCAAGAGCCTTTGCCAATATCCGGAATCCCAGGAGTGACAGGTGCAAGCCGTCCCTTGCGAAGAAGCATGGCTTGTCCAGCATGTCATCCCAGGCAGACAGACATTGGATCCCCTTTGAATGACACCAGAGTTTAAGCCAATTGTTAAAGCTGATCATCTTATCTCTGTATTGTGGCATCATTCTTGGTGAAGGTAGGCTACTGCTCAAGGTCAGGGTCATACCTGCCTGGGCTACATAATCAGAGAGCTCCTCAATGTTTCTTTTCATGTAGTCCAAGGAGGTACGTCTCAGGTCGTTTACACCAGCGTGGACAATGACTGAGTCGTATTTGTACCTGCTGTTGAGAGACCTGAGTGCTTGCGTTATGTGGCGGATTCTAGCGCCCGACACGCAGCTTACTGTAACCCTCTCCTTACTCAAGTCTGGTGAGCGGGACGTCAATGTGTCTGACTATGGAGTCACCAATGACTAGTGTGTCTGGCATTGTGTTTAGCCTTAAGGGCTGTGACTGTTTGACACTCTGACTGTGAGGTCTATGTGTTGCAGGTGTTGTGTTCTGAGGTGGTAGTTGTTTGGGTGTCTGCTTTGGTGGCCTCTGCTGTTTTGGTAGATTTTTGATCAGAGCCTCCGAGTATGTCTTTGTGTGTTTATGTGTATGATTTGAGGTTGTGATGGTACTATGTGAGACTGGGTCTATAGTGTGTGTGGTAACCTTCTCCTCCTGTCTGGTCTTGCCAGTTCTATGTTGAGAGAGCTCAGCCTCCAGTTTGGCCGTATAGTTGCATCTCTCGCATGTATTTGTGTTTTGTGGGAGGAGGAGAGGATTGTCTGTGTACATGAGGCAATTGTAACATTGCCTCAATATTCCCAGGTTCACCAGCTGAGCAGGAGAGGACACTAGCAACTGATCCCTAGACATGCTAGAAGGAATAGACAAAAAAACTTTAAAAGAGATTCCGGGGGATGTGGGTGTCCGAGAAATGGGGTTTGCCTTTTTGGGGTACTATCTATAACAAGAGTGCTGTATCAAGGTGATAAGTACTGTAGGAGCAAGTGCTAGGTTTAACAGATAAAGAATAGTCTACTCGGAGTAGGTAGAGATGATCTTTTTAGTTATAGGATATGCTGATTAGATCAGTAGTATAGTTCGAGGAAGGTAGTTTTAAGGGAAAATTTGAAGAGTGGACTTTAGGTAGCCCGAATAGTTTAAACCTGCTTAACCGGCGCTGCCCTAGTGTGCAACGGTAGCAGCTCCGTGCTAAATCGCGCAAACGCGCGTTTAGCGTGTTTTATATTAGGGGGCTGAAAGAAGCTAGGAACTGGCCCAAAACGACCAATAGACTACAAGTTACTGGCTGAAACCTCACATAACTGGACCAACAGGCAGCTCAATGCTTCCCACTCCCACTGGTAAGCAAGGGAACTTCCTCTCTTCCAAATTAGGCAAAGAATCAGTAACAGGAACTGCAAACAAAGTCCAGGGATCAGCAAGCTCTGAAACTGGACTACTCTAGCTCAGTAAGGCGGGAAAACAAGAGATATTTTTTTTTGGTTTTTTTTTTTTTTTTTCTTCCCAAGGTCCTCCTAAAAGTCAGATAAGAGAAACCAAAGATGATATTAATTGCCCCAGACTGGCCCCGCCAATACTGGTACCCAGTCCTAAGGAACTTGTCTCAATACCCAGTTTGGACCTTACCTCAGAGACCTCAACTAGTGTCCCAGCAAAAGAATCAGATCCTGCACAGGTCAACTCCAGACACTGAACCTGGTGGCATGGCTGATCATGTAGCTATACAAACAACTCCTCTCAGTAAAGCTGTGATGGATGTCATTTTGGAAGCCAGAAGGCCTAGTACTAGAAAATCTTATGCTGATAAATGGAAGAGATTCTGTGCTTGGAATCAAGCACAAGGAACTGATACAGCAGAACCAAATATTCCTCTGATATTACAATACTTAACTGAGATGCTTGACAAAGGCCTATCTTTCTCATCAATTAAAATCCATGCCTCTGCCATTTCAGCTCATTACAATACAGAGCCACCAATCTTTTCTCATCCTTTACTAAAGCAGTATCTTAGAGGAGCCAAAAATGTAAGGCCTCCTAGAAGATCACCATTACCTGCATGGGACCTCAATTTTGTATTGGAAACGCTCACCCTGCCTCCATTTGAACCAGCTGCTACCATTGATATAAAGTTCTTATCATGAAAAACAGCTCTGCTACTAGCAATTACTTCAGCAAGAAGAGTTTCAGAGCTAGAGGCCCTCATGACTGTAGAGCCTTTTCTCATATTTTACCCAGAGAGGGTGTCTGAGGACAAATCCTACATTTATGCCTAAGGTGGTTTCCAGTGTGGCTCTTAACCAAACAATTCATCTGCCAACCCTTTATCCAAATCCACAGAACAAGGGGGAGAGAATTCTGCATTCCTTGGACGTACACAGACAGCTAAGATTCTACTTGAGCAGGACTAAAGCTCTAAGAAAAATTGAGTAATTACTAGTGACATATGCTGCAGGATCAGAAGGCAAGGCTATTTCAAAGCAGGCAATTTCAAAGTGGATAAGCCACTGCATCCGTTTCTGCTACTTACACCATGGTAAACCTGTGCCCAAGGGCATTCGGTCTCATTCCACCAGAGCTGCAAGTACTTCAGCAGCCTTTCTCAGAGGAGTACCAACCAAAGACATTCTAGAGGCTGCTACTTGGAGTTCTGTTCACACCTTTACAAAGCATTATCATTTGCCTCTCTACTCTACGTCCAGAGCAGGCTTTGCCCCAGACTGGCCCCGCCATTACTGGTACCCAGTCCTTATAGCCGCACCTAGTGCTGTTTAGCTCCAGACTCCCAACCATAGCTTTGGGATTCTTCCCAAATGTAATGACTGCAACAGTGTGTACACTTACCATAAATGTAGATGTTTGAGTGTATTCACTGTTGCAGTCTAGGTTACCCTCCTGCCATCCCCCTTTCATTCTGGAGTTTATCTTTCCTTCTCTATTTTCTACAACCTATGTGGTGTATTTGCTTGTAGATGAAGGTAAAGTTTATATTGATGCATGTTTACATAAATATATATAAATATATATATAAATATATATATATATATATATATATATATATATATATATGTGTGTGTGTGTGTGTGTATTTGCTATCTTTTTTTGGGCACCTGACATCTGGGGCAAGAAAAACTAAAGAAAATGGTGTCGGCTGCATGTTTTATACCCCTGACGACCTGACATCATGGAAGAGGAGACAGCAACCGACGCAGGACCCAAGACTTTGGAATTCAGGCCGACTGAGGGCAACCTGCCAGCAGATTACCCGAATGTAATGACTGCAACAGTGAATGCACTCGAACATCTACATTTATGGTAAGTGTACACAACTGTTCTTTTGTGTTTAAATGTTCACTTGTTCTGTATTAACTTTTGAAAGTCATTGTTGCATAGTGTATATAAGGTGCAACCAATTTTATTTTTACTATACTGATTACATTCTTTGTAATTCCTTCTACAGGAGGTCCTGAATCCTGGTGACTCTAAAGGTAATCAGCCAGAGCCTTCACCTCTTGAAAGGTAATGATTGTGCGAAGGGCATATTTATAAGCACCTATGCGTGGACTTTCCTGAAACGTTAATGTAATTTATTCATTATGTAGTTTGTATATTTGACTGAACATCTTCCTGCATGTTTTTATTTTCGCATTCCTTACATCGGGCAGTTTTGTGTAAATATCCTGTGTATCCTGCAATGTTCCCACATTCCACCCCAACCCTATGGTTTATCGGCCTTCTTGACTGATCTGAGACAGCAACTTCTCCTACAGAGCTTTCTCCAGTGCTTCCTGGCCCATAATGTCCGTGCATCCTCATCATCTCTCAGTTTTTTTCTGCCTCCATTTGCAACAGACCACTTAATCCTGCAGTGCTTTGGAGATGAGGGTGGACCTCCTAACATTGCAGGCTTGATAGGACTTCCATTCTAGTGCGTCATCTCTGTCCACACAGACAACACATCCATAAATGAAAAACTTGTAAAATCACTGGTAAGAACTCGAAATAAAAAATAACCTGTACGCAACAAAATCAATGACCACGCTCAGACTAGATCAACTTAGCGCTTTCATTCACTTTAATAATGTGAACTTCTGATGAAGTTCCCATTATTAAAGTGAATGAAAGCGCTAAGTTGATCTAGTCCGAGAGTGGTCATTGATTTTGTTTCATACAGGTTCTTTTTTACATCCATAAATGAGGTACTTAAAGGAGGAAACTGATCATACCTGCTTTGCTGAGTGGCCATAACAGTGTAGCATTGAGTGATGTTATCACAACACTTTGGTCCAACTTGGAATATGCTTTGTGGTTACAGTCTTTTAGGTTCTTAGGGTCTTAGGTAAATACTAGGCTAACTGCCCTAAAGGGCCATTTTAAGCCTAGCCAACAATCCAAGGTCAGAATCAAACCCTCTGCCTTGTGTTTATAAAGTGAAGACCTTAACCGTTATGTCACACCCACCAATTTTCAGCTGAATCTGCACTGGCATCACTTACCAAGATCTTTAGGCACTAATGACAGTCCTTAATTTTACTTACATCTGCTGCCCAGATAACCTCATAGTCTTAAATATTTTCTCAGTTTACATACTTTTCTAAATTGGACCCAATGAGTCATGGTCACATCTGCATGTACAAACATTTCTTTACCGCATTACAATCGAGGGCATGTTCCAAAAGAAAAGACCATGTATTACACACTTTCTGGATTTTAGTCACCCAGTCCCCACCACCTAGTCACTATTTTTTAATATACTCTACTGACTTATTTCCAAAGATAATCAGTTTCCTAGGAGGGCCTCCTTCACCTAACTTCTCAAATCAAGGAACATAAAGTTGCTGCCTTTTTTAGCCATGGAGTCACAGAAAGCAGCCACAACCGCCAGCACTACCCTAAATTAACTGCCAGTATTTTCACAATACCTACAGAACAGAAAGGACTCTTGAATCGCTGACACTCAAAAAAGTCAACTCCAGTATCCGAGAATTGATGGCTACTAGCATCAAGAATTCAGTCTGTGGTTTCTTAAGGCACTAATGCATATCACACAAAACAATGCACTGTGTCGTATGCACCAATGGCTCAAAAGTTAATCAAACTAAAGATGAACTCAGTAAAGATGTTCTTCGTGTTTCACTGTTGCAGTCATCACACTTGGGTTATCTGCCTGCAGGTAGCCCTCAGTCGGCCCGAATACCAAAGTCTTGGGATTTCTGTGTCGGATGCTGTCACCTCTTCCATGATGTCAGGGGTATAAAACATGCAGCCAACGCCATTACATCAACTTTTCTTGCTGCACAGGAGCCCGAAGCAGAAGCAGTTCGCAAGTGCTGGTCGACCGCTACCTGAAATTTTCATTTTTCGAGTTTCAAACCTGAAGTCTTCTAAAGCTAATTACCCCGTTGGGGATCCTTTTTTCTTGCTCTAACCGATGACAGAAAAAGTTAACAATTGTCTTGCCTGTGGAAAGCAAATGCCTCACAGAGCTTTTCATTCTGACTGCGTCACCTGTTTAAGCCCAGACCACGACGTCCTTCACTGTCAGTTTTGTGTCTTGTTCAATGCCCGAACTATTCATCATCGGGCTATTTTTGTCCCTAAATTCCTTTGCTCTTATTCACCGTATTCCGAAATGGCTTCGATAAGCCATCCGACTACCGATCTTTCAAAAAAACGCAAGGATAGACAGAGACCACATAGCTCCAAAACTGCCAACACGCTTCCATTAAGCTAGTCGCCGGTAGTCATTGAGGCGCTTTTGCAACCCCTGTTGCCCGCTTCTACAGATTCGCAGGCCTCTACTGAGACTCATTCGGAGCCCGGTATGCCAGGAGATGCTTCTTCAACAGTGGAACCTGCAGATGTCTTTACCTTGGATGGGTCCGGAGCCACTGTGCAGGCACCGGCTTCTGACTGTGTATTCAGGCCTTCCAATGTCCGTATTAAACCGACTACTTTGTTAATGACTAAAACTACCGAATTTCTCAGGCCCAGAGTTCGCACTACGCCTAGGAAATCGACGATCAAAGCGCATTCTCAAGCTCCCATGCCACAGAAATAAATGCTTAGAATGGCTGAAGACCTTATTACTTTAATAAGGGGAAGCCAGCCTTCCCCCTTTGAAAGACAAAGAATTGATTTTCCTTGTGATTCTACAAACCATAAGTCCGATAACTCTGACCCCTGTAATTACCAGGACATACCTTTATCTACCTATGAGGATTCAGATGCAGAGGATTTCCTTCCCTCTGCCCCCCCACCCCCCTGAGGACTTTTCTTTCAGTGAAACCTTGCATACCCTAAGAGAGCATTTCCGCTTGGAATGCCAGGACTACCCACAGTCCAAAAAGAGACTCAGGGAATTTTTAGACTTGCCTCAGCATAGGCCTCTAGCTATACCCCCTGTCCTGGATATTGTAGATGATGTCTTCATGGAATCCAGTCTTACCCCTGATACTTTACCACCAGCTCCTAGAAAGCCTGACAGGTACTACAGAGTACCTGACTCTTACAAATTTTCTCTTTGAAAATCCCACTGTGGATCCAGAGACCATTTCCCAGGGAACTAAAGGTATTAAGGCTACTACAGCCAAAAAAAGTTTGTACTTTAGTTATTGGGTCCTTGTACATAGCCTGCAGCAATTTTCTACCTGTGTATCTGGGACTTCAAGCCATTGCAGTAATGCCTAAATCAGTTTACTTGGTACCTTCTCATATGCTTTCTCCAAGTCTAGGTTGAACTCTTTCTTTATCTCTAGCTTCTTCTCAACTATCTGCCTCACTGCAGACTTCCAAGATGGCTGCACACTGAGTAACAGCTTGTTTCTAGCTCTCCCAGTTTGAAAACAGAAACTCAGCAGTAAAGGACAGTAGACTTGTTTATGGGTAAATTTCAGTAACTGGCTAGTACGTGCACTGCCTGGATGCCAGGAATAAATAAATACAGAAGACCTGGAAAAAAGTCAATTACAAAAAGTAAGGAAGAAACACTGACTGGGGAGGGTTCTGCAGCTGTTCAGCTAAAAGCAAAGCAACTTTCAGACATGACTCCAGTAACATACAGGAAGATATATGACAGTTGCATACAGATCTGGTTAAAATAAACAAAGCACTAATGGAGTATATCAACACAAACAACAAAAGTTTTAAGCAGGTATTCAGATGAGGAAGATAAAGCTGCAAAAATCAGAGATCGAAATGAAGAAAAGGCTGGCTGAATATGAGACTGCTCAGGAAGAGATGTTTAAAAAATGAATTAGAGGACAGAGCACGTAGGGAAAACCTGAGATTTGCAGCTATACCAGAGAAGCTGGAAGGAACACACTGCATTAATTTTATGAAAGCACAAATAAGCAACTGGACTGGTATTCCACAGCAGGAGGTGTTAGTTGAAAGGGTACATCACGTGTATGTTCGAAACCTAGCCATAAGAAAGCAATCTAGACCTTTAATAGTAAAGATGCAATCCTATCAGCAGAAGAGTTGATTCTGACAAAGCTGTGGCAGAAGGACAAAATACTAAAAGTGGGAGACAGCAAAGTGTTTGTGGAGTATGATCACTCATACACCAGGGAGAAGAGGAGTAAATTCATTCCACTATTCAGGGAATGTCGAGACACAGGTGTGAGATTCAAACTGCTGTATCCAGCTGTCTTTAAGGTATTCTTCCCTGGAGGGGAAAAATCATTTTTTGATGAAGTGCATGCTAAGGAGGAATTACAAAAGTTTGTCCAACAAAAAGTGAGCTCTGAAACAGAAGGAGATTCTGCTTCTTTTTCTTCTGGTAATAAAGACCACAGAGAAACTGCACCTGTGAAACCTTCTCCAGTATTTCAACAGAAAATGTTGGAAAGAAGGAAGAGAGCATGAGAGTCGACTAGAAGAATCAAGACTATGTTGGAAGTGAAGCAGAGACTGGATTTGGGCGGTGAAGAACAGTAATAAAACAAATAACTTAATATGAAATTACAGTGCATTAATTGCATTTGTGAAATAGTACAGAACAAGGAAATCTGGAAATATTGGACTTTTACATTTGTTGGATTTGTGGGGGACTCTAAAGTATATCCTCTACCTCTTGTCATTATTCAGAAAAAATGCTTTAGGGAGGGGAGGAAAGGGGAGAAAGGTAATTGTAAGTACAGAAAACATTTTCTTTTCTTAATACAGTAAGCTGTCAGTTAACCGGAACTCAAGCAACTGGGAAAAAATATCAAAGAAATACAGTAGAGTTTTCGTGTGTTGCACTTTGCCCCCCCCCCCGAAACATACCTTACATTTTTAGAGCTTGAGTTTTAAAAAGGAAAATAGGAATAAATTCCCTCTCTCCCCAACCTGAGAACAAGTCAAGCCAGAGTATAGGGTACTGTTTTAGTCAGGCCTATTTTTAATAGCAACTCTGAAGCAACCAGAAACTACAGTTACCCAGCATCTACCAATCCCATGGTTGCCGGTTAACAGAGTTTACTGTAGTACTGTATTTGTGGTGTATGGTTTTCTTTGCATGCTATTTTTAAGTGTAATGGGGATTGTAAACAGGTGCTGCTGTTTTCTTCCTCTCCTCTCTTCTGTCTTCTTGTACAGTTTTGAGAAATATAGGCAATGCCTTGTTAAAAAAAGCCTGGTTAAAACGACACGACAAAGTTAGAATTAATGTGCTTTTTCTCATTCTAGAATGGTGAAATGACTAGATTAAGGAGGTTAGATTGATTAGCTTTAAGAGAGCAAGTAAATGAAAAAGAATATTGAGTGTTATGAGTTTTTCCCTAGCAAATGCATGTGTAATTAGTAGCAACTCTGCAGCTGGTCTTCATGTTTCCATGGAAACACTCTGATACAGAGAAACTGGCTGTCTGGTTCTCATGTCTCCATGGAGACAATCTGCTAAAGGGAAACTGGAGTCAGTCTGGTGGAAGAGGATTTGCTGAGGGAAAAGAAAAAAAAAGAAAAGAGAAATTGGCTAGGAAGGACTAATGTTCTTTAAAAGCAGTCAGGGGTTTTCCCAGCTGGGAGAGCTTTAAAAGGTAAGACTAGCCCAATTAGATTTGAAGTAAAGTTTTCTCAGTTTTTTTTTAAGTGCAGTGGCGATACTAATGTAAACAGCTGCTTTTTTCCATTTTCTCCCTTCTGTCTTTTTCTTCAGTTTTAAAAAATGTAGGCACTGCAATGCACCAAAAAGGTTGGGGGGGGGGGGGTGAGAGAGGAAAGATTTGTTAAGAGAGTATGACAGAAGAACAGTCAGTGTGCTTTTTCCCATGCTTACATAGGGAAATAACTGTGTTAAGACCCTAGACATTATCCAGTAACAGATTTATGAGAGGGCATGTAAATGAAAATGAATATTGAATATTATGAGGCTTTTTTCTGGTGAACAAGGTACCCTTGGCAGTTTTGTCTAGTTTGCAAGTCGCTAGAACAGAATTTGACAAAGAGAAATGGCTTGGAGAATGAGTTTACTGAAAGCAGTCAAGTGTTTTCTAAGCTGGGAGTGCTATAAAGGTAGACAAAATCAAATAGCACTTACTAATAGCATAGGCTGTACCATGCATCTTAGCATGACTAACCATTCTTTTTAGTTAACTCTAGCCTGTGTGGCTATCAACTTAGAATGTTTTTCTTGTTAGGAAGCAAAAACATCAATATTTGAAGATGTACTTAGTTTTTTGTGTTATTAAGTTAAGGTGCTTTTTTTGGGGGGGTTGGGGGTTTGTTCTGTTTAAGGGCTTCAGAAAGTTATGTAAGGTCTGGCATAGGCTCAAATGGATATGACAAGAAACAACTGTATAAATGGCCAACCTGCTAAACAGTATATGCATGTAACATAAAAGTTGAAACTAGACATTTAAAAAGCAGTTATACGTAAAAGGTAGTATGACTATGTAAGAAAATTATGCTTTCTGTAATGTCTTTCAGTCTGAATAGTCTTACAGATAAATATAAAAAAGAAAAGTTAGTGAACTATATTAAAAAATGTAGAGTGCAAATAGCTGTACTACAGGGGACACACCTGGAAAGAACCAGGATGGTTATTCAGCAGAATATCTGGA